>NC_091283.1:762635419-762976253 GCF_032444005.1 Ranitomeya imitator | reverse complement strand
AGAACAGAGGGAGATACGGTTAGTCATGCTTTTTGGCAAGAGGCAGGAATTGACCAGTTGGTACTTAGTAAGCTAGTAAAGAAATCTTATGTTGTGAGTACATAGTGAAGGTATCAGCAGCTTACTGTGTGTAAGATGGCTCCACTGTTATCAAGTTCCGAGACTCTGTGCGAGTCCTCCGTTACCGGTGGAACCGGTGAAGGAGGCGGGGAGCAAGACGGCAGATTGTTTGATATAGAAATATTGGGAGAGCAAGGATTTGATCCCTTTTGCAGATGAGGGGGTATAAAATCATCAAGTGTCGGAAAAGCCAAGTTAGAGGTGGCAGGTTCTGGGAATGCTGAGAATTTGCCAGCGGGTACAAGAGGTGGTGGTGGAGTGCTCGAAGTGGATTCTTGCTCTCTTTCAACTTTAACCTGGATGAGTGGGACTACTATAACCTCAGGCTGGGCTGTGACTGCAGTGCCATCCTGTGGGAAATAAGGTGTTGTTACGCACGGCGGAAACTGATATACTTAAAAGTGTGCAGCTGTGAGAAGACATGCGTTCACATGTCCAATAAAACCATGCTGAGGATGGCTTGGAGAGAGAGTGCACCATTGTGACACACAGCACTAAACAGCAATAGACATAAAAAAAAAAGAGTAAAAACATTATATAGCAAATACAAAATCACATCAAGTGTTTTTTATATTTCTTAAATACATAATTTTCAACTTTCTGGAAGGAATGAACATTGCGAAAATGAAGTGCAAAAAAAGTGCTAAAATGCAGACAAAACAATTAAAAGATTGTGTCAAGAGACAGTATCAACTTATTGGAAATGTGACAAAAACTATTAGGATAGACATACGCAGACAAAACAGAACATTGTTAGTGATGATCAAGAAGTAACGTCAAACTCAAGGTGCATAAATACAGGAAAAGAAGTACCATGCCATGGAATCTCTGCGCCCCAGGGGATGGTTTAGGCTTTGATGTATAGTAGGGTTCCTTTGCAGTCATGTTGACACGGCCAGCAGGATGCTGTGTATCTGGCTCTGTGCGTCCCATTTCTCGATGTAGAGGACATTGACTCCAGAAAGTATCTATTTCACCATCGCTAAAAGAATCTTTACTTGGGACAGGGTCAAAGAATGGCCTGGGAGGGACGGGAGGTGGGGATTTTCCGGTGTCTATTATTGAAGAAACAATGTTCGTGGCTGGTGATTTAGTTACATCAGCTCCCAATTCAGCACCCTCTGTTTTATCATGTGCAACGCTGGTGGGATTTTCAGATGCAGCTGGGTCAGTGCTGTTAGATAAACAAGCTACATATAGACTGCTGACCTTTTTATCGGCTTTGGACTCATGACTCAAATTCATTCCAGCAACACTTCTGACTGCACCGCTTGACTCACTAGGCTGGTGAGGTGGTGACGTGTTTGGCAGCAGGGGAGTACTAGCAACATGCTCCACTCCAGAGTGAGAGGCAGGGATGTCAGGGTGGTCGGGAGATACTTGGTGAAAAGCAGAAACGTCCGTTGTAGAATAGTGAGGTGCCCCCGTAACGTGCGGTGTATAGGGCTTGGGGGCACTTAGGTAAAGCCCATCCAAAATAGGCACAGGTTTTAGGTAAGAAAATTTAGTGTTAGTATGTGGACGCCATGCAAAACTCTCCTCTTTGGGAGGAGGAGGGATTGGAGGAGGGATAGATTTCTACATGGTTTTATGTAGTTTGAAAATAAAATAAAAGAAAAGGGAAAAAATGATCAGAAAATAATGAGTATTACAAAGACGTATGGAAACATGATGTTTTTAAGACATAAATTAGGAAACTGAATTTGTGTGACTCGAAAGGAGGGTCTTGCAGATATCATAGGATGGAGTCATGTTAGAAGGTTCACGTGCCAACATAAAGCAGGCGTTTTACAAAGGCTAGAATTTGTACGAGTTCTACAACATAAGTTTTTCAGACTGACTAATCATCCATTAGAAAAAAAAAAAGATGACAGCATGTACTAGTCAGATCTGTTTTATCTCTTTGTGTGGAAATGTAGGCAAATCCTGCAGCTATCAACAATGCGGATGACAATGCGGATGAGCACACAGAGCTGCAGATGTAAGGGACTTTATTTCCCAGACGTCTGAACCCATCCAAATAAACATCATCTTAGGGTTTTTTGTTAAGGTCACAAAGGTTTCCCATGTCTAGGCACTGTATGTAAGATTTGCCTATAGATAATCATACAGATGTGATCCTTGGCAATTTCAGCAATTAAATATTATCCAAGTGAGTGGTTAAAACACTTTTCCACTGGGACATCATCTGAAAAACCTCTGTGAACCTAATGTCATGATATAATTTCTTGGGGACAATCTTCTATCTTATGCCTCTGAAATAAGGCCATTTGGTGGACACATTTGAAGTATGCCTCCAAACATACATTAGGTGTTTACAACTGTATGCACTAGTGTGGTATTGCTGCCAATAAAGCACTAGGCTTCCCAGTCCACTTATTGGATAAGATATCTTGAATTAATGTACACAGACATTTTCACAGCTTGATATCCACTAATTTACATTCTCTTTTGTAATACAGGTAAAAAAAGAACTTCTTGATCTGATTTCAGAATGATCAAATGAACCCAAAAGAGTAGGCATTTATTGTTGGATTCCAGATATTGTCTGTACGACCCAAAATCAGTCTTATTTTGACAAGCATGAAAGGGGGAGAAAAGTAATAACTATGACTGTTAGAAGGAAACTGCAGGGGGGTCCTGTGAGCATAAAATGAACCTGATTTCAAGGGACAATAATGAAATAAAATATTGGGGGGAGGTAGAAAGATGATGGTTATAAACAAGTGTATTTCAACCATATTTAACAAGTCCTGTTCCCCCTCAGCGGATGCACCAGGGCACACTCTTGAAATTTATGTGATACAGGTACAGTTGTCACCTTAGTCAATGATAAATGTCTAATGAACGGTAGCAGAACAACATATGGCAAACAATAAGATGTGTTACAAAGGCATTCCACTTTGGTTCCTGATTCATTAACCAAAATAGATAGAGTTTGTGGAGTTTGTGATACCCCAAAAGTAACTTGAAAGTGCAGGACACAGACCAGCAATGGTTGAGATGTAGAGTTTGTCTTTTGGTTAAAGTGGTTGCCTGTTCTCGGGCTGCAAGTCTGAAGACAGTCTATGTGACTGCAGATTTGTGAACCCTCACATCGTGTGCACGGAGTGCGCTGTGAGAATTCTCCAATGCCTATGGAGGGAGCGCAAGTATGTGATTTGCATTACTTTCCGACCACGTTCCGTTTGAACTGTGTCCAGCCTCGCTCAGTACACTTACATTGAGCCAGGCTGGGCACCTCTAGTGGACACGTGATAGCATGTATTCAAACTGCATTGCTCCCAGCGCCGGAGAATCCTGTGTACGATGTGAGGCTTCACAATTCTGCAGTCACACAAAATGGCTTCAGACTTGTAGCCTAAGGCCGGACAAGCCCTTTAATAAACACCCCAGTTTTATACTATTCATAGTGTGCTGTAAACTCTTTATTCTTACAAACATAGGCTATAATGGCATCAGGTGATTTTCAATAACTTTTAAATTATCGTTAAACTGGTGCCCTTATGACCTATGGGTGATGGATGGCACAATGTGGTTTATGTTATTTTCATAGGCCACATTAAATTACCACTAACACTAATCCATATCTATTCTGTCTTTTGGTCAAACAGAACCCAAAAGGACCCGATTTGCATTTCCATATGACTGCAGGACCAATATAAACATATTTAGCCCATACCGTAGGGAAAATAAGTACTTGATACTGTCAATTTTGCAATACAAAGATTGGAGAGGTCTGTAATTTTTATCATAGGTACACTTCAACTTCTAAAAATCAAAACCACAAAATCACATTGTATGATTTTTACATAATTAT
The DNA here is from genome assembly GCF_032444005.1 of Ranitomeya imitator. Classification (NCBI taxonomy): domain Eukaryota; kingdom Metazoa; phylum Chordata; class Amphibia; order Anura; family Dendrobatidae; genus Ranitomeya; species Ranitomeya imitator. Next base: position 762,972,313 of record NC_091283.1, on the reverse strand, counting down.
TTTTCATTTTATTGCATGAAATAAGAATTTGATACAATAGAAAAACAGAACTTAATATTTGTTACAGAATAATAATAAAATAATAATAATAATAATAATAATTTTATTTATATAGTGCCATCATATTCCACAGCACTTAACAAATTATAGAGGGGATTTGTACAGACAATAGACATTACAGCATAACAATAATCTCTGTTCAAAACAGATACCAAGAGGAATGAGGGCCCTGCTCGCAAGCTTACAAACTATGAGGAAAAATGGGAGACACGAGAGGTGGATGGTAACAATTGCTTTCGTTGTTTGGACCAGCCATAGTGTAAGGATTGGGTGTTCATGTAAAGCTGCATGAACCAATTAAACAGCCTAAATATGTAACAGTACAGACACAGAGCGCTATTAAATGCATAAAGTGTATGAAAACATGATGTGAGGAACCCAATTAAGGTTTAAGTTTTTTGAATGGGCAATACAGGGATAGTTGGGTTAATGCGTTAATGCGTTGAGGCGGTAGGTCAATCTGAACAAATGCGTTTTTAGGGCGCGCTTGAAACTTTGGGGATTGGGGAGTAATGGTATTAACCTGGGTAGTGCATTCCAAAGAATTGGCGCAGCACGTGAAAAGTCTTGGAGACGGGAGTGGGAGGTTCTGATTATTGAGGTTGTTAACCTCAGGTCATTAGCAGTGGAGGGCACAGGTAGGGTGGTATGCTGAGACCAGGGAGGAGATGTAGGGTGGTGCTGAGCGCCATGGAGTGCTTTGTGGATGAAAGTAATAGTTTTGTACTGGATTCTGGAAGGGAGAGGTAACCAGTGTAATGACTGGCACAAGGTAGAGGCATCGGTGTAATGATTGGTGAGGAATATGATCCTGGCTGCAGCATTCAGAACAGATTGGAGCGGGGAGAGTTTGGTAAGAGGGAGGCCGATTAGTAGAGAGTTACAATAGTCCAGATGAGAATGAATGAGTGAAACAGTAACAGTTTTTGCAGAGTCGAAAGTAAGAAAAGGGAGATTCTAGAAATGTTTTTGAGATGCAGATAAGAAGAGCGAGCCAGTGATCGGATGTGGGGGGTGAATGAAAGCTTGGAATCAAGTATGACCCCAAGGCAGCGGGCATGTTGCTTGGGAGTAATGGTGGAACCGCACACGGAGATGGCAATGTCAGGCAAAGGTAGGTTAGTAGAGGGAGAGAACACTAGGAGTTCAGTTTTTGACAGGTTCAGTTTCAGATAGAGGGAGGACATGATGTAAAGGTACCTTCACACATAACGATATCGTTAACGATATTGTTGCTTTTTGTGATGTAGCAACGATATCGTTAAGGAAATCGTTATGTGTGACAGCGACCAACGATCAGGCTCCTGCTGGGAGATCGTTGGTCGCTGAGGAAAGTCCAGAACTTTATTTCGTCGCTGGATCTCCCGCTGACATCGCTGGATCGGCGTATGTGACGCCGATTCAGTGATGTCTTCACTGGTAACCAGGGTAAACATCGGGTTACTAAGTGCAGGGCCGCGCTTAGTAACCCAATGTTTACCATGGTTACCAGCGTAAACGTTAAAAAAACAAACACTACATACTTACCTTCAGCTGTCTGTCCCCGGCGCTGTGCTTCTCTGCACTCCTCCTGCATCCTGTGTCAGAGCCGGCCAGCCGGAAAGCACAGCGGTGACGTCACCGCTCTGCTTTCCGGCTGACCAGCACTGACAGTGCAGAGGAAAGCAGAGCGCCGGAGGACAGACAGCTGAAGGTAAGTATGTAGTGTTTGTTTTTTTAACGTTTACGCTGGTAACCATGGTAAACATCGGGTTACTAAGCGCGACCCTGCGCTTAGTAACCCGATGTTTACCCTGGTTACCGGGGACCTCGGGATCGTTGGTCGCTGGAGAGCTGTCTGTGTGACAGCTCTCCAGCGACTAAACAGCGACGCTGCAGCGATCGACATCGTTGTCGGTATCGCTGCAGCGTCGCTGAGTGTGAAGGTACCTTTAGAGACAGTGGTAAGACAATCACTAGTGTTATCTAAAAAGGGAGGCGTGATATCAGGAGAAGAAGTGTATAATTGGGTGTCATCAGCATAGAGATGGTACTGGAAACCAAATCTACTGATTGTATACTGCCCCTATTGGACAAACAAAGAGAAGAGAAGGGGGCCTAGGACTGATCCTTGAGGAACCCCAACAGTAAGGGGAAGGTGAGAGGAGAAGGAACCAGCAAAAGATACATTGAAGGAGCGGTCAGAGATAGGAGGAGAACCAGGAGAGAACAGTGTCCTTAAGCCCGATGAAGCGGAGCATAGTGAGGAGGAGCTGATGATCCACAGTATCGAATGCTGCGGAGAGATCCAAGAGAATTAGCATGGAGTAGTGACCATTAGATTTAGCTGACAGAAACCTTTGTTTGCAATTACAGAGGTCAGACGTTTACTGTGGTTCTTGATCAAGTTTGCACACACTGCAGTAGGGATTATGGCCCACTCCTCCATACAAATCTTCTGCAGATCTTTCAGGTTTTGGGGCTGTCGCTGAGCAACATTGAGTTTCAAAGATTTTCTGTTGAGTTCAGGTCTGGAGACTGGCTAAGCCACTCCAGAACCTTGAAATGCTTCTTACAAGCCACTCCTTCGTTGCCCTGGCTCAGGTCATTGTCATGCTGGAAGACCCAGCCATGACCCATCTTCAATGCTCTGAGGGAAGAAAGTTGTTGGCCAAAATCTCACAATACATGATCCCATCCATCCTCCCTTTAATACGATACAGTCGTCCTGTTCCCTTTGCAGAAAAGTACCCCCAAAGTATGAGGTTTCCCCCACCATGCTTTACAGTTGGGATGGTGTTCTTGGGGTGTACTCATCCTTCTTCTTCCTTCAATCATGACGAGTGGAGTTGATACTAAAAAGTCCTATTTTGGTCTCATCTGACCACTTGACCTTCTCCCATGCCGTCTCCGGATCATCCAGATGGTCATTGGCGAATTTCAAACGGGCCTGGACATGTGCTAGCGTGAGCATCGGAACCTTGTTTGCCCTGCAGGATTTTAATCCATTACAGTGTAGTGCGTTACTAACTGTAATACTTGAGACTGTGCTCCCATCTCTCTTCAGGTCATTGACAAAGTCCTCCCATGTAGTTCTGGGTCGATTCCTGACCTTTCTCTGAATCAGACTTACGCCACAAGGTGAGGTGTTGCATGGAGTCCCAGACTGAGGAAGATAGACAGTCATCTTGTGTTTCTTCCATTTTCTAATAATTGTGCCAACACTTGTTGCCTTCTCACCAAGTTGCTTCCTATTGTCCTATAGCTCATCTCAACATTGTGCAGATCTATAAATTTGTCCCTGGTGTCCTTAGACAGCTCTTTGGTCTTGACCGTGGTGGAGAGGTTGGATTATGATTGATTGAGATTGTGAACAGGTGTCTTTTATACAGGCAACAAGTTCAAACAGGTGCAATTAATACAGGTAATGAGTGCAGAGAAAGAGGACTTCTTACAGGAAAACTAACAGGTCCGTGAGAGCCAGAATTCTTGCTGGCTGGTAGGCGATCAAATACATCTTTCATGCAATAAAATGCTGTTTAATTATTTAAAAACCATACAATGTGATTTTCTGTTTTTTTTTATTTTTAGATTCTGTTTCTCACAGTTGTAGTGTACCTACGAAAAAAATGACAGACCTCTCCATTCTTTGTAGGTGGAAAAATCGGCAGTGTATCAAATACTTCTTTTCCCCACTGTATACGAGAGGTGCATGAAGCCTTGGTAATAGAGGCCTAACATTTGGATCCTATGGTGATCAAGGTTTAGTTATGTAGAATTGTAGGGGGTGTTGAGAGTGTATTCCATATTTTTAATTGTAGCCACCTAACACAAACCTAAAGTGCCCACTTCAGCAGATGACGCAATGCCCGAAATATGAATATCTTCTGCATTTACCAATTTAATCTAGTCTTACAATTTTACATAAACATTAACAATCGTTTAATAAATAATAGATGAATAAAAGTTACTTTATATAGTCATAGTACTCTGTATAGGAGTAATCTGAAAGCCATCAAAAGAATTATTATCAAAGGGGAACAAGCAAAAAGAGTTACGAAGAACTTGTCAAAACTAAGCACTAAGAACAGAGAGAAGAAAACATTTATCAAGAGCAGCGAGGACAAGGAAAATGCACCAAATGAATAAACGGGTTTAATGGCTTGTCTATTCTATAGAAGAACATTGAATACTTTTATTTGAAAAGAAGCTCATTGAAAACTGGAGCCAAGAGTGAGAAGACAATCCAAAGTGAAGATAAGAACAGAACTTAGTGTAGTAGCAGAGAATAGGCAGGGAAAGGCTTGTAGTACCTGTGGCTTGTACTCAGATGGGAGATTAGGGCGCACACTCCGAAATCCTTTGGCAGCCAGTGAGGAGGACTGAGAATCCCCATTAGATTCAGCTACTGAAGGAGGCCGGTCATCTGCGCAAGTGAAGAGTTTTCAAGGTTGACGTTTCCAGCTTTCATTGCTTGCAACCAAAATAGACATTGAATTCATTTCTTCTTACCTGGCTCTCTTTCTGTCGGAAGTTCACCTGTTTTTTTTACAGGCAGAAAAGAAAAAGTTAGATCCTAAAAATGAATATTGAAAAAAGTCTGCGTGTCCTAAGCTACAAGAGCGCAGCAGCCACCAGCCCCAAACGGAATTGCAAATGCAAGTGCCATAGTAACTGGCATTACATATCATGTCCTCACTGTTTCTGACCTTTCTGGACACAAAGAATTCATTCATAGCAATAAGGGCAGAATTGTCCATTGACTGTCAGTTTGAAAAGGGAAAAAAAACACAATCGAGTGGTTGAAAGCTGTGAACATGATGTGAATCAGTCTCTGTGAACTTAAGACGTACGGAACTGCACGCTACAGTTTTTAAAACCCATAATAAGCATTCAATTTCAAGTGTTTGACGTGACACTAATTACAGATTGTGATTTGCATTAATATATGTAGCTCCAGGGGAGATGTTCTGACAAGATGACTGTGACATGACAGCACTAACTGACTTGCCGAACAACCAGTTTTTGGCATGGTGTTGCTGCATTCATTCAATCTTCCCGATTAGAAACTAAACATACATATAAATTATTTTTTTTACTTACTTTTTTTTTACACACTTTATAATAGGTTATTTGACTTAATCATCAGGAAGATTGAAAGAGAAGAAATGAAAGTTTACTTTGTACATAATGATATGAGCAAAATAGACTTTAGAGTTCATGTATTCCCTCTCCACCCTCCTGATACTTATTAACAGGGCCACGGTCAGCACCCGGGCAAGTGTCAGGGCCCTGAGCAAGCGGGAGGCCCATTTGCCATCAGGGACACTGGGGCACTGTGGGGGGCCCAGTGCCTGTGCCGATGCCTGTGAGTGGGCCCCCCCACTTGATCAGGATCCCGCCACTTGCGATACTTACCTCTCCCTGTTCCACTGTCTTCCGCATCTTCTGACTGTGACGTTCAGGTTAGAGGGCATGCATTCTGCCTGAACAGAGTGCAGAGAGACAGAAAATGGTGACTCGGTGAAGCAGAGCAGCAGCCAGCGAGCAGAGGTGAATTTTTTTTCTTGATGTTTGGAGCAATATATGAGACCCATCATACACTGGAGCATCATATATGAGTCCCATTATATATGGAGCATTATTTAGGCCCATCATACATTGGAGTATCATATATGGGTCCCATTATACAGTACAGACCAAAAGTTTGGACACACCTCATTTAAAGATCTCTCTGTATTTTCATAACTATGAAAATTGTACATTCACACTGAAGGCATCAAAACTATGAATTAACACACATGGAATTATATACTTAACAAAAAAGTGTTAAACAACTGAAATTATGTCTTATATTCTAGGTTCTTCAAAGTAGCCACCTTTTGCTTTGATGACTGCTTTGCACACTCTTGGCATTCTCTTGATGAGCTTCAAGAGGTAGTCACCGGGAATGGTTTTCACTTCACAGGTGTGCCCTGTCAGGTTTAATAAGTGGGATTTCTTGCCTTATAAATGGGGTTGGGACCATCAGTTGTGTTGAGCAGAAGTCTGGTGGACACACAGCTGATAGTCCTACTGAATAGACTGTTAGAATTTGTATTATGGCATTAGAATTTGTATTATATATGGATCATCATATGGGTCCCATTATGTATGGAGCATTATATGGGGTCATTCTGTATGGAACAATATATGAGGCCCATCATATACTGTATGAAGCATTATATGGGACTCCTACTGTATGGAGCAATATATGGGGTCCATCCTATACTGTATGGAGTATTATATGGGGCCGAATATATAATGGGGCATTATATGGTGCCCATTATATACTGTATGGAACATTATATGAGACCCATTATGTATGGAGCAATATGTGACCTATTAAAGAGTATGGAGCAATATATAGGGCTCATTATACTGTATGGACCAATATTTGGGACTCATTATTCCCTATGGAACACTATGTGGTGCCCATAATACTGTACAGAGCAATATATGGTGCCCATAATACTGTATGGAGGACTATACTGTCCGATTTTGAGCTATAGATATCACTCATGTAATGTAAGAAGTTAAATCTTTGGCATTGAACTATACCTATATTTCTCTTCCGTATCTGTGCATCATGAATTGTGGTATGTGTTAAAGGGGCCCACTGAGACTCTATCACCAGAGGCCCACGAAAACCTGGAGCCAGCCCTACTTATTAAGTTTTTCCAAATTCAACATAAAATGACATTTTTACTTATTACTGCAGGCTCACAAATTTTCAACCCATTTATGACAAGAGTCTTTAGCACTTTGTAGTAGTACTGGCTGTTATGACCTGGTACATAGATGTTTTGGGATTTTGTTTTGTGGAGCAATGAAACAAAATTGGAAATTTTTGGCCATATGGATCAGGACTGTGTCTGGAGGAGGAAGAATTAAACATACACTGAAAAGAAAACCTTGGCTACTGTGAAGCATTGTGGTGTCTCTGGGATGCTCTGTGGGTGTTTTGTTTCCTCTGGCATTGGAAAATGGCAGCGTGTGGAGGGCAAGATGGATGCAATCAAGTATCAGGAAATCCTAGGAGAAAACCTCCTGCCATCTGTGAGGAAACGGAAGCTTGGACATTATTGAACCTTCAAATAGAACAATGACCCCAAGCATACTTCAAAAACCAAGACATGGTTTTAGAAAAAGTTCTGGAAGATAATTCTTGAGTGGCCATCCGAGTTGCCAGACTTGAACCTCAGAGAATCTTTGGTGGGAATTGAAGAAGGCTGTTGTAGCACACAAACCCCAAAATATTAGTGAACTAGAGGCCATTGCCCACAAGGAATGGGTGAAGATTCGTCAGGAATTCTGCCAGGAGCTGGTGTCTAGCTATGTATCACGTATGCGACAGGTCATAACAGCCTATGGTGCTCTATTAAATACTAAAGACGCTTGTCATCATGGTGTTAAACAATTCTGAGACTACAGTAGACATTAAAAGTGGTATATTGTGCTTAATTTAGAAATCACTTTTTTTATTAGTCGTGTTGAACTCTTCAAATTGCTCCTTTTATTGGTTTATTACAAAAAGCAGAAAGTTTATAAATGTCGGTAATAAACCTAATTTGTCATGTGTTTAAATAATTTGTATATATATATATATATATATATATATATATATATATATATATATATATATATATATATATATGTATATATATATACTTTTGTCAGTTAAAACTTGAAAGGTGAACCTGTCACACTGTACATTCAGTCTTATCTGCCAGCATCAGGTACAGAATGGGATTTAAGAGCAGATTGGTAGGTATGAGGAAAGATTCATTGGAACTTTTTCATTTAAATTTCTGCTCATTTTGAGTATAGAATAAGTCCAGTGGGCAGCCTTTCCTAATAACTGGCTTAGTATAGGAAAAAAAAGTTCCGCCCTCTCGCCTCCCCAGTCTAGAATGAGCAATGAGGAATTTCAATGAGAAGATGCTATTTCCTACTGAATCTTTTCCCGTAAAACTATATATCATTCTAGTCATCTGATTCTGCTCTATAACATGTTGCCTGCAGCTCGGACAACGTGTTTAGCATGAAAGGTTCTCTTTAAGAAGGGACCTACTATTGAAGCTAAAAAGCTCTTCAAGACTTAAGATTGAGGTATGACAAATGTCTGGGTTTTCTTACCTATAGGACCAACAAAATGCAATAACTACTTCTTCATTCATTAACCAGTATCTCACTCACTTCACTACCTAGTAGGACCTTGGTGGTCTACCCTGAGAGCCACATTCAATTCTGAGAGATGGTCGCGAGCCATAACCAGGCCCGTGCCCCTACAGTAGTGACACTCAGAGCCCACCATGATCAGTACGATGACAGCAAAAACTTTCCCACATTAATCACACTGAGACCTTTTGCCCATAGCGGCAAAACAATTACATTCAAGGGTAACAACTTTATTATCATTTGGAATTCTGGTACCCACCACATTATCGCATCTAGCTTCAAGCTCAACTCTAACATTAGGATCCAATTTCTAGCTTACGATATTTATTTTTTCCCTCTACCCCTACATATGCACATCCAGATCTTCTCTTCTGTGTCGTGGTACTCATAAAAGTTACTATCTGGAGATTTTTCATAGCTACATGCTAGGCTAATGTATGAAACATACAGATAGCCATGAGCCACGCATGTTGGGCCCGCAAGTCACATGTAGCTACTGAGCCACAGGTTGGGGACCCCTGGTCTGGACTTAACAACTTATTCAAGTTAAAGGCAAATATGCACGCAGTAAATCTAACCAGAAGATTACCAAATTGCAGGACATTATTAACCTCACTATTCTTTCAACCCTAGACCATTAAGTAGACTTTAAATTGAACCTATCAGTAGAATTGTGCCGAGTAACCAATCGGAACATTGCTACTGCGCAGACGCCATCTTGATGGAGCCTAATTTTTTTTTTCTCTGACAAAATGGTTCTGACGCAGTAGCATCTATCGTGTTCCGATGGATGCTACTGCACAGGCGCGGTCATCTTGATGAAGCCTGATTTTTTTTCTCTGCCCAAAAAAAATTCTCAAACAAAACTATATGTCTAAATAAAATGAAAATATGCATATTATCTCCCGTATCATGCTACAGTGCAGGCGCCGCTGCCGGCACCTGCCTGAATTTTTTTTTTCAAACCATATTATATTCAGTATGTAAAATAGGAAGTAGGTCACTGATGGATCAGTGACCAGTCATAAACCATACAGATGAATATCTAAGCAGAGCACCACAAAGACTCCCTGAACCTCGCACGGCCCGCCCCGAAGCACGAGAATCTCATTAACTGAAAATAGAGATTAAACAACAACCACAAGACGGATTTCATCAACCAAGGTATCATTGTAATCAGTATAACGGTGCTGACCTGACATTGTGTGTAGTTTACTCTGCACAATGCTGATGACAGGTTCCATTTAAGGGACTGATTTGACATATTGTACAGCTTTGACTTACGATAACTAGGACTATACATGGCAATTACATTTTGCAATTGCTCACAACAATCTGGCTTGATAGGACATCATACATCTGCCATAAAATAGACTTTGTCACTTGCATGTTTAGACATCAACAAAATGGTATTTATTTGTAATAATGTAATATTTTGGACTGAATACAATAAATCTACATGTAATATTGACCACATGATTCACTCAATAATAGCTTTGAATCCTGACATGCTTCAAGCATACATAAAGATTACATGTGAGCCACCGCTCGAGATTGTAATCCCTTTAAGTCAATATATATCAAATGCCAATTCCACACATTACAAGATGATGCCAAAGGCTTAACACAGCTGTCATTACAGATAGGTGTTAATGATCCATACAGCAACATGGTTCAGGCATTTTTGTCAATGCCAATTTTTTTAAATTTCTTGTTATTCATTTCCACAGCTCTGTACAGATATCATAATCTCTGTAATCTGAAATCCTTAGTCTGAGGGTTACTCTATAAACTATTTAAAGGGAATCTGTCAGCAAGTTTTTGCAACCTCATCTGGGAGAAGCATGATGTAGGCAAAGAGACCCTGACTCCAACGATGTATCACTTAGTTTACTGGGCACAGCAGTTCTGACACAATCACAGTTTTTAGATTTAGCATAAAGCAGAGCTGAGAAAGCTGACCCCGCCCACACCAGGCTCTCTATAGACATAGCTATAGAAAGAGAGCTGCTAATCACAGGATGGGGCGGAGTCAGATTAGTATGCATACGCTGCTTTAGTGTGGACAGTGATCATCACCAGGTGATAAAACCTTCACTGTAAGCAAACAACAGCACACAGTCAGACATATAACACATCGTTAACATTGGTGTTTCAACCCCTAGCTCAAGGTATCCTCAGATTACATAGCAAAAACTTGCTGATAGACTCCCTTTAAACAATGGAAATGTATATGGGGAATACGTGTGCAAAGACTTGAGACTTTTTAACCCCTATTCCATCACTCTTAACACTTATCTTAAAGATGGGTGTAACTTAGCAGGATGGAGCAGGCCTGACCATTGCCTAACAAATTTACTATAAGGTACACCAGAAATATTAAATTATAGTAGAAATCTATGTCAGCGCTCAAGCCTCCACAGATTTCAGTTCATGGCGCATGGACAACCCAAGATGCGCCAAACCTATTAGGAGGCACATTTGCTGCATCCAAATCCAGAGCCGGTCAGATTGAGACAGCTGTATGACCTCTAGTACTAAGTAAATGCCCCCTAAAGTATTCACAGGTCAGGCTACGCTGGGGGTTTTCGCATGCTCAGTACAGTGTTAGAGTTTGTGGCGCCCCAAGCCACTGAGAACAGATCGCACATCCAATGGCTGACTTACTTGGTGAAAGTTCAATGTCCAAGGTGGATCTACTTTTCTGGATGTCCCCTTGTGGTGTGGATGCTCGGAGGGTCACGGCTCCTTTTCCAGTGCATACTTTACTAGGATCCACTTCTAGAAGAGACATGGAGTCTCCATGAACATAATATAAAATATACATTGTGCACTTTTCTTAAGGCAGATAAATGTACGGCATATGAGAGTGATAAACGTGTTTACATTAGATACCGCCATGCTTTTCTCACATCCACCTAGGTTTTCAATCAGGAAAGCACAATACATGAACAGTAAAGCAAAGCGAAATGGCAAAAGTATTAAAGCAATAAAAATAAAGAATAAATCAGAAAGGTTGTCTTGGCAAACCCTAGTAATGTATACCCAGCTAGGCTCAAATGCATACCTGATCCCCAACAAATCGGTATTGTATTCCATGCAAGTCACCAAGTAAGGCATCAAACTTAAATGTATATTTTCAAACAAGTATTTCTGCATTGACTAATAATACCAACGTGAAGAGTTAAAATCCCCCGTCGCTGTAGGTTCCGTCTATCAGCAGAAGTCAGGTGTCACTTAGATAATCTGGAATCTCTGAATTCAAGCACTGCGATAGAAGTCATAGAAAAGCAACACCTCTGCCTCTGTCACCTGCATTGTTCCCAGTGTTTTGTGTAATAGAAACAGATTTCAGTTTGCTCAGAATGTATTTTGCTAATTTATTAGATACAAAGAGATTTCCGCAGACATTTGAAATCATTTTACAACAGCTCCTCTTTGTAACGTCCTTTGCAACTTTATTTTTATTTAAAGACCGTAACCTAGTTTCTGCCAATTAACACCATCATGGAGCAATATTCTGACACAACAGTAGTGTGACATTTATAATGGCGGAAAGGGTGAAGAAAATCCAGAGTCACAGGGGAGGCTGCAGGCCGTGTCCTGTACAGAAGCATGCATGTCACAAGCAGCGTGCAAGCTCCAAGCCACACCTGAGAGGAGCAGAGACGATCCACTGCCGATCGCTTTACGACATTTACAGAAATGATTAAACAGTCCCTATTGGATTCTGGGACAATTACTATTCAAGATCACATGATATTGCTTTGTATTAGCTTTGTTGCACCTTCTAATATTGTTATAGCATTCTATATTTTAATTATTGTCCATTTTTGATGGACCTTGTGGATCACAAATCACCCATACAAATCTATGGGTCTCTGAAAATCACGGACAGCACATGAATATCATCTATGTACAATCCGTGTGCTGCCCATGCTTCATATTGCAATGGATAGGAGAAGCTTTGTAATGTATTCATTTATTATCCATACATGAAAATCACCGATGATGGTGACCAAACACTGATGAAACACACTGATGACACATGGACCGTTCTTTATGTACATGAAAAATCACCGATGTCTGAATGAGGCCTAAAGGTGTGTTGAGTTTCCAGTGCCAACTTTTTTTAAATTTAATTCAATTACATTGGTTGCAATTTTTTTGGTATCATCACACTTTTATAATTTGCTTTTGTTTCATTTAGTGATTTTCATCTACAGACCATACTAAAAACAACTTGCAACTCAATGCTACCTATCCAGAAATCTCACGCCCTGGACGAAGCTCAGGCGAAACGTGCGTTGGGTGTGCTCCTATGGTTGGGTGTGTTCTATTCATGCAATAAGGCTTTATGCCCTTAGCTGCTTATTTTTGGCAGCTAGGATGGCTATGATGTACATTTATCCATTCGGCAAATTTTCCATGTCTGTTTTCTACTATCTATGTAATCGCTATCTTGCGTTTCAAATTCTATTAATTTTGACTGTTGTGCTCCTATTTCCATCAGCTAACTAAAAATTGGTATAATTTTTTCACATCTATATCTAAATTTGCTATTTTTCCTCATAGAGATAAAAATCTGACTTTTGTATATTTATCCATATACAGATGTGCTCAAAAGTTTACATACCCCAGCAGAATTTTTGCTTTCTTGGCCTTTTTTCAGAGAATATAAATGATAACACCAAAACTTTTTCTCCACTCATCGTTAGCGGTTGGGTGAAGTCATGTATTGTCAAACTACTGTGTTTTCTCTTTAGAAATCATAATAACAACCCAAAACATCCTAATAACCTTGATCAAAAGTTCACATACCCCATTTCTTATCTGAATTGCCCCCTCTAACATCAATGACAGCTTGAAGTCTTTTGTGGTAGTTGTGGATGAGGTTCTTTATTTTCTCAGATGGTAAAGCTGCCCACTCTTCTTGGAAACTCCAGTTCCTGTAAATTCCTGGGCTGTCTAGCATGAACTGCATGCTGGAGATCTCCCCAAAGTGGCTCAATGATATTGAAGTCAGGAGACTGAGATGGCCACTCCAGAAGCTTCACTTTGTTTTGCTGTAGCCAATGACAAGTCAACTTGGCCTTGTGTTTTGCATCGTTATCATGTTGGAACGTCCAAGTACGTCCCATGTGCAGCTTTCGGGCTGATGAGTGCAAATTTGCCTCCAGTATTTGATGATAACCTGCTGCATTCATCTTTCCTTCAACTTTGACCAAGCTTACTGTGCCTTAGTGGCTCACACATCCCCAAAACATCAGCAATCCACCTCCGTGCTTTACAGTAGGAATGGTGTTCCTTTCATCATAGGGTTTGTTAACCTCTCTCCAAATGTAACGTTTATGGTTGTGACCAACAAATTCAATTTTGGTCTCATCACTTCAAATTACCTTTTTCCAGGAGTTTTGAGGCTTGTCTCTGTGCTGTTTTACGTATTGTAGGAAATACTTTGTGGCATTTGCGGAGCAATTGCTTTCTTCTGGCGACTCGACCATGCAGCCCATTTTTCTTCAAGTGCCTCCTTATTGTACATCTTGAAACAGCCACACCGCTAGTTTTCAGAGAATCCTGTATTTCAGCTGATGTTATTTGTGGGTTTTTCTTTGCATCCCAAACAATTTTCCTGGCAGCTGTGGACAACATTTTGTTGGTCTACCTGACCATGGTTTTGTTTTTACAGAGCCCCTGATTTTCCATTTGTTAATCACAGTGTGAATGCTGCTGACTGGCATTAGCAAGTCCTTGGATATCTTTTTGTATCCCTTTCCTGTTTTATACAGTTCAACTACCTTTTCCCGTAGATCCGGTGACAATTCTTTTGCTTTCCCAATGACTCACAATCCAGAAATGTCAGTGGCTCGAAGAAAGATGCAAGAGTCTGTCTGGATCCCAGAAACTCACTCAGCTTTTCTGCACACACTGACTACAAGCAAACAGGTCACAGGTGAGGATGTTACCTTTAGTAGCCATTCAAACCTATTTGTGTCAACTTCTGTGCATGTTATCAGGCCAAAATCACCAGGGCATGTGAACTTTTGATCAGGGTCATTTGGATGTTTTGGGTTGTCATTATGATTTAAAAAGAGATAACACAGTAGTTTAACAATAAATGGCTTCACCCAACCACTAACCATATGTGGAGAAAAAGTTTTGGTGTTATCATTCATATTCTCTGAAACAAGGCCAAAAAAGCAAAAATTCTGCCGGGGTATGTAAACTTTTGAGCTCAACGGTATGCTTTTGCATATGTTCCAGCTGGCTGACTGTTACCATCTTTGTACAATATAGGTACTCCATCCCATAGTGCTTTAACGAGATTGTTCAGTCCAAATCGATAAGTCTGCAATCTCTGTATGACTGCAGACTTATGAATCCTCCCCAGAGCGCAAACACTGCGCTGCGGGGATTCGCAGGTTTCTGACCCAGGACCGAAGGATATGTATGCGTTATACATATTCCGGCCAGTGGGCGCAGCCTCGCTTTCATACACTTGTATGAAGCAAGGCCACGGACTCTAGTCAGCCATGCCCATTGGATGGCAGAGTCATTAGATGGGACGCAGCCACGTCCAATACAAGTGTATGCTCTGGGGGCATTCATAAGTCCGCAGTGACACAAGAGTAATTGCAGACCTATTTATCCAACCCCTTTAAGCATTAATCATGCTCATGTCGCACTTGCATCTTATTTGTAATCTTTTTGACCAGGTCCCTTGATCTATTATTGTATGTATATCTTTAAGCCTGCATTATTGTAGCCATTAATTGCATTCATACTCACCTGTTGTCTCATTTTAGCTCTGTGTGGATCTTTTTTATTCTATATTTTTTAATTAAAGATTTACTATGTTTTATGTGCCCCCTGTCTAGCATGTTTTTTCTTTCTAGCCAGATATCTAAATGAGTCCTCCAAAAAATGTGATATTTTTGTGCCTTTCATAATAACCATGTAACATAATTAATGCAATCAGGTATATACAGCTATATTGTAAAACTGAATCCTTGATAATTGATGCTTTATGCCCTTCAGTTGACTTAGTATTAATGGATGGCTCTGTGCATAGATTACATTAGCCCAATACATTCAGCATATGGTCATTTTCTATATAATGAAAATAAACACCAAGCAGATATAACAATCGTGCCGTATCATCTCGGTTAACTATAGAGTGAGCGGTAATATTGCAAGCATGCCTGTCTAGTGAAATGTAAACTGAAATAAAAGCATTTATCAATGCAAAAATGCCAAGCATGTATATGAATGTAATGATATCGAGCTGTGAAGCAAACGTAGCACGAAATGCAGAATAAACACGACTTCATTCCCGTTCCAAGCATATACCTGGAGTTGGTACAAGATCAGGAAAGTTTTGTACTGCCTTCACAGGAATGATTGTAATAGCAGAGCATGAACGTGTAATTAACGGAGAGTCGTCTGCTGAGGACACAAAAGTAACACAACACTCAATATGTCACACACTTTCCAACATGATTTTTGTTAACAAGGTTTCATTTTCTTTGCAGACGTAGAAACATATTTCTATAATTACTGGATATGTCCCGTTTCGTTGCTGCCAAGAAAAATACTAAAATTAAATGTTTGCATGATCTCTGGAGTCCATAAATCTTCTTGACCCAATTGTTAATTATCCTGGGATTGGAGAGATGTCTTTGACATATTGACAAAATCACTGTTGACGTTGTGTGAGCAGAATATTAGATATGTACAGATTTGTACCAGCTTTTATCTAGTTTATACATTCAGTCTTACAGAAATATTCCCGTCTACTCAAGTGATCGCCTACCCACTGCCTAGATAATTGTTAGATTATGGTGGGTATCCCAATGATCACCAGATTGGGAGCGTTGGGTTTTCCTGCAGCCTGGAGAATTGAAATCAAACAGAGAATCACTTGTGAACTCTACGATTGTATCCATAAAGCGTTTATGGACTGCACTTAATATGTACATATATATTTGGCATGTATGTTGGGAACTTTCCCAGGTTACACACTAAACGCACATCACAAATGTAACGTGAATGTAGAGTTAGTGAGCTTACTCACACAGGCTGCATGTAATACCAGAAAAGAAGTGTAAGCAGCTATCTATTTCTGTTATACCCCTACAAAGTCTTCCAGTTCAGTAGCAATGTAGGACTTTGAGATAAAATACTTTTTTTTTTAATAATGTTGTTTAAACAAAGTGCTGCTTGTTTTCTATGCATTTGGTAGTCGTCCTCAACAAAACTGGTAGTGCTCATGTATTTCATGGAAATCCAGGTACATCCCAGCCAATCTTAGGAGCTTTCAGCCGGACAATGGATTGGCCAATCATTTGGCTGGCAGCTACTTCTTCAGACTCCGTCGTACACAGAAAAATAGCTTGTTCTTCCCAATGCTCCTGTGTGGTCTTTGTGGACTTTCATGGAGACCAGTGCGTTTTTTCATTTTTTACTACTTTAATAAAGAAGTTTTTTTCACTTTTAATTGGATTTGTCTTCGCTGGAGAACCACCCTCTTTCTTTTGTATCCTGTGTTGTCTTTGGACGCAGTCAGATGGGCGTATAAATAGGACTGAGATTAGAACGCATTGCATGGACTGGTTGGCGGCTCTCCCGAACCGCGTGTAACAGCTGCATAGAAAAAGCTAGTGTCCCGGCGAAACGCGCGTCAGGGACACATGCTCCGGTTGGATACTAGGCAGTAATCATAGACACAAACATGCGCTCTACCAATAGCACGGCTTGACAAGCTGCCTATAATATGACAGCTTACTTACATCTGTGCTCTAATTATTTTCAAGCGTCACTGTGGTCTCCAGCAAGGGGATACTAATAGCTGCCATATCCGCATGAGGTCCCTCATTTTAGCCGCATACAGATCAGGTGTGGCTCGTGTGTCAGATCATCTGACAGCATGTTTGGAGCTAGATATCAATTTTATCCATATTACAGCAGATATACAGTGGGGCAAAAAAGTATTTAGTCAGTCAGCAATAGTGCAAGTTCCACCACTTAAAAAGATGAGAGGCGTCTGTAATTTACATCATAGGTAGACCTCAACTATGGGAGACAAACTGAGAAAAAAAAATCTAGAAAATCACATTGTCTGTTTTTTTTAACATTTTTTTTGCATATTATGGTGGAAAATAAGTATTTGGTCAGAAACAAAATTTCATCTCAATACTTTGTAATATATCCTTTGTTGGCAATGACAGAGGTCAAACGTTTTCTGTAAGTCTTCACAAGGTTGCCACACACTGTTGTTGGCATGTTGGCCCATTCCTCCATGCAGATCTCCTCTAGAGCAGTGATGTTTTTGGCTTTTCGCTTGGCAACACGGACTTTCAACTCCCTCCAAAGGTTTTCTATAGGGTTGAGATCTGGAGACTGGCTAGGCCACTCCAGGACCTTGAAATGCTTCTTACGAAGCCACTCCTTCATTGCCCTGGCGGTGTGCTTTGGATCATTGTCATGTTGAAAGACCCAGCCACGTTTCATCTTCAATGCCCTTGCTGATGGAAGGAGGTTTGCACTCAAAATCTCATGATACATGGCCCCATTCATTCTTTCATGTACCCGGATCAGTCGTCCTGGCCCCTTTGCAGAGAAACAGCCCCAAAGCATGATGTTTCCACCACCATGCTTTACAGTAGGTATGGTGTTTGATGGATGCAACTCAGTATTCTTTTTCCTCCAAACACGACAAGTTGTGTTTCTACCAAACAGTTCCAGTTTGGTTTCATCAGACCATAGGACATTCTCCCAAAACTCCTCTGGATCATCCAAATGCTCTCTAGCAAACTTCAGACGGGCCCGGACATGAACTGGCTTAAGCAGTGAGACACGTCTGGCACTGCAGGATCTGAGTTCATGGTGGCGTAGTGTGTTACTTATGGTAGGCCTTGTTACATTGGTCCCAGCTCTCTGCAGTTCATTCACTAGGTCCCCCCGCGTGGTTCTGGGATTTTTGCTCACCGTTCTTGCGATCATTCTGACCCCACGGGGTGGGATTTTGCATGGAGCCCCAGATCGAGGGAGATTATCAGTGGTCTTGTATGTCTTCCATTTTCTAATTATTGCTCCCACTGTTGATTTCTTCACTCCAAGCTGGTTGGCTATTGCAGATTCAGTCTTCCCAGCCTGGTGCAGGGCTACAATTTTGTTTCTGGTGTCCTTTG
Organism: Ranitomeya imitator; assembly: GCF_032444005.1. NCBI lineage: Eukaryota > Metazoa > Chordata > Amphibia > Anura > Dendrobatidae > Ranitomeya > Ranitomeya imitator. The sequence continues at coordinate 762,953,864 of NC_091283.1, read as the reverse complement.
ACAGCTCTTTGGTCTTCACCATAGTGGAGTTTGGAGTCAGACTGTTTGAGGGTGTGCACAGGTGTCTTTTTATACTGATAACAAGTTTAAACAGGTGCCATTACTACAGGTAATGAGTGGAGGAAAGAGGAGACTCTTAAAGAAGAAGTTACAGGTCTGTGAGAGCCAGAAATCTTGATTGTTTGTTTCTGACCAAATACTTATTTTCCACCATAATATGCAAAAAAAAATGTTAAAAAAACAGACAATGTGATTTTCTGGATTTTTTTTTCTCAGTTTGTCTCCCATAGTTGAGGTCTACCTATGATGTATATTACAGACGCCTCTCATCTTTTTAAGTGGTGGAACTTGCACTATTGCTGACTGACTAAATACTTTTTTGCCCCACTGTACATTGTTTCATAGCTGCAATGTTCTTTATATTTGCTGCCTATACACCTGATATGGCTAGTCGCATACAGACAGGGCGGTTTGCATGTCCGATCATCTGGCGGCGTGCTTGGAGCTGGATATCAGTTGTGCCCATGTTACAGCAGAGATGCATTGCGCCTGACAACCGCAACATACACTTTATATCAGTCGCATACAGACTTGATACAGCCTGTTCAAGATGTAAAATTTCTATTATATCATAATAATAACCCCGTCTGGTGACATGCAACAGCATCAATGGAATATATCACCTTCTGAATAGGAATCAAGTGGTGGTCACTATATAGTCAGAACTGACATAAGCAGATATTTATCATATTTGATATTTCTTGATGTGATATGACTCAATATATGAACTATGGATACTATTTAAAACTGGCCTTTAATTAATAAGGGACAATGGTCAGAGATCCACTTATTAAAAAAAAAATCACTTTACAACCTAGCAATGCAATGGGGAATTAAATGAGTCACAACTTTATTAAGTACACAATAATATAACTAAGCAGTGACTCAATCTGGGTGTATGTGGATTTACTGTATTTTATCTTAAATATTTAATATAATTAATAAAAAGTTATATTTTATTCTCTAATCCTCTTCCTTTTCTTTTCTTTTCCCTAACTATTAACAGCTGCATAGAAATACATAAAGCTGTCACGCTAGGGTCGAGAGAGCTGCCGGCGAGACCATGCAATGAGTTACGATCTTGGTCCAATATATATACCGCCGCTTGACTGCACCCTATGAGTGAGCCGCTGATAGACATCACTGTTCACAGCTTATCTCACAGAGACCAAAAGGATCAGCAATCCAAAATCAGGCATGCCGGATCCCGATTTCCCCTGACATCATCTGTCAAGGGAGAGTCAGTAGGTCCTCATATACATCAGCTTGCTGACCATCAGAGGGTTCGGCCGACATTCGTCTAATGTGTATGGAGGCCTTCAGAAATTTAGAACTTGCTTTAATCGAATGCTTGGGGTAAAAAGGGTATTCCGAAATGCAATTTTTATGCACTTAAGCAAATAACATGCATTCTACAGTGAAGGTATGCTATACTTAGACAACCCCTTTTTAAATGGAGTAGTCCCCCTTGTAAAATAAAAACACCATATACTCACCTTCTGCACTGGTGCTGCTCCAGCCCTGTCAGCTTTGGGGCTCGCATGACAATGTTATGCCACGTGAGCGCTGCAGCCAATCAGCACCCAATCAGCACCCACTATTAGCCTGAGTGCTCCTACTACTTCTGCTTGTGTGAGGTTCCTCCAAAGGCATGAACCTTGGAGAAATGGAAGAAATGAGAGCGCAGAAGCCCAAAATCGGCCGCTGATTGGCTGCAGGGCTCACGTGGCATAACAACGTCATGTGAGTCTTGGAGCCGACATCTCTGGAGGATCATCAGTGCAGAAGGTGAGTAAATGGTCATTCAAAAAAAATGTAGTCCAGTTAGTTGACAACCCCTTTAAATGCTTTTTTCTGCATACAGTCGAGTATACTTTTCTTCATGGTATAAAAAACATCTATAGTGATGTGACTAGAAAAAAATGACTCGGTACACACGGCACCCATCAGAGCCTGCTCTACCGTGTGTACGGGGCCTTACTGTCACCAAGGCCAGGCAATACATAGTGTAGCTACATGATGTTTACATCGAGGAATAGAAGAGAAACATGGGTGCTTCTAAAATTTACAAATAAGCCAATAAATGACTTGAAATTAGTCACGTAATTAGAGCTCTGGATGTGACTGGGCTGTAACTCAAACTACGGTAATTAGCTAAATAGCCATAATGAGTGTACAGTGCAGACACAGTGACCGCTAACTATACAAAGTCAGCCTGAAGCTTCACACGGACGTATTATGGGACTAGGAGAATGAAGAATGACATTTCCCAAAATTAAACTAAAATTATTTACTGACATATCATTATTGTCTAAAATTATTATTACAAAAAAAAGGATCTCACAGAATAAGAAAGAGTCAAAAGCACCAAATCCACCATCTGCTTTATTTCTTCAGCTACTTGTATTATACCCCAAGCTCGGACTACCGGACCACTGGAGGTATAGACGTCTTCCTTCCCTCTTATTTCTTCTATAGATTTTACTGACTTATATAGCGCCATTAATTCCACAGCACTTCACAGACGTTATTAGCACTGTCCTTTATCTCTCTTTCTATAGTCTTGTGCTCTTACCAAACCAATTCTACCATCTTATGTCAATGAGCATGTAGCATATTATATAGCATTTCAATAGGTAACGTATAAAACTAATTTCACCTTATGAAGTCATCCTCAAATTACAATGGCCCCCGACTATATCCTTTTTTCAATAGTTCTAGTCACTTTTTTGGATTGGTGTTAAAGGGTTTCTCCACTACTAGGACAACCCCTTCACTTTGATGTTTAGCTTCATTAAAATAAAAACACTTATACTCACCCCTATGCAGGCGCCGTTCCAGCGGTGTTGGCCCTCATGTGAGGAGGTTATGACATGTGAGCCCTGCGGACAATCAGCGCTGGCGTCACTGTCCCTGTCCTCTGACAAATCAAACATCAAGAAGAAGTCACAGAGCAGCCGCAGCCTGGATTTCCTGTTGATATTCTATACATCCAAAGGCGGGGGCAGTGACGCCAGCACTGATTGATCGCAGTATACTCCATACCCCGCTATTGCACTTTAGTCTGCTGTCTGTTTATTTGGATGTCCTCTATTCCTCCATCTTAGGGCCTTGCAGCGCTATACAGGGAGCATCAACGGTGAGCGGGGGCACCATCCGCGCAGTATAGGGTGCCAACCTCCGCTAATAGTAGGGAGACACCAGCATTTTGTAGGGTTAGTATATACTCCCTTTGACGTTACCAGACAAAGCAGTAATGTGTTAGCAATATATATTTGCACCTATCTTTATGTATTTTTTTTGATCAGTTCTTTTAGGTATTTGAAGTAAAAGTGATCTTTCTTAATCTTTCTAATTGGTTAATATGTGCTCGTCAGTGAACTTATATAGTGTCTACTTGCACTTAATATGTTTGCATTTTAGTGAAAATAACACACTGATTTCACACTCAAATGATCGGAATATGTGATTGCATACAATGATGTCACAGCGTAGGAATATTACACACAATGATGTCACAGCGTAGGAATATTACACACAATGATGTCACGGAACTATGGAAGTGACCACGAACAGCAATAAGAATATAGTCACTCTCTGGTTCCATAACTAAAGTGCACACCGCGTCTGAACACCTGGTCTACAGCATATGTCGGAAGCATTTACCTGCTTATACTGCAATGTGCCCATAGTTACATACAGATAAAGCGGGGTGCACATTGTGTTAATATCCAAGAATCAGGCCCTTTTCTAACATCATGTTTGACTTTAAAGGGAACCTGTCACTATGAAAATGCAGTGCAATCTGCAGGCACCGTGTTGTAGAGCAGTGGAAGTTAAGATGATTGATATATAGCTTTGTGAGAAAATTTTCACAATAAACTGAGATTTATTTAATTAATCCTCTGCTTTTTCGGGACTTTCAGTCCAGTGGGTGGTCCTATTAGTGACTGACAGCTACCTCTGTATGCACGCTTATACAAAGAAAGCTGTCAGTCACTGAAAGGACCGCCCACTGGACCAAAAGTCCCCCAAAAAGCAGAGGATGAAATGAGTAACTCATGTTATTGTGAATATTTTCTCACAAAACTATAATTCAATCTACTCAGCTACCCCTGCTCTACAACATGGCGCCTGCGGATTGTGCTGCATTTTCATGATGACAGGTTCCCTTTAGGGCAGGAAGAGGCATTACCGAGGCAAGACAGGTTACATCAGCGTAATTCACCTCTATCAAAATAAAATGAATATTGTACAAAACATTTATACAGCAGCAATGAGCATTTCATTACAATATCTCACCTTTGTCTTGTATGTTGCAGTTTGATGTTACCCCGTTGACCACGTTGTGGAATATGCTAACTTCATTATCTGCGTTACACAGCATTCAGTCAGTAGAATTTTAGCCATCGTACACAAACATTTTACACTCATGTGCTATTATGGGAATAATAATTTGATTGTCAGTGAGTCAATACCTAGCCATCTCATGACTTCATGCACATCAAAATTGTATTATGACAAACCGCTTTAGTATTTCTCCTTCACATTTACAAACTTTACAATTAAATAGAGTGTTTATATTTAGAAAATAAACCTATTTAAACTATTTTAGCTGAATAAAATAAAACATCCGTCTTTACACAGCACCAACTGCAAAACAATGGAGCCAAACCATAATCAGAACACATATTAAGAAGCTCACCCGAATTCATGCTGCGACGTGCACAAATCTTCTCACTCAGGGTTTGCGTCTTTCTGTTTTAAGAAAAGAGGAAAATGACAATGTTTATATCGTACTGGGCTATGCTCAGCCTTAGTCAACATCACATTCTGTCATAAGTTAGAAGGTATGTAGAAAATCTGCCAGCAGAACTTCCTGGGCCTTATTCAGCACATATGACCATGTATGGTGTCCATGTCTTCCCAACTCATAAAATCCCATCCGGCCTATTCAATACCAACGAAGATGAAGTCATGAAACTGATAGTCTGCTCCTTCACATGCTAGACAAGGATACACATTACACCTACATGTATAGTTATCTCACTCATGGGGTATGTCACACATTGCGGATTTTGCTGCGGATCCTCAGCGGATTGGCCCTTGCGGATACGCAGCAGTTTTCCATGAGTTTACAGTACCATATAAACCTATGGAAAACAAAATCCACAGAGCACATGCTGCGGAAAAAAACACGCGGAAACGTAGCGTTGTTTATTCCGCAGCATGTGAATTCTTTGTGCGGATTCCACAGCAGTTTACACCTGGTCCATAATAGGAATCCACAAGTGTAAAACCACAGGTGGAGTCTGCACAAAATCCGCAAAAAAATTGCGGTAAATCCACGGTAATTCCGCAGGATCATGGGGAATGCTGGGCTGTCATCATTTTGATAGACAACCCTGCTGCTCCATTTGATCAGGTGTGCCTTATGTTTCCCAAGGTGTCTCATCCTCAAATGATTTGCTAGTTATTTAGCTGGCTTGCTGTAAGCAGCAGATTGACCGTTGTAGCTTTGCTTTATGTAGGCGTGTGTGCTTAACCCTGTGTCTGACTTCTGATCTTGTTTTTGACTTTGTACCTATTGTGACAATTCTCGTGGATTATTTCTTCTGCTTTTGACCCTCTCTGACCTCAGGTATCTGACCCAGGAATACGCCTCTGACTATCCATTTGCTGTATTCCCTGATTTTGAAGTACTGTACCCTTCTGGCATTTGACCCTGGACTGTTTCCTGACCACACCTTTGTCTTGCCCTCTGTACTACGAGCCCTGCTGGTATCTGACATCAGACCCCCTGGCTACCCTGTTTCAAGGCTTGCCAGTGAGTAGTGACTCAGGGCCACACAGTGATTGAACAATGGCAATGGTAAATTTATTCATCAACTTGTAGGTGGAAAAGGAGCTGGAAGGTGAATATTAAGGGAACAAGCTCTAAAAAGAAAAAAAAAGGGAGCATGCACCCAATGTTCATAATCCCACACTCTGTAATCCAGGAAGGTTGGCAAGGATGATTTAACTTTGCATTTTAATGAAAAGTGTGTGAAAAGTAGGACGACAAGCCTTTTCCACCGGCAATAACAAGAGGGTACAGACCTTACAATGATGGTAGGGTTTATAGAATGTATATGTAACTGTCCAAAACAACAAAGAAAGTTACCCTTTTCCATCATATCAACTAGAAATATTAACCCCTTCATGACCTTGGGATTTTTCGTTTTTCCGTGTTCATTTTTCACTCCCCTCCTTCCCAGAGCCATAACTTTTTTATTTTTCCGTCAATTTGGCCATGTGAGGGCTTATTTTTTGCGGCACGAGTTGTACTTTTGAACGACATCATTGGTTTTAGCATGTCTCGCTACGCCGTTTAGCGATCAGGTTAATGCTTTTTTTTAATTGATAGATCGGGCGATTCTGAACGCGGCGATACCAAATATGTGTAGATTTGATTTTTTTATTGATTTATTTTGATTGGGACGAAAGGGGGGTGATTTAAACTTTTATATTTTTTTTTTATTTTTTTCACATTTTTTTAACTTTTACCATGCTTCAATAGCCTCCATGGGAGGCTAGAAGCAGGCACAACTCGATCGCCTCTGCTACATAGCAGTGATCTGCTGATCGCTGCTATGTAGCAGAAATGGAGGTGTGCTGTGAGCGCCGACCACAGGGTGGCGCTCACAGCCACCGCTGATCAGTAACCATAGAGGTCTCTAAGACCTCTATGGTTACCATCCTGATGCATCGCCGACCCCCGATCATGTGATGGGGTCGGCGATGACGTCATTTCTTGCCGCCCGGCCGGAAGTGGTAGTTAAATGCCGCTGTCTGCATTTAACAGCGGCATTTAACTAGTTAATAGGTGCGGGCAGATCGCGATTCTGCCCGCGCCTATTACGGGCACATGTCAGCTGTTCAAAACAGCTGACATGTCCTGGCTTTGATGCGGGCTCACCGTACTATCCCGTCCGAAGTCAGAAAGGGGTTAAAACTTAAAAGAAAAGTGTTTTACAGCCAACACTAACACAACTGATAAAATACAATTGGTAGACTAAACACCTAATGTATGTATATCTTAATATTACTAAGTAACTGAGAGGGCAGTTTTGGCTTGTGTTGGAGGTTTGTACGCAGTACACACCAATTAACCCATTATCTACCAATGTCCTTTTTTTTGGGACGCCTAATCTTTAGCTTCTAGCAACTAAGATTTCATAATTTTTATAATTAGGTCCAATTTTTTGTGCTGTGTTTGTAAAATGAATGTCTTCAAAATAGGAAATCATGTCATTGTCATTTTTAAATGAATATTGGGACGCCCTTTTCTGAAAAATCCGTACTTGTAAAAATTTTAAATTTGGCAAGTAATGGGTTAGGTTGACAAAGGACAGCCCTCATACTTGTTCAAATCTAACAGCTCAGACCTCCAGACATATTGTTTCGCTGCTAGTCTTGACTTTATCAGGAGGTAAAGGGTTTATAACTAAAAACGAGAAGAATCAGAAACCAAACTTAAAATGATCAGCTCACTGACTTCATACCACAAAAAGTTGTCAAAATAGTGAGGCAACCGTCTTTAGGAACATTATAATGGCAGTTATTAGATGCCATGTTCTTCATACATTTGTTTCCAAGGTAACACAGAAATGACTGACAGAGTATTAAAATATAAATGTTAGAAAAAGAAGCAACTCAATACCAAAAGATTATTGCATTTATTTTATTTAGGGCTGAATGCAATTATCAGATGAAAGTCATAATTTAGTGCTGGGTTTGTCCTTGCGAAAAGATAAACAGGATAGATGACAAGAAGTGAAATAAAGCCAACTCGGAAAGAAAAGTTAACTGAGTTTGAAAAGGTTTTAACTCATCCAGTATCCTCTCAATCAGATGTAATCTCAGAGTCCTTCTGATCACAGAACAAATAAGTTACTGTAATAAACACTGTTCTCCCAATGAAAGAAACAGAATTATGCGGATAAAACATTCCCATGGAGTTCAACTTCTCCTACGGATGTAAAGAAGCTTTTCTGTAAATACACTAGACACACGGGATTAAGCGAGAAAACTCAATTTTTAGAACATACCGCAGTCGCCTAAGTGCGATCAATACTGTGCATTAATGGACTCTGTAGGCATAAATCACAAAACATATTCATAGTAGCAATGTATAATTGAGACTACATTCAAAAAGTCAATAGATATGTGGGATAAAAAAGTACAAAGAGTTTTATTACCAACATTAAAGTCTATTGCTATTATCCCTCCAGATTTGCAAGTACAGGTGGACCCATGGAATGATGGAAGGAAACAGAAGATATAAATGTACAATCCTTTTAAAAAAAAGTTTTCCAAACTAACATTAAAATACTAAATCTACAAAATTACGAGTCCACCTCTCCATTCACGGAAGCCGACTCACCGAGGACTAGCTTCTATAGTGTGACACATTTACTAAATATCCATTGAATTTACCATAATTGTCAAACAACTGGTGGCTGCAGAAAGTTCTCATGTTCACCTTCTTATGCCTCATATTCAGGATCGGACTGGTCCATGGGGGAACAGGCAAATCCCCGGTGGGCCGCTGTACATGAGTCAAACAGACAGGCAGCATACAGTATCCCTTTTATTTAAAAACTACAAATTGTATTATTTTATTTAAGCATAGAAATTACATTAAAGAGTAACTGTAGCCTGCGTGGTGTCTCTATCGCAATAATATTTGCATGTAGCTGAAGAGTAGGCCCCCAGAATTAATGTTACTGGTGGGCCCTTAGTTCCCGGTCCAATACTGCTCATATTAATCTGATAGCTGTAGCACCTGCACTATAACCCCTACATAAAATTTTCTACAGATTATAAACTAGCCAAAAAAAAAAACCCTCCAAAACATGACAATTTAATTTTTTACATTGTTAATTTACAACTGTAGGGTACGAAGGAAAAAAATGACATGCAGAATTTCAAACTTGCTTTTATAGAGCAGATGGCCAGTAAGAATTGCACATAAAATAAAAGCTAAGAAAATGATTGTGAGATCTCTTATCCTTCACCAGCGAGACCATTCTTCTAACACCAGCCATCAGAGCAGTGCGCCGGATGGCGCCACATCTGCGCTAAGTCTACCACGGATTATCAAACGTATAATATCTTGGGCAATCCTAGTTTACTGCCATGGATTTGTTTGGCATAAATATTTCCAGAGGCAGAGTAGAGTTAAGAATCAATCATGAAACCATAAAGCACCAGCATTCTTCAATAATGAATTTCAATGACAGCTCTAAAGACCAAGACTAATCCACAAGTTGTTTGCTGAATGACAGTAGCTGGACCAAAAAAGTTAGTTATACAAACATGACATGTTCTCTTCTTACCTCTATTATTTTCTTTGGTTGTTATTTGCTTTTCCTGCATAATTCCAATTATTAACCAACGGTGCGAGAAAAAGCTTGCGGCTCACAAATGACCCGTAGGTAAGAAAAGCTCCTGCCTACTGTACATTTAAATGCCCCCTCCCCAGCCATCCTCTTCCTTGCTTAAATTAGATTTGTTTCTTGGTGATGTCATCCGGTCACTGGCTCCTTCATAATCAACCACTGCTTTTAGCGGCCTGACATTGTTTTGACTTTGACATCGACCAGACAAAAAACAACACATGTAGAATACCTTGTTCTACAGTAGACGATTACGTTGCATCTAGGATATGAAACCTGTCAGTAAGAAAGATACTGGTAGAACACAGCAAACTGAAGAAAGGCCCTATCGATTGTGTCAAAGGAATATTTTCATTAGCAAAAAGTAGATCAACAGACAATGCTCGAGTTTCGATGGAAAGATTCCAAAATAGTTGGCAAGTGATCCAGACACTGACACTAGTAAGCGTTCCAGCAGTGTAAGAGCAAATCAGTGGCTTTCACTGGATAAACTGCTGTCTTTTGGGAAATATCGAGTCTATAAATCAAGATGAGCTCCTAGGAACAAACTATGTGAATTATCCTGACTACAAATTAGACGTAGTCATAGGATAAAATAAACTAAAAGGAGTAAAATAATTTTTAAGTCACAGTATAGAGGTTACTATTCTCTGGTAGTCGCTTAGACACAAACAGGCAAACAGGGTTTAAGGTCAAAACAAAGTAAGGTTTATTGTTCATCAAACTTTATAGCTCCAAAATGAAAACAGCTTTCTTCAGCAAAAATGAATAACTAAAACAAACACTCCTTTTATTTGGATTAGGCAAAACAAATCAAACGGTGTCACCAACTTGCTGTTACAGGCACTTCTCAGTCTCGAACATAGACTATCCACCATGAATGGTCATTCTCCAGCCCCAGCACAACACACACTGCTGAGCGAACACAGCTGTCTGTTATTAGGCGTGTAAGACCTGGACTGGAGTATGGAAGCGACCTTTCCCACCCAGGCTCTTTAGGTCACTCTGAATTCCTAAACCTATAATCCACTTGAAATAAAAAACATCTAAGTAACCCATTGTTACTGGTGAACTTTCTCCAGTGACTTATATCACCGAGGCCAGCCACCTCGGTGACACATACCTGCTATCCAGGAACTTGCCTTCTGCCTTCATCCAAAAGTAACAAGATGGCTTCTACAGTGAATAAGTTAGAAGCTTTTGTTCTTAATATATTCTAGCCATGATTGGAGAGAGTTCAAAAATATGGAAAATTCTGTTCTATTGAATCAAAATATAAAACTTTTGCAGTAAATATTTAGAAGTCCAGTTCAATTCAAATCACCTTTTGCTCGATATAAGGAAATTGTTGGTAAATTAAAGTGAAGAATTGTTTTGTCAATGTGACATTTAGGAACTCTACAGTAAGTTTTATGCACGATGTAAGGTTAAAAATGCTTCATAGGAAATTATTTTATGCATTTAAAATATTTTAGTTTGGTAATAAGCTTTTTGGAGATACTTTTTAACTATATGTCATTGTATGTCCATCACTCAGTATATGGAGGCAGGACAAAGGAACATGAGTTTTTTGGAATCTTGAAGGGATTTTTGTCACGGTTGTGTCAGGTGTGACAGACAGTCATCCTGGATCCAGCTGTAGAAGGTCATTGCGGTTACCTCTCCAAGTATCTTGCTTGATTTTTGCATCTCTTGCATCTTGCATCTCTTATGGAGTGATGGGCTCCTCCCTCTAGGACCCAACAGTTAACCACCTTCTGCTGCTAATTAACACACCCTTGCTGAAGGTTTTAATACCTTCAGTCTCTTCAGCAAGGTTCTGGTGTTATCTCAGTTTCCCTCTATCTGGTTGGAGAACTAGGATACTAGGAGTCGGCTAGTGTCTTCTTGGAGTATGCTTGGAGGATGCTATCTCGGTGGTCTTCTCAAGCTAAGTATATTCCCTCATTTGTCCACCCTCTCAGTCTTTAGTTGTAGTGGGGGCCTTCCTATCCAGGGCCTATCGCTAAGGTCAGGCAGGGATTTCCTTTTCAGCGATAGATGCTGAACGGATTTAGGGACGCCATGCGAGACAGAGCGTTGTTAGATCTAACTAGGGGTCTCCACTTTCCCCTTCCCTAGTGTTTGGGGTTCCCCTCCCTCTCCCCGTTGTTGTGCACCTTGCTTCTCCCTCACCTAGCGAGACATTTTTACTCGGGGCGAACATTAACCAGAATCTTTCACAGTCATGTGAGGTAAAAGTCTCCACGCAGAGATTGATTATAAAGTTGTAATCAAGCTTCTTTCTATCACACAGAATTACTTCTCTTTATACAATGCTTCCAGTAAACCAACATGAAAGTCTCTTCACAGACAATTTCTCTTCATCCACAGTGTCTTCACACAGAATAGCACTAGACCTTCATCATGCAGGGAGGTGGAGGGGGATGAGTCCAGTGTGGCTCTCTCACTCTCTTATCTTGAGGCAACAATGATTGCTCCTGGCTGTCCCCACTGCATCTATGTTTCCAGCAGTCTCTTCCCAGAAAGAACTGGTCTTGGCAGCTTATCTTAGGGTACCATTACACTATACGATTTACCAACGATCACGACCAGCGATACGACCTGGCCGTGATCGTTGGTAAGTCGTTGTATGGTCGCTGGAGAGCTGTCACACAGACAGCTCTCCAGCGACCAACGATGCCGAGGTCCCCGGGTAACCAGGGTAAACATCGGGTTACTAAGCGCAGGGCCGCGCTTAGTAACCCGATGTTTACCCTGGTTACCAGCGTAAAAAAATACAAACAGTACATACTTACATTCCGGTGTCTGTCCCTTGCCGTCTGCTTCCCACACTGACTGACTGCCGGCCGTAAAGTGAAAGCACAGCACAGCGGTGACGTCACCGCTGTGCTCTGCTTTCACTTCACGGCCGGCAGTCAGTCAGTGCAGGAAAGCAGACGGCAAGGGACCTGACGGACACCGGAATGTAAGTATGTAGTGTTTGGTTTTTTTTACATTTACGATGGTAACCAGGATAAACATCGGGTTACTAAGCGCGGCCCTGCGCTTAGTAACCTGATGTTTACCCTGGTTACAAGCGAACGCATCGCTGGATCGGTGTCACACACACTGATCCAGCGATGACAGCGGGAGATCCAGCGACGAAAGAAAGTTCCAAACGATCTGCTACGACGTACAATTCTCAGCAGGATCCCTGATCGCTGCTGCGTGTCAGACACAGCGATATCGTATGGATATCGCTGGAACGTCACGGATCGTACCGTCGTAGCGACAAAAGTGCCACTGTGAGACGGTACCCTAAGTTAGTATCTTAAGGGTATGTGCACATGTCAGGATTTCTTGCAGAAATTTTCCTGACAAAAACCGGACATTTCTGCCAGAAATCCGCATGCGTTTTTACCGCGATTTTGATGCGTTTTTGGTGCGTTTTTCCCAAATGCATAGAATTGCGGGAAAAACGCAGAAAATCCGCAAAAATAATGAACATGCTCATTTTTTTACCGCAATGTGTTTTTTTGCGGAAAAAAACGCATCCATGTGCACAAAACATGCAGAATGCATTCTAAATGATAGAATGCATAATGTATGCGTTTTTAATGAGTTTTTATAGCGTTTTTAGCACGGAAAAACGCGAAAAAAACACAAAAAAACCTGTACGTGTGCACATAGCCTAAAACTTAGTAGTATCTTAAAACCCTGTAGTTGCTCTAGTTGCTGGATTATTTTAAAATCATCAATGCAGCTTCTACTTGTCACAATGTACTAAAAGTTAGGTTTCATACTCTTTTGCTGTTTATCTACTATATAATTGAAGAAGGACTACAATCTGACTATCCGGATTGGATGGAGATTTCGCTGTTTAACTCTGTATACTTACCATATTTTGTACCTGTATTGGACCTGGATTTTTCTGCCATCAACTGTTCATACATTTCTTATATCCTAACTAACTAAACAGTGATATATCAGACAAGGACGCAACACACATAGCATTGGAGGATGCATATCTGGTTAGTGATTGCACTTTTTGAAATTGTCTAACTGTTGTGCTACATTCACACATCCATGACATGTCCTACTATTATGGGGATCTGAGAGCGTCGGATGGAACTAGGAAGTGATATTTTGCACTACAGAGTTCCATCCTAATTTCATCCATTTTTAACAGATACATTGTTCACAGTCAATGGATAAAAAAGTTCAGTCTTCCTGCTTCAGTAAAAAAAAAAAAAAAGAGGAAAGGATGAGAAAAAAAACCTGATGCAACTAGGATGACACCTCAGAAAAATCAGTCTGCTTCTCTTGGAATGTAGTAACACTCACATGGATGTCTGAATGTAGCCTTAATCTCACCTATGTTTGTAAATATGCCCCCAGATTTTTGCTATGTAATCTGCCAGCAGCATGATGTAGGGACAGAGATCCTGATTCTAGCAATATATCACTTAGTTTACTGGGTGCAGCACTTGTGATAGAAACAATAATAATAAAAACAATGATCATTCCGCAGCACTTTACAATTCAGAGGGAACATGTACAAAGACATAACACAGTAACACATAATTCAACAGATACCAAGGGGGCCCTGCTCACAAGCTTACAATCTATGTATAACCCTGCCCAGGGGTGGCATTCAATATAAATAGCCGCTGGACTATCAGAGAGCGGCTAACAGCTGATGTCAGCATGCACATCGCTGGGGTATGATGTCAATGCATTGTGCCGGCCCATCCGCACCCCAATGAAGCAGGAAGAGGACGCTGCTGGACCACAGACAGGTAATCATTTAATCTTATATTCTTAGAGTAGAGCGCAATTTGGGGGACATATGGGGACCTGGATATGAGGAGCTGGAAGATGGACATATGGAGACCAGGATGAGGAACATATGGAGACCAGGATGAGGAACATATGGAGACCAGGATGAGGAACATACGGAGACCAATATGAGGAACATATAGAGACCAGGGTGAGGAACATATGGAGACCAGGATGGACGACATGTGTGGACCAAGATGGAGGACACGTGTCGACCAGGATGGAGGACACATCCTGGGAACAAAATGGAGGACACATGAGGACCAGGATGAGAGATATTGGAGACATTATTACATAGAGAGGTCAAGATGGATGGCATTATTACAGGAAGGGGCCCAGGATGGATACATTAAATAAAAGGGCCAGTATAAAGGACATTATTACAGAATGGGGTCACGACTGAGGAAATTATTACAGGAAAGAACCAGGATAGGTGGCGCAATTACGGTATGGGGCTAGAATGAAGAACATAGATAATTGCTTTATGGTAGCAATTGGGGGACATTATTACTGCTGAAATATAATCTACTTTTTTGAGGACAGTTTTTTTTGTTGGGGAAACGTGCGCAGGATGGCACTATGTCGCCTTTTTTTAATCTGGTGCAGTGTAGAAGTTGGGGAAAAAAGTGGGGAATGCGCTCTAGAAGTGATCAGTTATAGATGACTGTTACTTTCTGCAGAGTCAAGTGCTGGCTTTTAGAAGTGATCGCAGTCTGCACCGAATGAAGAGGAAAAGTAAAGATGAATTATTTCAACTACAGATGTCACTGGTAACTCACAGTATTACCTGTACTAGTATTAGTATGTGTATTTTTTTATTAATAATCAGTATTGTAGTATTTGGTCACTATGTGGTGGGAATATGTGGTCTGGTCATGGTTGGTGGTATTTGTCCCTGGTATGTGGTAGTATTCGGTCACTAGGTGATGGCAATATGTGGTCTGGTCATGGTTGGTGGTATTTGTCCCTGGTATGTGGTAGTATTCGGTCACTAGGTGATGGCAATATGTGTCTGGTCATGGTGTGGTGGTATTTGTCCCTGGTATGTGGTAGTATTCGGTCACTAGGTGATGGCAATATGTGGTCTGGTCATGGTGTGTTGGTATTTGTAAGTTGTATTTGGTAGTATTCGATCACCTTATGGTGGCAATATATGGTCTGGTCATGGTGTGGCAGTATTTTGCACACATTTGGCCTGTGACTGATGAGGCCAGAGATAAAGTGTAGCAGACAGTTCAGGTGGCAGATTGACAGGAGGTCATCCTTTCCTATTTCAGCATTGTTCCTGTAGTATTCATTTTAAAAACTTGCAGAAATGTAGAAAATCCTTTAAGATTATTCAATATAGTAACAAGTGACTAAAACAACATGCACATGACGAAAGAAAATGAGACTAGCTATGGCAGTACAGATGGGGCAAGAAGCAGAAATCACTTTTACTTTTAGATCCTATTACTTGTGTTTTGTGGTTGAGGAAAATGTGAGAGAAATGGGTGTGGTTTCTTAGCACAAACAGGAAACTTGTTAAAAATTTGAATCTCGCCCATGACCCAGCCCACCTCACTGATTGGCAGCTGTGTACAATGTATATTGACAGCAAGCCACTAATCAGTGCTGGGGTTGGGGTTGCACTAAGAGGCACCCGACACCTAGTCCTGTAGTGATAATCTCCTGCTAATAAAACACTGATTTCGTCATGAAACCTCAAAACAAAGCCTTACAAGTGGCACATCCCTGTAATCAGCATCTCTTCCTCTACATCGTTCTGTTCTCAAATTAGATAGCAAAACCCTGCTGACAGATTCCCTTTAATTGTATTGCTATTTGGATTTACATTTAGTAAAGTATAATTGATATTATTCATACATATTGTGGACCAAGTTTACTTCTACTGGTGGAAATGTATCCATGATGGGCTGTAATAATGGTGCACCTGTGTTTTGCACCAGGTGTTGGTTTGGAAAAAAACAAACCTCACCACCTGACTTATCATCATGCGTTAAACTATGTGCAGAATGAAGATTCCTTGATTTGATTACAGATATTATTTTATAATGACAACTATTTGGGAATTGATCCCAGCGATATAAAAGCTGCGGTGGGCTGTATTGGTTTCCCTTTCGTCTCTCGAACATCGTGTCCTCGGTGTGTAAATAAGCTTATGGGACTAGCCTGTCTCCAAGTGATAAAAATGAGCCCATTTAGATGTCATGGAGCCATATGCCACGACGAAAGTATAAATAACTTTAGCACCACGTGTAATGAGATTAGTGTCCCATTAAGACAGATCAAGTGGGATTTGTGAACAAGTTGTTATTGAAATAGTTTGAATTTATGGATACATAACAATTGCTGGTATAATGTTTTAGGAAAAATGGGAACAAAACCCTTGTCAACAGCTCCTTATATTACTGCCGAGAAGTTATTTTTATACGGCTACCATTATATCATTACAAGGAAAGGGAAGTCCACCAGCTCTATTTTGAGAATTATTCTGCCTTTCTAAATGCTTGTAGAGTATGGACACCAGAGGGGGTCTTTACTTAAATTAATGTATTTTTGGATAAAATCATTTTTGCTTTTGTTTTCTATTAAAAATTCAACAGTTTGCCCTCAAGAGTTTGTATTTTACTAGTTACTACTGCTTGCTGCAGAATGAGTCAACTGAGAATCCATTAGTGAGCTCATTCTGAGAGTTTATAACTCTTACCTATTCTTCGCTCAGATATTGATGACAACAAAGACCAGCTCTTCTTTCATGTGGCCATAATTTAGCAGCCCAAATAAAGATAGAAGGGTACGTGCACATGTCGCCTTTTAGGCTTCTTTCACACTTGCGTCGTGTGACGTACGTCGCAATCCGTCGTTTTGGGACAAAAACGGATTTTGCAAATGTTGTATTGCTAAACCACGATCACAAAGACTAACGTTTTTACAGATGGGGTACGGACCATGCCTGCATATAAAAGATGCCGTGTGCACCTACCATAAGATCTATAAGTTTTCTGGTCAGGTCAAACTCACTGATGAATTCCCAGTTAACTCATTCTGCAGCCAGCAGTAGATGTGCAACACAGAGGCTATCAAGGGAAAAAGGTGAAAACTTTTAATTAAAACCAATTGCTAAATTATTATTAGCTTAAAGAGTAACCGTCATTTTAATGATTATCTCATCAATCAATAGTGCACATGGAAATAAGCAACTTTGTAATATCAGAGAAATCCACTTCTTTCTCCGCCAGGATTGATCAGTCTTTATCAAAATTCTCAATGCTGAGGTAAAATTTATAGTCAGTGCAGACAGACTTTCCTATAACTGAGATAGGAGATGGCAGCCGATGCAACTTTCGAGCTGTAGGGAGCTGTAAAATGCCACCCATAGAAGCCTACATAGCATATACAGTGGCAAAAGTTTGGGCACCCCTGGTCAAAATTACTGTTGTAAACAGTTAACCCCTTCATGACCCAGCCTATTTTGACCTTAAAGACCTTGCCGTTTTTTGCAATTCTGACCAGTGTCCCTTTATGAGGTAATAACTCAGGAACGCTACAACGGATCCTAGCGGTTCTGAGATTGTTTTTTCGTGACATATTGGGCTTCATGTTAGTGGTAAATTTAGGTCAATAAATTCTGCGTTTATTTGTGATAAAAACGGAAATTTGGCGAAAATTTTGAAAATTTTGCAATTTTCACATTTTGAATTTTTATTCTGTTAAACCAGAGAGATATGTGATACAAAATAGTTAATAAATAACATTTCCCACATGTTTACTTTACATCAGCACAATTTTGGAAACAAAATTTTTTTTTGTTAGGAAGTTATAAGGGTTAAAATTTGACCAGCGATTTGTCATTTTTACAACGAAATTTACAAAACCATTTTTTTTAGGGACCACCTCACATTTGAAGTCAGTTTGAGGGGTCTATATGGCTGAAAATACCCAAAAGTGACACCATTCTAAAAACTGCACCCCTCAAGGTACTCAAAACCACATTCAAGAAGTTTATTAACCCTTCAGGTGCTTCACAGCAGCAGAAGCAACATGGAAGGAAAAAATGAACATTTAACTTTTTAGTCACAAAAATTATCTTTTAGCAACAATTTTTTTATTTTCCCAATGGTAAAAGGAGAAACTGAACCACGAAAGTTGTTGTCCAATTTGTCCTGAGTACGCTGATACCTCATATGTGGGGGTAAACCACTGTTTGGGCGCACGGCAGGGCTTGGAAGGGAAGGAGCGCCATTTGACTTTTTGAATCAAAAATTGGCTCCACTCTTTAGCGGACACCATGTCACGTTTGGAAAGCCCCTGTGTGCCTAAAAATTGGAGCTCCCCCACAAGTGACCCCATTTTGGAAACTAGACATCCCAAGGAACTTATCTAGATGCATAGTGAGCACTTTGAACCCCCAGGTGCTTCACAAATTGATCCGTAAAAATGAAAAAGTACTTTTTTTTCACAAAAAAATTCTTTTAGCCTCAATTTTTTCATTTTCACATGGGTAACAGGATAAAATGGATCCTAAAATGTGTTGGGCAATTTCTCCTGAGTACACCAATACCTCACATGTGGGGGTAAACCACTGTTTGGGCACATGGTAAGGCTCGGAAGGGAAGGAGCGCCATTTGACTTTTTGAATGAAAAATTATTTCCATCGTTAGCGGACACCATGTCGCGTTTGGATAGCTCCTGTGTGCCTAAACATTGGCGCTCCCCCACAAGTGACCCCATTTTGGAAACTAGACCCCCCAAGGAACTTATTTAGATGCCTAGTGAGCACTTTAAACCCTCAGGTGCTTCACAAATTGATCTGTAAAAATGAAAAAGTACTTTTTTTTCACAAAAAAATTATTTTCGCCTCAATTTTTTCATTTTCACATGGGCAGTAGGATAAAATGGATCATAAAATTTGTTGGGCAATTTCTCCCGAGTACGCCGATACCTCATATGTGGGGGTAAACCACTGTTTGGGCACTCGGCAGGGCTCGGAAGGGAAGGCGCGCCATTTGACTTTTTGAATGGAAAATTAGCTCCAATTGTTAGCGGACACCATGTCGCGTTTGGAGAGCCCCTGTGTGCCTAAACATTGGAGCTCCCCCACAAGTGACCCCATTTTGGAAACTAGACCCCCCAAGGAACTTATCTAGATGCATATTGAGCACTTTAAACCCCCAGGTGCTTCACAGAAGTTTATAACGCAGAGCCATGAAAATAAAAAATAATTTTTCTTTCCTCAAAAATGATTTTTTAGCCTGGAATTTCCTATTTTGCCAAGGATAATAGGAGAAATTGGACCCCAAATATTGTTGTCCAGTTTGTCCTGAGTATGCTGATACCCCATATGTGGGGGTAAACCACTGTTTGGGCGCACGGCAGGGCTCGGAAGGGATGGCACGCCATTTGGCTTTTTAAATGGAAAATTAGCTCCAATCATTAGCGGACACCATGTCACGTTTGGAGAGCCCCTGTGTGCCTAAACATTGGAGATCCCCCAGAAATGACACCATTTTGGAAACTAGACCCCCAAAGGAACTAATCTAGATGTGTGGTGAGGACTTTGAACCCCCAAGTGCTTCACAGAAGTTTATAACGCAGAGCCATGAAAATAAAAAAAAAAAATTATTTTCTCAAAAATGATCTTTTAGCCTGCAATTTTTTATTTTCCCAAGGGTAACAGGAGAAATTTGACCCCAAAAGTTGTTGTCCAGTTTCTCCTGAGTACGCTGATACCCCATATGTGGGGGTAAATCACTGTTTGGGCACATGCCGGGGCTCGGAAGTGAAGTAGTGACGTTTTGAAATGCAGACTTTGATGGAATGCTCTGTGGGCGTCACGTTGCGTTTACAGAGCCCCTGATGTGGCTTAACAGTAGAAACCCCCCACAAGTGACCCCATTTTGGAAACTAGACCCCCAAAGGAACTTATCTAGATGTGTGGTGAGCACTTTGAACCCCCAAGTGCTTCATAGAAGTTTATAATGCAGAGCCGTGAAAATAATAAATACGTTTTCTTTCCTCAAAAATAATTATTTAGCCCAGAATTTTTTATTTTCCCAAGGGTTACAGAAGAAATTGGACCCCAAAAGTTGTTGTCCAGTTTCTCCTGAGTACGCTGATACCCCATATGAGGGGGTAAACCACTGTTTGGGCACATGCCGAGGCTCGGAAGTGAAGTAGTGACGTTTTGAAATGCAGACTTTGATGGAATGGTCTAAGGGTGTCACGTTGCGTTTGCAGAGCCCCTGGTGTGCCTAAACAGTAGAAACCCCCCACAAGTGACCCCATTTTGGAAACTAGACCCCCAAAGGAACTTATCTAGATATGTGGTGAGCACTTTGAACCCCCAAGTGCTTCACAGACGTTTACAACGCAGAGCCGTGAAAATAAAAAATCATTTTTCTTTCCTCAAAAATTATGTTTTAGCAAGCATTTTTTTTAGATTCACAAGGGTAACAGGAGAAATTGGACCCCAGTAATTGTTGCGCAGTTTGTCCTGAGTATGCTGGTACCCCATATGTGGGGGTAAACCACTGTTTGGGCACACTTCAGGGCTCGGAAGTGAGGGAGCACCATTTGACTTTTTGAATACGAGATTGGCTGGAATCAATGGTGGCGCCATGTTGCGTTTGGAGACCCCTGATGTGCCTAAACAGTGGTAACCCCTCAATTCTACCTCCAACACTAACCCCAACACACCCCTAACTCTAATCCCAACTGTAGCCATAACCCTAATCACAACCCTAACCGCAACACACCCCTAACCACAACCCTAACCCCAACACACCCCTAACCCTAACCACAACCCTAATTCCAACCCTAACCCTAAGGCTATGTGCCCACGTTGCGGATTCGTGTGAGATATTTCCGCACCATTTTTGAAAAATCCGCGGGTAAAAGGCACTGCGTTTTACCTGCGGATTTTCCGCGGATTTCCAGTGTTTTTTGTGCGGATTTCACCTGCGGATTCCTATTGAGGAACAGGTGTAAAACGCTGCGGAATCCGCACAAAGAATTGACATGCTGCGGAAAATACAACGCAGCGTTTCCGCGCGGTATTTTCCGCACCATGGGCACAGCGGATTTGGTTTTTCATATGTTTACATGGTACTGTAAACCTGATGGAACACTGCTGCGAATCCGCAGCCAAATCCGCACCGTGTGCACATAGCCTAATTCTAAAGGTATGTGCACACGCTGCGGAAAACGCTGCGGATCCGCAGCAGTTTCCCATGAGTTTACAGTTCAATGTAAACCTATGGGAAACAAAAATCGCTGTACACATGCTGCGGAAAAACTGCACGGAAACGCAGCGGTTTACATTCCGCAGCATGTCACTTCTTTTGTGCGGATTCCGCAGCGGTTTTACAACTGCTCCAATAGAAAATCGCAGTTGTAAAACCGCAGTGAAATGCGCAGAAAAAAACGCGGTAAATCCGCCATAAATCCGCAGCGGTTTAGCACTGCGGATTTATTAAATCCGCAGCGGAAAAATCCGCAGAGGACCAGAATACATGTGCACATACCGAAACCCTAACCCTAGCCCTAACCCTAACCCTACCCCTAGCCCTAACCCTACCCCTAACCCTACCCCTACCCCTAGCCCTAACCCTAACCCTACCCCTAACCCTAACCCTATTCTAACATTAGTGGAAAAAAAAAATGTCTTTATTTTTTTATTGTCCCTACCTATGGGGGTGACAAAGGGGGGGGGGGTCATTTATTATTTTTTTTATTTTGATCACTGAGATATAATCTATCTCAGTGATCAAAATGCACTTTGGAACGAATCTGCCGGCCGGCAGATTCGGCGGGCGCACTGTACATGCGCCCGCCATTTTGGAAGATGGCGGCGCCCAGGGAGAAGACGGACGGGACCCCGGCTGGATCGGTAAGTATGATGGGGTGGGGGTGGACCACGGGGGGGGGGATTGGAGCACGGGGGGGGATCGGAGCACGGGGGGGAATCGGAGCGCGGGAGGAGTGGAACGGAGCACGGGGGGCTGGAATGGAGCACGGGGGGGCTGGAATGGAGCACGGGGGGGTGGAACGGAGCACCGGGGGGGTGGATCGGAGTGCAGGGGGGGTGATTGGAGCACGGGAGGGTGATTGGAGCACGGGGGGAGCGGACAAGAGCACGGGGGGGTGCGGAGCACTGGACGGAGGGGAGCCGGAGTAGTGTACCGGCCAGATCGGGGGGCTGCGGGGGCGATCGGTGGGGTGGGGTGGGGGCACATTAGTATTTCCAGCCATGGCCGATGATATTTCAGCATCGGCCATGGCTGGATTGTAATATTTCGCCCATTATAATAGGTGAAATATTACAAATCGCTCTGATTGGCAGTTTCACTTTCAACAGCCAATCAGAGCGATCGTAGCCACGAGGGGGTGAAGCCACCCCCCCTGGGCTAAACTACCACTCCCCCTGTCCCTGCAGATCGGGTGAAATGGGAGTTAACCCTTTCACCCGATCTGCAGGGACGCGATCTTTCCATGACGCCGCATAGGCGTCATGGGTCGGATTGGCACCGACTTTCATGACGCCTACGTGGCGTCATGGGTCGGGAAGGGGTTAAGCAAGTTGAAGATGAAATTATCTCTAAAATGGATAAAGCTAAAGACAACACATTTCCTTTGTATTTTAGGCAAAATATATACCGTATGTAAAAATTACAAAAAGGAAAATGGGCTAATGCAAAACTTTGAGCACCCTGTGTGGTTAATACCTAGTAGCAACCACTTTTGCAAGTATCACAGCTTGTAAACACTTTTTGTATCCAGCCAAGAGTTTTTCAATTCTTGTTTGAGGGATTTTCATCTATTCTTCCTTCCTGGAAAAATTCTTTCAGTTCTGTGAGATTCCTGTGTCTCCTTGCATGCACTGCTATTTTGAGGTCGAGCCACAGACTTTCAATGATGTTCAGATCAGGGGACTGTGAGGGCCATTGTAAAACCTTCAGCTTGCGCCTTTTGAAGTAGTCTATTGTGAATTTTGATGTGTGTGTAGGATCATTATTAGTGATGAGCGAGTGTACTCGTTGCTCGGGTGATCTCCGAGTATTTGTTAGTGTTCGGAGATTTAGTTTTCATCACCTCAGCTGAATGATTTACAGCTACTACCCAGCCTGAGTACATGTGAGGGTTGCCTGGTTGCTAGGGAATCCCCACATGTAATCAAGCTGTCTAGTAGCTGTAAATCATTCAGCTGCCACGATGAAAACTAAATCTCCGAGCAGTTACAAATACTCGGAGACCACCCGAGCAACGAGTACAATCGTTCTTTTTTTTTTTTACAGATGGTGTGATTTTTGCATCAAGAATTTGTTGAAATTCCATTGACTCCATTTTTCCCTCTGCCCGTGAAATGTTCCCCATGCCAAAACATGATTGATCCACCCCCATACTTAGCGGTTAGTGAGATGTTCTTTTACCGAAATTCTGAGCTCTTTTTTCTCCACTTATACCCTTGATCATTGTGGCTAAAGGGTTCTTTTGTAACCTAATCAGTTCACAAGACTTTTTTCCAAAATGCATCAGGCTTGTTTAGATGTTTTTTTGCATACTTCTGACGCTGAATTTTATGGTGAAGATGCAGGAGAGGTTTTCTTCTGATGACTCTTCCATGAAGGCCATATTTGTGCAGGTATCTCTGAGCATTAAGACAATGTACCACAACTCCATAGTGTGCTAAAGCTTTCTGAGGGTCTTTTGCAGACAAGCAGTGGTTCTAATTTGCCTCTCTAGCAATCCTACGAGCAGCTCTCACTGAAATTTTGCTTGGTCTTCCAGACATTATCTTAATCTCCACTGTTCTTGTTAAAGAGAATCTGTCACCCCAAAAATCGTATATGAGCTAAGGCCACCGGCATCAGGGTCTTATCTACAGCATTCTGTAATGCATTAGATAAGCCCCCGATGTATCCTGAAAGGTAAGAAAAACAGGTTATATTATACTCACCCAGGGGCGGTCCCGCTGCGGTCAGGTCCGATTGGCGCCGCGGTCCGGCGTCTCCTATCTTCATATGATGACGTCCTCTTCTTGTCTTCCTGAAGCGACTCCGGCACAGGCGTACTTTGTCTGTACTGTTGAGGGCAGAGCAAAGTACTGCAGCGCGACGGTGCAGGGAAAGGTCAGAGAGGCCCAGCGCCTGCGCGCTGCAGTACTTTGCTCTGCCCTCAAAAGGGCAGACAAAGTACGCCTACGCTGGAGCCGCGGCAGGTAGACAAGAAGAGGACGTCATCATATGAAGATAGGAGACGCCGGACCCGGACAGCGACGCCAATCGGACCAGACCGCAGTGAGACCGCCCCTGGGTGAGTATAATACAACCTGTTTTTCTTATCTTTCAGGATACATCGGGGGCTTATCTACAGCATTACAGAATGCTGTACATAAGACCCTGATGCTGGTGGCCTTAGCTCATATACGATTTTTGGGGTGACAGGTTCCCTTTAACTGCAATTTTATTAAATTACATTTCAAACTGGGGAAATTCCAACTTGAAAATGCTTGCCATCTTCTTATAGCCTTCTCCTGCTTTGTGGGCCTCCACCATTTTCATTTTCAGAGTGCTATGCAGCTGCTTAGAAGAAACCATGGCTGCTGTTATTTGGCACAAGGTTAGAGAAGACTGGATTCTTATAAAGGTGTGAAAATTGCGTCGCCTGGGCTTTCCTAGTAATGATGGTGAACAAGCCATAACCCTAACAGGTAAATAAGATCTGAAATCTTGGTTAAAGTTACATGAGCACACAAATTTCCAAGGTTGCCAAAAATTTTTGTTTTCCTTTTTGTAATTTTTAAAATGCAATAGATAAAAAAAAAAAAAACTCCTCCCCCCCCTAAAATACAAAGGAAATGCGTCATCTTTAACTTTGTTGCGGCGACCAAAAAAAACTTAATTCTGGCGTTTTGACATTATTTCTGGCTACGCTGTTTAGCGATCAGGTTAATCCTTTCTTTTTTATTGATAGATCGGGTGATTCTGAACGCAGCGATAGCAAATATGTGTAGGTTTGATTTTTTTTTTTAATTGTTTTATTGTGAATGGGGTGAAAGGGGGGTGATTTGAACTTTTATATTTTTTCTATTTTTTTATATTTGTAAAAACACTTTTGTTTTACTTTTGGCATACTTGAATAGTTTCCATGGGAGACTAGAAGCTGCCATAACCCGATCGGCTCTGTTACATACAGGCAATTATCAGATCACCTGTACTGTATGTAGCAGAATTGCTGACTTGCTATGAGCGCTGACCACCGGGTGGCGTTCATAGCAATCCAGCACTGACAACCATAGAGGTCTCTAGGAGACCTCTGGTTGTCATGCCAACCCACCCGTGATCCGCGATCACGTGACGGGGATCACCGATGAGCTGATTTCCAGCCTGATGGAGGAAGTGCGAGTTAAATGCTGCTGTCAGAGTTAATAGCCGCAGGTGGATTTTGATTCCACCCGCGGCTGTTCTGGACACATGTCAGCTGTTCAAAACAGCTGATATGTGCTGGGAAAGATGTGGACTCAGCGCCGTAGCCCACATCAAGGGGAGGGAAGCGACCTGCGCAGTACTAGTAAGGCAAAGGTCGCAAAGGGGTTAAGACACTACTGGATAATCATTTTAGGCACAGGTTTAGACCCATGTAATACATCATAGACAGATTAAAAAGACACATACTTTTTTTTAATGTTCGGACAAAGAATTCCATGTGCAGGAGTACTCCGAGTATCAGTCATCATCCTGGGGAAGGCAATTCTGCCACATGAATTTGTCTCTCATAAGGGGTTACAGATTACGCCCATGATGGCAGTCATTTGGGTATCATGGCTCAACAGTGAAATTATTAAGAATGAATTCACATGCAGTAGATTTCTGCAACTGTTCCTTCCATGTATAAATAGGATCTGCGGAAATCCATGTGCATACCATGAAAATAAACCCACCAAGATAAATTAAACCGATTTTTATTTGTAGGAATTTCTGCAATCACAAAAATGTACCCTAAAATGAATCTTTGGACACAGATTATGGACAAATTCTGAGCAGTTCCTTGTCCCATAATAACTGAAAACTATAATGAGCGCCCAAAATAGTCCTTCCATTGCATGCCGTCCTTACATAAAAGGTAATTATAAGCTATTTCTAGAAATGATATATACTTTACATTTACAGCCAGGAAACGACATGTTTGCACAGCTGCAATTACTCTGATGTCCTAATGAAGCTAAAATGCAAGAAAAACAGAGCGAGCGCATAAGCGGCTGATTATACCAAAGGTGAACAGAGATGCCACACAAGACTGGAAATTCTGCTCATACCAAGACATTAACACAACTTTCTAATAAAGATATTCTCTGTCTAAGCCGCACGTGAACACAAACCACAGAGTTTGTTAACATTTTTCAGATTTCAAAATTATAGCAAATGGAGAAAAACCATGAAAAATGCAAGAGTTTGCTCACTGGTCCTTCTGAAAAGACAAGAATAAACATGTGCACAGCAGCAATGTCACTTTTAAATTGTGGTGCTTTATGTTCACTTTTTGCGTTGGTTTTGCAACGCTTTATCAGACACCGACATTCTGCTGCAAGTTCTCCTGAATTGATAATAAGTGTAAGGCCGGCGTCACACTTGTGAGTGCAATGCGAGAAACTCGCATCAATACCCGGCACTGCCGTCGGCACTCGGGACCGGAGCGTTCAGCTGCATAGAAATACACGCAGCCGCACAGTCCAGACCCGAGTGCGGTGACGGGTATTGAGGCGAGTTTCTCACATTGCACTCGCAAGTGTGACCATGGCCTCATCGTCATGTCAGGAGAACTTGCAGCAGAATGTCTGCGTCTGCCTCTAGCTCCTCCTCCCTTCATAGAATTTTATGGGCACCAACTGTCATCTCATTTCTCTATAATTGGAAAGTCTGTATTTGCTGAAAATGATTTTACAGATTTTACCCCTGAATTGAGATTAATTTGTAATATATTTTATGTGTATTATTTATCTATAAAATAAATAGTTACACTTTAACCCCTTTCCGATATCGGACGTAATAGTCGGACTTCCCCTGTTTGGTGCAGGCTCCGGCGCTGAGTCTGCACCTTTCCGGGCACATGTCAGCTGATATACAGCTGACATGTGCCAGTAACAGCCGCGGGTGGAATCATGATCCACCCATGGATATTAACTAGCTAAATGCCGTTGTCAATTTCTGACAGCGGTATTTAACTCAAGGTTACTGGAAGCGGGTCACTAATTACGCCCATCGGGGACCCCTTCAAATGATCATGGGTAACGGATGGGTCGGCATGACAACCAGAGGTCTGAAGCAGCTGCATAAAAATTTTGCAACATTTAGCGTTAGAATGTGAGGCATAGTGGAAGGAGACTTGGCCTAGCATAGAATGATTGAGTCACTATAAATTTACGTTACAAGAGTGGCGGGCATTGCAGTAGAAATGCACTCTAGTACATGAATGGAGCACATTTTCTATACTAGTGAATGGGCAGCCGAAAGGTGCACCAAATACATTAAGAAGCGCAAGATTGTTAATAAAGTTGGTAGATCTTACGCCAGTGGACTCTGGATCAAAACTGGAGTACAAAATGGCAATTTCGATTACTTCCATCCTCAGTCTCTTGTGAATTTCTCCATTATGTACCTTAGAGGCACCCCATGTAGCTGCTGTAGGGCTCCTGGACAGAACAAGCCCGATTCTGGTTCAAGCCTTCACTTTGTTACTCAATGATTACAAACACAACTCCCTTCTCTAACCATACAGCATTTTAAGCAAGCATGGTGGGGAACTGGCCTAATAGTCATGGAAGGGGAGAGAGGGGGAATCCATATGGCCTGTGTGGCAAAACCCAACAACATATTGGGGGACACCCATTTTGCTCTGCACCTTATTGATTACGAATGATTACAGGTAGGCTCGGACTAGAAGGCAACATGTGTAGCACGACACTGAAATCGCAGCAACAGATTGCAAAATTGGATGAAATTATTCCCTATGTTGCGCCTGCGATACAAATTTGAAAATTTTTCCAAATGGATTTTCTGTTTCTGGCCGCAAGTCGCATATGACACATTTGCCATTGACTTCAATACACGTCCCACACAACACGAAACGTATCTATAACTTGGCCTTTTTACTTACAGAGCGCTAACGCAGTAAGTCGCAGACACGTTGCGCTGATTTATTTCGCTCAACTCCTCAGAGATTGCGGTCACATGTGTAGCCCCGGCCTCATTCTGATTCTCCTGGCAGGCACAAAACCTCTTCTTTAACAACTTTTACGTTCTAACTACAACAGATTTTCACAATAAACTGGTTTAATGTCATGTTCTTCCAGGCACCTATACAATTGTGTTAACTCGTGAATACGCATCTTGTGGGAATAAGCAAACATACATTGGACTCCACTTTATTATTGGAAGGCAGGATATCAGTATGAAGGCGATAACACTGGCAGACAGGGGGGTAACTGGCACATAGCATTCGACCCACGAAAGGTGCCCTGCCGCCTACAGCTTCCATTACACCAACACTTCTGGGGCTAAGAAAACATTGTGTCACTGACTGTGGGTGGTCCTGTGCTCAATAATAACCCTTAATATATAGGTCCCTGAAAAGTTTCCTTTTCTAAGATTTTTTTGCTCTCCTGTTTACTATTAATAACATAATAATGTTCCTATATCCTGTTGGAGACATAAGGGTCTCTATCAGATAAAATAGCATTGTGCGGGATGGAGTATATCTCCTTTCAAAATATGCCAGAGACCATAGGAGGTCTAAAAAACGATTCTGTGGCTGGAGGGATTTAAGGAAAATTGCTACATAGGTCTCGAGGTTACCATTGAAGTAGGAATTTATTTTCTAGGGAGGCGGACATTCTTGGAATTTGGTTTGGCAGAGGTCAGTAGTTGGGAACAGGGTTTAATAAAATAAACAAGTCACAATTGCCAACAGCGGAGAACCTTCAATGATTAATGCTAGTACAAATAAATGAAAAGTAAAATTACGTAGTTATAGCTGCAGTA
Organism: Ranitomeya imitator; assembly: GCF_032444005.1. Taxonomy (NCBI): domain Eukaryota; kingdom Metazoa; phylum Chordata; class Amphibia; order Anura; family Dendrobatidae; genus Ranitomeya; species Ranitomeya imitator. The sequence goes on along the minus strand of NC_091283.1, from coordinate 762,924,505 downwards.
AAATCAAAGGACCTTCAACTAGTATCATCTGAAAACCATAGTTGTAAAAATGACAGATTAAATGATGAAAGCCTAGTACCACTCAACATCTAAAAACTCAGGTGTGCGTGCAATTAGCAAGCAGGCAATTTTTCCTTTTTGTGCTTTCATTTTATCCTCCACTTCTTCCAAGAGTCATAACTCTTTTTTTTCTGCCAAACTAGCCATAGGATTTGCTTGTTAGTTTTTTTTCCTCTCCTTGTATGAGAAAAACTTTCTCCACCAGTTTCTTCTGACAGTTCATGAAAATCGGGCAGCACTCTGATGTCATACGAGTGAGGTTTGACTTTTTCATGAACCCATAGACTTGCACTGAATATGTAGCCAGCTCAATAGACAATCATAAGAACAAGTGCTATCCATGAAAAGCACTCATACAAGAAAAACTCTTGTCTGAACGAGGCCTTAGAATTGGCAGATAATTTAAAGGTGAGTTTTCAGTCAATGGGATGACAATCAGGTGTTAGTAGAAGACCTTTATAACATACATTTATAACAAGGATCCATCAAAGTTTGATCTCTAAAAAAAAAATGTGTATTTGTATTACGGCACAAACAAAAGAGGTTTCTGGTGACCTCAGATGTAATGCTGATGCTCCTCAGGCTGGAAAAGGTTACAAAATAATCTCTAAAGAAACTCCACCAATTCACAGTAAAACTGATTTTATACAAATAGAGGAAATTCAAGATGATTATTACCCTCATTAGTAGTGATCAAACAACAAAAATCACTACAAGAGCAAGGTGTATAATAGTCCGCAATGTCACAAAGGAACCCAAGGCAACCTCTAAGCAACTAAAGGCCTCTTTCACACTAGGTGATATTAATGTTTATGGGTGCAGAATAAAGAGGACACTGGAGAACTATGGTGCCCCTGGCGGATTACAAGGAGAAAAGCCATTGCTCTCAACTCTCGAAAAAGTACATTGCTGCCCATCTGCAGTTTGCTAAAGATGAACTGGACAAGCAAAAAGTCTATTGGAACAATGAGACCAAAACTGACAATGGTGGTTAGTATCATGTTTTGTGCTTATTTTGCTGCATCTGCACCAGGATGTCTTGTCATAATTGATAGAACAATTAATTCTTAGTTATACCATAAAATTCGAAAGAAAAATGTCCGGACAACTTTACGTGAATCTGAAGGGAGCATGGGTCATACAACAAGACAATGACCCAAAGCACACAAGTCGTTCTACAAAATAATGGTTAAAGAAGAATAAAATTAATGTTCTAGAACAACCAAGTCAAAGCCCTGACCTTAATCTTATAGCAATGCTGTGGTAGAACCTGGAGCGAGCAATATGTGTGACTAAACCCACATAACAGAGTTAAAGCGCTTTTGTAGGAATGGGCTAAAACTCCTCCAGGACTTATCAACAATTACCTTATATATTTATGTGAAAAAGTTTGCATACATTTGCTACATCGATATGTGATGTTGGATCATGTTCCTCAATAAGAAAAAAAGTTTTACATTTTGAACTCATTTGTATTATTTGCTTCTCTTCATCTACTTTTAGTACGTGTGTGAAAATCTGATCTAGATTTAAGCCAAATTTATGCAGCAATGTGGAACATTCGGAAGGGTTCATCACTGTATCACTGCCTAAGTAATTTGATTGTGAAGCTACCCATTACTGACATTACATTTCTGTGCTGCTAACTTTCCGGTGTTTCTTTCCTTCCAGTGGTTAGCATGTGTGCGTGTTTATGGCTTGTTTGCACGTGCGGTTGTTTATCTTCCCATGGTTAATCTGTGTTTATCTTCCTAGGCTTGGCATGTTTATTCCTTTTAGACAGTCAACCCTTTTTTATGTTTGGGATGATAAGTGTTAACGTGCTGTATTTCAGGAACGTTACATGTCAACATGCCATATCACTAAGACACCAAAAGTGGTGGTCCACTATACAAGGAGCAGAATTCCAGGAGAAAGGAATTAATTGAGGATTCTAAACACAAAAAAAGAAAAACTTCATAAGGGCAAAAATAAAGGTTTAATCATAATTAAGAGGGGAGCTCTCATCATATAATATTTTGGCATGTCACTAGGATATGCCAGAACATTATGATTGGTTGGGGCCAACTTCCAGAAATACTGCCGATAATCAAATGTGTAATGAATACATTTCTAAAGATTCAGGACATCCGGACAAAATATTTTTGGTGAACTTTAGGTATAAAAGTTTAAGGCTCGTTATTGATTGCACCTTACAATACATTATTATGTTATGACTAAGAAGGGTAAGATTTAATCTGGTTATTTACTAACAGAGCATGGAACCAATTTAAAGCATGATATGTGGAAAGTGATCTTCCAGTCTACACAGTTGTTCCACTATTAAATGACCTCACTTGCTATCCTGAGCTGGTGAAATGAAAAACTCATATTATTTATGTCATAGCGTCAAGTTGTCATGTTTGGCAGGTGACTTGCAGACAAGCGGTAGTGAAGGAGGCAGCCATATGATCTTGGAGACTTCAAACCGTCTCCTAAATATTTTAATGTCTCTGTTGACATGACTATTATAGCCTCTAGTGGAAGTATCTGATGAAACGAAGATCTAGACTACTGTATAAAAATACCACATATCAGTTATATCACAGACCACACAGGGAGAGGTCTTCAGAAATATTGAGTAACCACTTTACATTTATAAACATGGCCAATTACCATCAGTCAAGAGTGGAGTCTAATGATGAGCGGACGTGCTGGCATAAGGTGTTATCCGAGCATGCTCGGGTGCTAACCGAGTGTCTTCAGCGTGCTCAAATAATATGTTCAAATCTCCGCACGTGCATGTCTCGCAGCTGGTCGACAGCTGCAACTAACAAACAGGCAAAGGGAACCTGTCACCCTGTTTTTTCAAGATGATGCCGCACGTGCGCAGATGGCGATCTCGGCGGCCATTTTCCTGAAGCCCCGGGAAGCCGAGAAGAACCATCTGCGCACGCGCGGCCTCAGGAAGATGGCCGCACCCACGATAAACGGCTGAATAGCGCAGATCGCGCTCTTTTTCTTCAAGCTGCACAGTGGATTCGCCAGTTGGACATGCGCACACCACTACGCCACCAACGGAGATCTGGGGGAGAAACAGCGCTGTCACCACGCCCACCTGACCAGACCAGCGTGAGTGACAGCCCAAAACGGCGACTTTACAAAGGTATTTCGGCAGCATAGGTGGGGAATAAAGGCTCACAAAATACACTAATGTAAAGCACAGCTCTGCCCCTATTTAACGCTGTTTTTAGCTCATCTTGAAAAAAGGGGTGACAGGTTCCCTTTAAATAAAATGTTCCTGTGCTGAGATAATCTTATAAATGTGCCCCTGCTGTGTACTGTGTAATGACCCTGTCTGACCGTACAGGGACATGGTCTGATCATACCAGATATTCTGGGCAGGGGAGGAAGCAAAAGATGAGACAGACATTACAGGACGGGACCACAGCTGATTTTTTATTTGAAGTAAAACATTGTTTAAAAACAGGAAATGTTTTGCTTCACAAAAGGAATCAGCTGTGATCCGATGCTGTCGTATACTCCTTTGCTTCCCCCCCTGCCCAGCAGCTGTGGCATGATCAGACCATGTTCCTATAAGGTCAGAAACAGCCATTACACAGTACACAGCAGAGGCACATTTATAAGATTATCTCAGCACAGGAACATTTTTTTTTAAACACATCCAATTGTGGAAATTATTATTATTCAAAGTTCTATTAATTAAAATGTCCTTTGTTCATGGGAAAAGCCCTTTAAGGATCTGTGCACAGAGGATTCAGAAAAATATTTAGAATTGAGAGTCCTTAGTGGTTGATAACTTTTAATAGACTAATACAAAATCTGAAGAATCACATACTTACACACAACACAGCAGAAAGATAATGCAATGGATAAGACAACTGACGTGAGCTATCATTATGGTAGTGAGGGATAAACAGTTGTGTTCATAAATATTGGAACAGTTCATAGATAAGGCGTGTGAATGTTTTATTGTCCTCTCATAGAGGTCTGGTTCTGTGTTGTGATGCCCCCACAAGGTCTGAGGAGCAAATTCCTTAATTGGTGAAAAAAGACAGAAATCCATGCGACTCATTCATTCCTGCACTGAGAGTGTCAAAGGTTCTCATCAGTTTATATTCCCAGACCCTTTGTCTCTGAGATTTGAAATTACCCTTTAATACAAGTAATCTCATGTCCATGGTGCTGTGATCAGGGACACCAAAATGTATTGCCACAGGTAGATCCATTCTTTTTTCTCTTATTGTGTGGTGGTGAGAATTCATCCTTGTTCTCAGTTTCTGCCCTGTCTCCCCTACATACAGACCCCCAGTTGGACATTTAGTACATATAATTACAATAAGTACACCACATTAGATGTGACGCAGCTGAAAGTACCTGGTATCTTGTAGTCCTGATGTGAATTGGGGATCTTTATCTTGTCCGTAGTCATTATAGATGGACAGGTTTTACATTTTTTCTGGTTGCAAGGAAAGGTTCCTGCAGCTGTTGGAGAGGACAGCAAGCTTCTGACAATGATGCTTCTTAGATTTGGGGGCTGCCTAAAACACCGTAGTGGAGGATCTGGAAAAATGGATTGTAGTCGGGCATCTTTATGTAGTAAAGGTTGTAATTTCCGTGCAGCTCCCCTTAGCACCTCCAGATTTGGATTGTAGGTGACTACTAGAGGCACTCAGTTATTTTCTTCTTTAGCTTTGTAATGTAGAAGGTGATTCCTTGATATTCTAGTTGCTCTTGTAATTTGGTTTTGAATTGTTCTTGGATGGTAGCCCTGATTCAATAAGGTTTTTCTGAGGCGACCAAGGTGTTCATCCCTATCCATGGGGTTGGAACATATACGATTGCATCTGATGACTTGGCTGTAGACAATAGAGTATTTTATGTGTTTTGGATGGAAACTGTCCCATTTAAGGTATGTCGGACTGTCGATTGGCTTCCGATACAGGGATGTCTCTATTTTATTGTTCTGCAGCTTAATGATGGTGTCCAAAAAGTTAATTTCAGTGCAGGAGTAGTTGAGTGTTAAGTTGATGGTAGGATGAAATTGATTAAACTGTTCATGGAACGTCTTTAGCTGTGGCTCAGACTCCGTCCAGATGATTAAAATATCATCAATGTAGCGGTAGTAGGCCAGAGGCCTGAAGGGACATGAAGACAGAAAGTCGCTTTCAAACTTGGCCATGAAAAGATTTGCATACTGTGGGGCCATTGCTGTGCCAGTCTTCTGTAGATAGATCTTGTTGTCAAATTCAAAGTCATTGCGGGTGAGGATGAATTTTGTAAGTTTCACCACAAAATCAGCATCAGTCCCTGTGTTTTCCATGAAGAATTTGCAGGCATTTAATCCAGAGACAGAAAGGTCTGGGAGTATAAACCGATGATGACCTGCAAATAATATTTATTGTACTGCTATTAACATATAGGTATCAGTATATGTTTACATGAGATCTGCTTTTAGATCGGAGGTACTTTTTTCACGATTGGATTGTGTATTATAGCTTGAGGCTTTTTATCCCTTTTGATATAAATAAAATGATATGTTTTTGAACTTAACATTCGTGTGGCCTGTCTAAAATTTCTTTTGGGGGGTCCTATTGTGTCTATCATATCTGTATATGTTCTCCTTATTGATTTATGGACTAATATGTATATTAGTCAATATCCTGGTAGCATTAAAATAGTAACAAGTAAATGACCTCCTAGTGCCAACGCTATTCACAATATGCGGGCACCCCTGCTCCTGCAGAATGCAGTCTGCCACTTAGCAGCATCCAGCAGGCTCATGTGTCGGCCTTCCCCTCCTTCACAAAATGGAATATTGTGTTGGGTTTGACTTAGCAATCCTTGTACTTACTGTGCTTCTTCAGTCTTAACACAACATAAACCTTTCTAGTCTTCTTTCCCAAAACACAATCATTACATCAACGAACCCTAGAACAAGATGGAGAAAAATATATTGTTAGAATCACCATACGAGTATAAAAACCTGAGAATTCAGAAAGAAAAGTTATTCTTGTAATAGATCACACTTTTTAATATTACCAAAGAAGTAGGAGAAAGATGTAAAAAACAGTACACCTTTGCTATCCAGATAACCATATGAAGAACACCATAAAAAAATAATTTAAAAACTTTTTCATTATACAGGCATAAAAAAATTAAATAAAAAGTGATAAAAAAAATCTATCTAGAAGAAAACTGTACCACCGAATATTTAATCAGATCCAGCAAAGAATGCAGAACGTCAACTCCAATTTTTTCCTATGTGCAGGTGCGGCCGATTTAGCTAATTGAGTTCGAGACATCTGGTCTGCACACTGTTATTACAGATAGCTTAAAGGGAACCTGTCACCTGAATTTGGCGGGACCGGTTTTCGGTCATATGGGCGGAGTTTTCGAGTGTTTGATTCACCCTTTCCTTACCCGCTGGCTGCATGCTGGCTGCAATATTGGATTGAAGTTCATTCTCTGTCCTCCATAGTATACACCTGCGCAAGGCAATCTTGCCTTGCGCACACGCAGTATGCTTTGCCCAACTGCGGGCAAAGCCGAAAAGCATTAGTGCGCATGCGCCAGTGCACTATGTCCCGGAACACAGCGAAATAGTTCTGGGACATAGTGCGCCGGCACATGCGCACTAATGCTTTTCGGCTTTGCCCGCAGTTGGGCAAAGCATACCGCGTGCACAAGGCAAGATTGCCTTGCGCAGGCGTGTACTACGGAGGACAGAGAATTAACTTCAATCCAATATTGCAGCCAGCATGCAGCCAGCGGGTAAGGAAAGGGTGAATCAAACACCTGAAAACACCGCCCATATGACCGAAAACCGGTCCCGCCAAATTCAGGTGACAGGTTCCCTTTAAAAGGGTTGTCCAGTGGATAAAAATAATGGCCAGTAAGGAATATTATTCAAGCCATGCTCATGCTCACCGATCTCCTGCAGCTTTCAATGCATCCCCTACCCAGTCTCTGCTGTTGTCTACTTGGCCTTGAGATGGTACACTGGAAAAAGAAGGAAATGTCCACTTTGCGAATCACTGGCTGAGAAAAGTTTCTTCTTCAATGAGTGATTGGCTGAGCAGACATTGCACTCCTCTGGGACTTAGACATCTCCTGGGAGCCACATATAACAGTGATGGCCATTGGCCCCACAAAAGTATGGTTCTTTCCATCAAAGTCTGCAGGAATTATGGAGTGAGCAACTACCTAAATATCCAAACGAGAAAGCCACACAAATGCAGGACCACCTCCTTAACTTTTCTGGACTTCATAAGACCACCACCAGCCAATAATGGACCCAGTTTTTTATTTATTATTAGTATTATGGATTTCTTATATAGTGCCATCGTATTTAACAGCCATTTACAGACATAATCATCACTGTCCCCATTGGGGCTCAAAATCTAAATTCCCTATCAGTATAGGAAGCAGTGTGTGAGGAAACAGTATCCAAAGGAAACCCACGCAAACAAGGAGAGAACATGCAAACTCCTTACAGATGTTGTCCTTTGTGGGATTTGAACACAGGATCCCAGCGCTGCAAAGCAACCGTGAGCCACCATTCTGCCCATAGTTTACCCAAGAGGCAGTGGGAATGGGCTGCTTGCTGCTCCACACAGGCATTTGGGTCATCCCATCTCAGGCCTGTGCAGAAAGAGGATTCCCAGTAGTAGTGATAAGCGATGGACGGGAGCCCTGAGAAACGTCTCCTACCAGAAGACATCCAACGCACCTCTTTTGATTTGATTTGAGGCTGGCTTATCAAAAAGGCAGCAGCAAATACCTTCAGGAAGGAGGCAGGGCAATACCAATCTGGCTGCTGGACCAGAGTCCTGTTTAATGACTCGCTTTTCTCCACCTAATAGCTCAGTACGGCTGCATTTAGGTTTATTTATTCATTATGCTTTTCTTATATTATCATCGCTGTCCCCATTGGGGCTCACAATCTATATTCCCGATCAGTATGTACAGAGGAGACAGACACGGGGAGACCATACAAACTCCTTGCAGATGTTGTCCTCGGTGGGATTTGAACCCAGGACCCCAGCGCTGCAATGCTAACCACTGAGCCACCGTGCTGCTCCACATTTTCAGTGAAAGATCTGCAGGTCTGCAAATGGTAGAGGTCCCAGGACACAAACCACTTAGAATCTTATTATAATCCATTCTCAAATTCAGATAGCAAAATGCAGACAGACACTTTTAATCATAAAATAGAGGTTAGCACTTAGGTCGTTTGCCCAGGCATGTATTGTAATTATATGGTTTTCCCTAACACACAAGTTGGATTTAGCTGATGATTTTATTGCATAGCTCTACTGTAAATAACTGTCACGCTTTCGAGAGTCTTAAAATTCTTATCAGGAGGATAACGTGACAACAGTAATAAGAGCTGAAGTTTTACAACTTAATCTAGAATTCCACTAACCATGGTAGGATTGATTATTGGATGTAAAACTTGCCTTTACAACACGTTTGAAGTTTCAACTTTTTAGGTCTACAACAAATAGAAAGATTGTCCTCTGCACACAACCCTCAGCAATCTACTATATCATTGTCTAAGGGTCACTTCCGTCTGTCTGTCATAGATATTCATTGGTCGCGGCATCTGTCTGTCATGGAATCCAAGTCACTGATTGGTCTCGCCAGCTGCCTGTCATGGCTGCCGCGACCAATCAGCGACGGCCACAGTCCGATTAGTCCCTCCCTACTCCCCTGCAGTCAGCGCCCACTCCATACTCCCCGCAGTCACCGCTCACACAGGGTTAATGCCAGCAGTAACGGACTGTGTTATGCCGCTGGTAACTCACTCCGTTACCGCCGCTATTAACCCTGTGTGACCAAGTTTATACTATTGATGCTGCCTATGCAACGTCAATAGTAAAAACATCTAATGTTAAAAATAATTTAAAAAAATAAAAAATCATCATATACTCACCCTCCGGCGCCTTTCCCGCTCCTCGCGACGCTCCGATGCTAAAGATGGTATGCGACAAGGACCTTCCATGATGTCACGGTCATGTGACCGCGACGTCATCACAGGTCCTGCGCGCCTGTGCGAGAAGGACCTGCCATGACATCACGGTCATGTGACCGCGACGTCATCACACCCTGGGACCGGAAGCTGGCGAACAGGCGACAGAACTACAAGGGGCCATCGGATCAGAAGGTGAGTATGTTTATTTTTTATTTTTTAACCTGTGACATACGTGGCTGGGCAATATACTACGTAGCTGGGCAATATACTACGTAGCTGGGCAATATACTACGTGGCTGTGCTGTATACTACGTCGCTGTGCAATATACTACGTAACTGGGCAATATACTACGTGGCTGGGCAATATACTACGTGACTGGGCAATATACTACGTCACTGGGCAATATACTACGTCACTGGGCAATATATTACGTCACTGGGCAATATACTCTGTGCTGTATACTACGTCGCTGGGCAATATACTACGTCGCTGGGCAATATACTACGTGGCTCTGTGCTGTACATCACTGGGCAATATACCACATAACTGGGCAATATACTACGTGGCTGGGCAATATGCTCTGTGATGTATACTACGTTGCTGGGCAATATACTACATGACTGGGCAATAAACTACGTGGGCTGTGCAATATACTACGTGACTGGGCAATATACTACATGGCTGGGCAATATACTACGTGACGGGGCAATATACTACGTCACTCAGCAATATACTACTTAGCTGGGCAATATAGTACATGACTGGCCAATATACTAAGTGGCTGTGCAATATACTACGTGACTGGGCAATATACTACATGGCTCTGTGCTGTATACTACGTCGCTGGGCAATATACTACATGGCTGGGCAATATACTACATGGCTGGGCAATGTACTACGTGGACATGCATATTCTAGAATACCCGATGCGTTAGAATCGGGCCACCATCTAGTATATTAGATACGTAGTAATCTGCAAAACAGCTCTGGACCTTCAGACATGTACATGAATGGTATTGAACACAGAACAACCGAATATTGTCGATAGTGGTGCTCTTACAATAGTCAGTGAGTTTCTGGTGGAACCCAATATGCTTCCCATCTATAAACTATAACAAGTATCATACACTTTATTGGAAAACGTGATATTCCCCAAGCATTGAAATATCTCCTAAGACTCAAACTTTTCCTCTTCTTAGATCCCTGCAACGCAGTAGGGATCAGGATGTGGGCTGATATGCCACAAATTAAATGACAGTGGATATAAAAAGTCTAATCATCCCTGTTAAAATGTCAGGTTTTTGTCATATAAAAAAATTATACCGAAACGAATCATTTCAGAACTTTTTCCATTTCTAATGCCATTCATAATCTGTACATATCCATTGATATACAAACTAAAATAATTTTCAGGAATAAAATAAAAATAACAAAATTAATTAAATGTGGTTGCATGAGGATGAATACCCTCTTAAATATAAGCTCATGTTAAATAGTAGTCTCTACTCAGCTGTAATCATTAACACTTATACAGTTATTCTAATTAACACCATATCAACGTTTAGCTGTTCTAGTAGGATTTTTCTGACACTGTTAGGTGTTTTGTACAGCAAAAGCCATGGCTAGGAAACTGCTTACAACACAGCAAAAGGATCTCACTGTTGAAAGATATCAGTCCAAAAAATAAATAAATGTTAGATATTAGCTATTCCATGGAACACTGCAAAGATCGTCATCAGAAATTGGATGAAATTTAGCACAACAATGACAGTACCTAGACAGGAACTAGACGCCCATCAAAAATTGCTGAAAAGATCAGAAGAAAATTGGTCCAGGAGATTAACAAGAGGCATACAGCAACATTAAAGGAAATGCAGGATTTATGCTACTTTCACACTAGTGTTGTTTGGCATACGTCGCAATGCGTCGTTTTGGAGAAAAAACGCATCCAGCAAATGTGCCCGCAGGATGCGTTTTTTTTCCACAGACTTGCATTAGCGACGCATTGCGACGTATGGCCACATGTCACATGCGTCGTGCGACGGATGCGTCGTGTTTTGGCTGACCATCGGCACAAAAAAAGTTACATGTAACTTTTTTTGTTCGTCGAGTCCGCCATTTTCGACCGCACATGCGCAGCCGAAACTCCGCCCCCTCCTCCCCAGACATTACAATGGGGCAGCGGATGCATTGAAAAACTGCATCCGCTGCCCCCGTTGTGCTACATTAACACACTGTCCGTCGGTACGTCGGGCCGACGGTTTGCGACGGCCCCGTACCGACGCAAGTGTGAAAGTAGCCTTAATGTCTAGTTCTGGTTGTGTACTGCTTGTAGCAACAACACTGGATTCTTTATATATCTGACTTGTGGAGTAGAGTGACAAAACATAAGCCTTTTCTTACAAAGACAAACATCCAAGCCTGGCTATGTTTTGCCAAAACCTATACACAGTTTGCCAAAAGCATGTGGGAAAATATGGTCCGATAAGACCGAGGTTGAGCATTTTGGCCATAATTCCAAAAGCTATATTTGGTGCAAACCCAACACTGCATATCACCAAAAGAACACCATAACCACAGTGAAGCATGGTGGAGGCATCATTTTGCTTTGGGCTGTTTTATGACAGCTAGAACTAGGGCTTTAGTGGTGGAAGGAATTATGAGCAGTTCAAAATCAGTCAATTTTGCAACAAAACTTTCTGGGCTCTGCTAAAAAAGATGAAGAGGATTTTCACTTTTTAGCACAACATTGACCTTAATCATACCTCCAAATTAATGCAAGAATGGCTTTGCCAGAAGCCGATTTTAGAATTGCCCAGCCACAGCCCCGACCTGAATCCAATTGAAAATATGTGAGTTGGCCATGAAGAGGGCTGTACACAAGAGATGCTCTCACAATGCGAGATTTGGAGAGCTACTGCAAGGAAGAGTGGGCAAAGATTGTCAATTCTAGATGTACAATGCTTCTAGACTCCTACGCAAAAAGGCAGCATGCTGTCATAAATTCAAAAGGTACTTTAACAACCTATTAGTTTAAGAGTGTGCATATTTATACGACCACATTATTTTAGTTCAATTTTTCTTTTTCTGCTCAAAAAGATTGGAGTTTGTTTTTCATTTGCATTTTATAGATTATGGATAACATTAAGGTGGAAAATGTTTTGAAATTAGTTTCCCTGGTATGTTTTTTTTTTTTTACGGTACAAAAACCTGGAATTTTAACAGGGGTGTGTAGACGTTTTATATCCACTGTATTTAACTATATAGTTTTACATTTTATAACCCAAATAATTTTTTAATCTTACATGTCTCAAGAAAGCCAACCGTAAAGGAATATGATTTCCATAAAGTGTTATGCTGTGCTACTATTGAGGAATCCAAATATGTACACGGTTGAGACGCCCCGTTGAATCAATAGGCTACTGAAATTTTCATATAAAAAAAACGTAATACTGACTACAGTTATTTTATTGATAAACATACAATAGCTTTCAGGGCATTAAACGCTATGCAGTTCTACAACAGCTGGAAAGTCACAGGTTGGGGGATGACTACTGTAAAAGATGTCTGTACATATTAGACATATCGTAAGTTGATTGATTTAAAGAACTATCGAACCAATGTTCATCACTTCAACAATTGTTTTGTTGACAAAGCCTTTCACATTTTGGTTGATGTTGACCATTAAACTGGCTATACACTTTAGATTGCCATTGGCCGAAAGATCATTCATTTCACATGTCTTTCCCCAGGTCCCACACACACACTGAGTCCCATAGTTAGACCGAGCATTCATGTGTTCTAGAGAATTATCTACCTGCCAAACAAAAGAAGTGGCAATTTAATTCCAACTGGTCTTTCCTTAATTCCAGCAACATAATTGGTTGAGGGACAATTGGGAGGCTCCCATCCAAATTAGAGTTAGATGATCAGCTCTTTCACCTTAAAATCGACGGTTTCATCTGACTTTTGTGGTTGCAAGAGGGCCTTTATGGTTGCTCAAGTTTTCCGCCCATGCTAATCAGATGGGGTGCGTAAAAACTGATCGATAAATAAGAGATCTTCAAAGAATTATTTTTTTAAACAATTCTGTATGTCACCCGTTGCCTAAAATGGTAGTTTTTTGTCAAATTTTACCCAATGATGTTCCTTCTTGCTGAAATCATCTGTCAAGCATGCAAATTCCCTAGAAAAAGCTTAAAAGCGAAACGCGCGTCGGGGATGCTACAGCTACCAAAAAGGTACAGTACTTTCTTCCTTTTCAGCCACGCTAAATTTTTGCATCTTTAGTACCTTTCACCTACTTGTGTATCTGTTTTTTGCACTATGCAAATGACACTGCCGCTAATAGCTTCCAACTGTGGATCTTCTTTGCACTAATGGCACTTTCCTTCCTGCATGGGTAGTTGTCAACATTAGGAGATACAGATTATACCTTTCTCTGACAGGTTTATTTTAATGAGCATTATACAGATGGGAGGTATTTACCCCATGACTTTGATTTTTTGAATAGGAGCTTTTTGCATCTTTTATACTAGATGGTAGCTCTGCTCTTACAGATGAATATATATTTGCATTGTTATGTACCTTTTTGGGCTGTCTTTTGTATATTGTTCCCTTTTGTTTATTCACTTTTTTTTTAACAATTTTCTACATTGTATTAATAAAGATTTTCATGATTTTATGGCATTTAGCTTCCTGCTTCATATTATTTGATGTGTATTTAAATTTGGGAGTGCCACAAGTCTAGGCAAGGTGTATTTATTAATATATGCACATATATATTTAATAATTTATTTTGGAGATATATAATCTAAAATTTGAAATATACATCACATAGTTGTTAGCAATCTCTCCTATCCACCCATACACATGAATGGACAAACAATCATGTGACTGCACATGGAATACAGCCTTCACTATGGCTGACTTGTCTTCTCCTTGGAGGAAAAAGAATTGGTTATTGAAATTCAACGTCCCAGTCTTCTTTTTTCCTCCAGCATCATCAGTTTGGGGAGATCTTAGGGGCACTTGTACACATCAGATGGATGGCTGGTGCCACCAAAATTGGCAGTGAAATGTCCAACTTAAAAAGAATGAAGACCATAATTTCCATAACTGTCCACAATGCCACCAATTTGCTAATAAAAAACAATGCGTCTGAATGTAATTAAAAAAAAACCTGCTATAGTGGGACATAGGAAATAGTGAATATCAAAGTTTGTATCTTAGAACTTTGTGGAAAAGAGATGGCCACTAAAGGGTGATTAATATGTTTGGTGGTACTACAATACAAATACATATCCTCCCCACCTATTGTGTGACTACAGCCACTTAATTCATTAAAATGAGCAGTGCACATCCAGACAAGTAGGGTTAATTTCGTTTTTCTTAATGCTCTAGGCAAACCAAGCTTTGAATGATGAGAACACTATAAAAGAGCAAAATAAACAGCTTAGATACCCATGCCAGAGAAACTTAGTGGTTTTAAAAGTAGTTTGTTATGGAATATTCTGTTTCTGCTCCATTCGCATACTCATAAAAACCCAACCAACAGAAAGCCACTCAACCCATAAACTGTAATGTGCCGCGTCGTCCTCTTTTCCTTCTGTACAACAATAAATGTACTTGCCATTCACTATACAATGCCAGCGCAACTCTGGCAGCTGTGGGCAGATTTAACACAAAAGGAAGCAAACAAGGCTTGTTTTCAACAGAGCTGTCATTTCAGTGCACTTGTTCTGTGAATTGTTTGACCATCAGCAGAGTTTATAAACCCTTTGACATTAACATTGTGCTTTCAACCGCTCCACTTCATCAAGTAATTTACTGAAAGGTTTAACAAGATGACCTAATATGGCAGAAGAATGCAAATGGAGAGTAGTAGCACACTGAGAACGCTGGAAGGACACAGGAAGGCACGGCTTCTATCTACCAAGGACCTGATAAATGTTCACTATGGAAGACAAACGACAAGAATACGTGGATTTATGTTACCGCAGAAGGTCCATGCAAAACCTGGAGAGAAGCCGGGTCAAGGGCCATAATGAACAGATGACAATTAATTAATATTTAAAATCAATTTGGAAAAACACCATTCCTTATACTCTGCGGGGTATGTAGCTCACATATTTCACAGTGCAAGTCCTCATCCACAGTGGGACTATAACAGAGTGTCAATTCTCTCCAGAATGTTATAATGTGGCCATTGGGATTAATGGTTTAACCCCTCTGTGACCTTAGACGTACTATCCCGTCGAGGTGCCCTGGGCTTATCTGACCCTGGACGGGATAGTACGTCATAGCCGATCGGCCGCGCTCACGGGGGGAGCGCGGCCGATCGCGGCCGGGTGTCAGCTGCTTATCGCAGCTGACATCCGGCACTATGTGCCAGGAGCGGTCACGGACCGCCCCCGGCACATTAACCCCTGGCACACCGCGATCAAAGATGATCGCGATGTGCCGGCGGTGCAGGGAAGCACCGCGCAGGGAGGGGGCTCCCTGCGGGCTTCCCTGAGCCCCCCGCAGCAACGCGATGTGATCGCGTTGCTGCGAGGGTCTCCTCACCTCCCTCCCTGCTCGAGCCCCGGATCCAAGATGGCCGCGGATCCGGGTCCTGCAGGGAGGGAGGTGGCTTCACAGAGCCTGCTTAGAGCAGGCACTGTGAAGGCTGCAGCGCTGCATGTCAGATCAGTGATCTGACAGAGTGCTGTGCAAACTGTCAGATCACTGATCTGTGATGTCCCCCCCTGGGACAAAGTAAAAAAGTAAAAAAAAAATTTTCCAAATGTGTAAAAAAAATTAAAAAAAATATTCCAAAATAATGAAAAAAAAAAAAAATATTATTCCCATAAATACATTTCTTCATCTAAATAAAAAAAAAAACCAATAAAAGTACACATATTTAGTATCGCCGCGTCCGTAACGACCCGACCTATAAAACTGTCCCACTAGTTAACCCCTTCAGTAAACACCGTAAGAAAAAAAAAAAAAACGAGGCAAAAAACAACGCTTTATTATCATACCGCCGAACAAAAAGTGGAATAACACGCGATCAAAAGGACAGATATAAATAACCATGGTACCGCTGAAAGCGTCATATTGTCCCGCAAAAAAAGAGCCGCCATACAGCATCATCAGCAAAAAAATAAAAAAGTTATAGTCCTGAGAATAAAGCGATGCAAAAATAATTATTTTTTCTGTAAAATAGTTTTTATCGTATAAAAGCACCAAACCATAAAAAAATGATATAAATGAGGTATCGCTGTAATCGTACTGACCCGAAGAATAAAACTGATTTATCAATTTTACCAAATGCGGAACGGTATAAACGCCTCCCCCAATAGAAATTCATGAATAGCTGGCTTTTGGTCATTCTTCCTCACAAAAATCGGAATAAAAAGCGATAAAAAAATGTCACGTGCCCAAAAATGTTTTCAATAAAAACGTCAACTCGTCCCGCAAAAAACAAGACCTCACATGACTCTGTGGACCAAAATATGGAAAAATTATAGCTCTCAAAATGTGGTATTGCAAAAAATATTTTTTGCAATAAAAAGGGTCTTTCAGTGTGTGACGGCTGCCAATCATAAAAATCCGCTAAAAAAATCGCTATAAAAGTAAATCAAACCCCCCTTCATCACCCCCTTAGTTAGGGAAAAATAAAAAAAAATGTATTTATTTCCATTTTCCCATTAGGGCTAGGGTTAGGGCTAGGGTTAGGGCTAGGGTTAGGGCTAGGGTTAGGGCTAGGGTTAGGGCTAGGGTTAGGGCTAGGGTTAGGGCTAGGGTTAGGGCTAGGGTTAGGGCTAGGGTTAGGGTTAGGGTTGGGGCTACAGTTAGGGTTGGGGCTAAAGTTAGGGTTAGGGTTTAGATTACATTTACAGTTGGGAATAGGGTTGGGATTAGGGTTAGGGGTGTGTCAGGGTTAGAGGTGTGGTTAGGGTTACCGTTGGAATTAGGGTTAGGGGTGTGTTTAGATTAGGGTTTCAGTTATAATTGGGGGGTTTCCACTGTTTCGGCACATCAGGGGCTCTCCAAACACGACATGGCGTCCGATCTCAATTCCAGCCAATTCTGCGTTGAAAAAGTAAAACAGTGCTCCTTCCCTTCCGAGCTCTCCTGTGTGCCCAAACAGGGGTTTACCCCAACATATGGGGTATCAGCGTACTCAGGACAAATTGGACAACAACTTTTGTGGACCAATTTCTCCTGTTACCCTTGGGAAAATACAAAACTGGGGGCTAAAATATAATTTTTGTGGAAAAAAAAATATTTTTTATTTGCATGACTCTGCGTTATAAACTGTAGTGAAATACTTGGGGGTTCAAAGCTCTCACAACACATCAAGATGAGTTCCTTAGGGGGTCTACTTTCCAAAATGGTGTCACTTGTGGGGGGTTTCTACTGTTTAGGTACATTAGGGGCTCTGCAAACGCAATGTGACGCCTGCAGACCATTCCATCTAAGTCTGCATTCCAAATGGCGCTCTTTCCCTTCCGAACCCTCCCATGCACCCAAACGGTGGTTCCCCCCCACATATGGGGTATCAGCGTACTCAGGACAAATTGGACAACAACTTTTGGGGTCTTATTTCTCCTGTTACCCTAGGGAAAATACAAAACTGGGGGCTAAAAAATAATTTTTGTGGGAAAAAAATTTTGTTTTATTTTTATGGCTCTGCATTATAAACTTCTGTGAAGCCCTTGGTGGGTCAAAGTGCTCACCACACATCCAGATAAGTTCCTTAGGGGGTCTACTTTCCAAAATGGTGTCACTTGTGGGGGGTTTCAATGTTTAGGCACATCAGTGGCTCTCCTAACGCAACATGGCGTCCCATCTCAATTCCTGTCAATTTTGCATTGAAAAGTCAAACGGCGCTCCTTCCCTTCCGAGCTCTCCCATGCGCCCAAACAGTAGTTTACTGCCACATATGGGGTATCAGCGTACTCGGGACAAATTGGACAACAACTTTTGAGGTCCAATTTCTTCTCTTACCCTTGGAAAAATAAAAAATTGGGGGCAAAAATATAATTTTTGTGAAAAAATATGATTTTTTATTTTTACGGTTCTGCATTATAAACTTCTGTGAAGCACTTGGTGGGTCAAAGTGCTCACCACACCTCTAGATAAGTTCCTTAGGGGGTCTACTTTCCAAAATGGTGTCACTTGTGGGGGGTTTCAATGTTTAGGCACATCAGTGGCTCTCCAAACGCAACATGGCGTCCCATCTCAATTTCTGTCAATTTTGCATTGAAAAGTCAAACTGCGCTCCTTCCCTTCCGAGCTCTCCCATGCGCCCAAACAGTGGTTTACTGCCACATATGGGGTATCAGCGTACTCAGGACAAATTGGACAACAACTTTTGAGGTCCAATTTCTTCTCTTACCCTTTGGAAAAATAAAAAATTGGGGACAAAAATATAATTTTTGTGAAAAAATATGATTTTTTATTTTTACGGTTCTGCATTATAAACTTCTGTGAAGCACTTGGTGGGTCAAAGTGCTCACCACACATCCAGATAAGTTCCTTAGGGGGTCTACTTTCCAAAATGGTGTCACTTGTGGGGGGTTTCAATGTTTAGGCACATCAGTGGCTCTCCAAACGCAACATGGCGTCCCATCTCAATTCCTGTCAATTTTGCATTGAAAAGTCAAATAGCGCTCCTTCCCTTCCGAGCTCTCCCATGCGCCCAAACAGTGGTTTACTGCCACATATGGGGTATCAGCGTACTCAGGACAAATTGGACAACAACTTTTTGGGTCCAATTTCTCCTGTTACCCTTGGTAAAAGAAAACAAATTGGAGCTGAAGTAAATTTTTTGTGTAAAAAAGTTAAATGTTCATTTTTATTTAAACATTCCAAAAATTCCTATTAAACACCTGAAGGGTTAATAAACTTCTTGAATGTGGTTTTGAGCACCTTGAGGGGTGCAGTTTTTAGAATGGTGTCACACTTGGGCATTTTCTATCATATAGACCCCTCAAAATGACTTCAAATGAGACGTGGTCCCTAAAAAAAAATGGTGTTGTAATAATGAGAAATTGCTGGTCAACTTTTAACCCTTATAACTCCCTAACAAAAAAAAAAATTGGTTCCAAAATTATGCTGATGTAAAGGAGACATGTGGGAAATGTTACTTATTTAGTATTTTGTGTGACATATCTCTGTGATTTAATTGCATAAAAATTCAAAGTTTGAAAATTGCGAAATTTTCAAAATTTTCGCCAAATTTCCGTTTTTTTCACAAATAAACGCAGGTACTAGCAAAGAAATTTTACCACTATCATGAAGTACAATATGTCACGAGAAAACAATGTCAGAATCACCAGGATCCGTTGAAGCGTTTCGGAGTTATAACCTCATAAAGGGACAGTGGTCAGAATTGTAAAAATTGGCCTGGTCATTAACGTGCAAACCACCCTTGGGGGTAAAGGGGTTAATAGAACTGGCAAACCATCTAATGGCCATGGTGGTACCCCATCTCTCCACTAATGGAAAATGCTGGGGGATTGGGTGATAATGGTCTTTCCATTGGCCCAATACTTCTGTTCTCAAGAGGGACAAGTCATTGCCTGTTCTAATACAGGTGCTTCTCACAAAATTAGAATATCATCAAAACGTTAATTTATTTCAGTTCTTCAATACAAAAAGTGAAACTCATATATTATATAGAGTCATTACAAAACGAGTGATCTACAGCTTCCAGCCAATGAAAACCCAAAAGTCTTTATCTCAGTAAATTAGAATACTTTATAACACCAACTTGAAAAATTATTTTAAAATCCGAAATATTGGCCTACTGAAATGTATGTTCAGTAAATGCACTCAATACTCCTTTTGCATCAATTACTGCATCAATGCGGCGTGGCATGGAGGCGATCAGCCTGTGGCACTGCTGAGGTGTTATGGAAGCCCAGGTTGCTTTCATAGCAGCCTTCAGCTCATCTGCATTGTTGGGTCTGGTGTCGCTCATCTTCCTCTTGACAATGCCAATCTATGGGGTTAAGGTCAGGTGAGTTTGCTGGCCAAAAAAGCACAGTGATACTGTTGTCTTTAAACCAGGTATTGGTACTTTTGGCAGTGTGGACAGGTGACAAGTCCTGCTGGAGAATGAAATTTCCATCTGCAAAAAGCTTGTCGGCAGAGGGGAGCATGAAGCGCTCCAAAATTTCCTGGTAGACGTTTGCACTGACTTTGGTCTTGATAAAACACAGTGGACCTACACCAGCAGATGACATGGCTCCGCAAACCATCACTGATTGTGGAAACTTCACACTGGACCTCAAGCAGCTTGGATTGTGGCCTCTCCACTCTTCCTCCAGACTCTGGGACCCTGATTTCCAAATGAAATGTAAAATTTACTTTTATCTGAAAACAACACCTTGGACCACTGAGCAACAGTACAGTTTTTTTCTCCTTGGCCCAGGTAAGACGCTTCTGGCTTGTCTATTGGTCATGAGTGGCTTGACACAAGGATTGCGACACTTGTAGCTAATGTCCTGGATACATCTTTGTGTGGTGGCTAGCACAGACTCAGTGACCTTATCACTAGTTACTGAGCCTGCACCCCCAGCGTCTCATTCATTCCCCAGTAGTTTACAGCCGGGGGCGGTCGCATTAGCACCGCTCCAGTTGTAAATTGTATATTCCTCTAGATATGAATTAATGCATGGGACTGACTGTACGCCGGACAGGTATGGGTATATTGTTGGTTTATTATTTTGACACAGCCAAGGATAAACAGAAGAGAATTTTTTTTAGCAGAAGCGAACATCCCAACGTTTCACTCTTATCCTCATTTTTTATATACTGTATATGTCTTTTGGTTCCTTTTTTTAGGAAACACAGCCTATCATATGTATATAATTTCATTATGAACCACCCTCATGATTGAATGTCATGTATCTATGGTGATTATATATTTGTTGTTTGTTATATATTTTCTTATTTAGAATGCACCCTTGATAAAGGCTAATTAGGCCGAAACGTTGGGATGTTCGCTTCTGCTAAAAAAATCTCTTCTGTTTATCTTGGCTGTGAAATCCCAGATTTGAATTTGATTAAATAAACCTTTTTTTCAATTGTAACCTGACTTCTCTACTTAATGTGTGCCTGAGGTTACTATATGAACATTATCTAGTTTTTTCCCTCGGTGGCACCAACCTCGTTTATTAAGTGTGCAAATCTAGACCTTTACTTCCAGCGGCTCTCCATTAGTAAGCTGGCTTAATGTCACCTTACAATAGGAAGGTGACTTTAACCCCTCATTACCCCACTTGCCACCGCTACAGGGCAAGTGGGAAGAATGGGGCAAAGCTCCAGAATTGGCACATCTAATAGATGCACCTTTTCTCGGCAGCTGCGGGCTGCTGGTTTTAGGCTGGGGTGCCGATATCCATGGCCCCTTAGCAGCCTGAGAATAGCAGCCCACACCTGTGAGATTTGCTACGTTGGTTGAAAAACATAGGGGGGACCCCACATTGGATTTTTCTTTCATTCATTCTCACTGGCTCACGCTGCTGAGCAGAGCAGGGTAGAAGGGATGACAGCCGCGTTCAGCACCATACACAGGGAAACAGCGCTTACAGTAGCGCTGTTTCCCTGGCGGCCGTCTGAGCACATGGAGGACAGGGTACACTGTTCTCCGTGTGCACGTGTGTTGCACGTTTTGCGGCCTGTGTCCGGGTAAAACTGGACATGTCTGCGTGTTTTGCACACAGACACACGGCCCATCAAAACACACGAACATGTGCATAGACCCATTCATTTGAATGCGTCTACGTGTGTCAGTGTTTCCGGTATGTGAGAAAATTGTCACTACAAGTACAGGAGACACTGACGTGTGAAACCGACCCAAGGGAACTTTTTAAACACTTAGGAAGCCTTTGCAGGTGTTTTTTGTTAATTATTCTAATTTACTGAGATAATGACTTTTGGGTTTTCATTGGCTGTAAGCCATAATCATCAACATAAACAGAAGTAAACAATTGAAATAGATCACTCTGTAATGACTCTATATAAATATAGGAGTTTCACTTTTTGTATTGAAAAACTGAAATAAATTAACTTTTTGATGATATTCTAATTTTGTGAGAAGCACCTGTACATGCACCCTTGCCCTGTCCGAGCATGCATTGGTATGGGGTAGCCATTTCTGGCTAAGCAAACGCTATGGAAGTATTATCTACAGATTCATGCCTCCAGTGCAGAAAGAAACCACCTGCAGACTAGACCTGATCATATACATCAGATCTATGCTGGCTATTCTTGATATATAATGGGTTGTTAACCAATCTATATTCTAGTGAAACCTAACCAATCCATTTTTCTACTAGGAGAAAATTATTGACATAGGTGTTAATTACTAATTTATCTTTTGCCCCAAGACAATATCTAGATTGAGCATATTTATCTAAAGAAATCTACTCCCCAACTCTCTCAAAATATCTGTGAGGCTCCTATAAAATAACTGAAAATTGGAAAATCTCTCAGGTGCTGTCAAAATACCTGGGAACCAGCGCTTCCAGAAAGTTCTTCAACCTAATCACACATTAAGTTTACTAAATTGGTGGATCCATTATTAAAACATAGTTTTTCCCCAATGTTCATTGTTTATAGAATAAAAACTCCACTGAAGGGGAAGGCAATTTACACATAATGATTGATTCCGGAGATACAAGGGTATGCGCACAGCGTGTATATACATAGCAGAATTTTAAAATCTGCTGTGCATTACAGTAGCAAAAGTGTCTATGAGATTTTAAGAATTTGAATACACAAACTACAGAGAATATCTGCAGAGTAAATTGACCAGCATTGCAGATTTGTAATCCGTAGCAAGTCAATTTATGCAGTGTAAGTCACCATGGATTTCACTCTTCGCCATGCAAAGTGAGAAATATGCAGCTTAGCCACGCCATTTCCGCAACGGACTTTGAAGCCGTATCTATGCTGCAGATTTTCCTGAATGAAATCCCACGTGCAGCTTTTAACAGGCAGTAATGTATTACTAGTTTAAAGGGAATCTGGCATTAGGATCAATCCTCCTAAGCAGTCTATGGTCATAAGAAATTGAATAAAGTGATAGTTGGAGATCTGCCGTCTGATGGCTTATTCCAGAAAAATCAACATTTTTCTTTAATATGTAAATGAACTGTTAAGATCTATGAGCTGAACACATATCTCCCTGAGAATCTGCCTCCAGAGCTCATTTTAAACGAAAGGGTGAGTTATCAGTATGAAACATTTCAAAAACCTGACCGGCACATCCAAACAGACTCAGTGTGAACAGGTGCTGAACCCAGAGTCGCCAACTCGTATATAGTTAAGTAAATAAGGCAGCACACTGTACGCTAAAATATGCAAACTTGAAAACACGAAATTTGAACTGCATTACTGCACTAGAAATATGAAAAATTAGAGCTTTTAGCGCATAAAAATGGCCAATTTTATGTGTACCTGGTAGCCTCTTTACGGCATCTCTCTTATACCAGGTCCTACGCTTGCCTTCCTCGCAGAGAATAAACGTCTCCATCTGAATGGGTGCATGTGAAACCTCTTCTTAGACTAAAATTCTCTCTCTCTGTGGAGGGGTATTGGACCTGCTGTAATTAAAACACCTGAAGCTAGGAGGCGGGAGTGCACGATCAGAAGGCTAGAGAACACATTTCAAAAACCTGACCGGCACATCCAAACATAGACTCAGTGTCAACAGGTGCTGAACCCAGAGTCGCCAACTCGTATATAGTTAAGTAAATAAGGCAGCACACTGTAGCGCTAAAACATGCAAACTTGAAAACACGAAATTTGAACTGCATTACTGCACTAGAAATATGAGCAAGGAAGGCAAGCGTAGGACCTCGTATAAGAGAGATGCCGTAAAGAGGCTACCAGGTACACATAAAATTGGCCATTTTTATGCGCTAAAAGCTCTCATTTTTCATATTTCTAGTGCAGTAATGCAGTTCAAATTTCGTGTTTTCAAGTTTGCATGTTTTAGCGCTACAGTGTGCTGCCTTATTTACTTATCAGTATGAAACATGTCACACTCTCCGCTCTCCTGATCTACATGTCTCACATTGGTGATGCCCTTTCATTTAAAATAAGCTCTGAAGGCAGATTCTCAGGGAGATCTGTGTCCGACCCATAGATCTTAATGGCTCATTTACGTACTAAGAAAAATAAGGATTTCTCTGGAATAAGACATTAGATCACAGATGGCAAGGTATCATGTTATTCAACTCTTTACAACCTACAAATCCATATAGTGGCTTAGGAGGGTTCATCCAACTGACAGATCTCCTTTAAGGTGGTAGACCAGATCAACCAAGGCAGATACAATATTTTTTATGAAAAAAAAAATTATATATATATATATATATATATATATATATATATATATATATATGTATATGTATGTATGTATGTATGTATGTATGTATGTATGTATGTATGTATGTATGTATGTATATATATATATATATATATATATATATATATATATATATATATATATATATATATATATTTTTATGATATTATGTCCAACTGCCATGTCCAGCTATCGTCCAATATCGCTGTTCCCATTCGCTTCCAAACTTCTTGAGCAGCACATCCACACTGAACTTTCCTCCCACCTCTCATTTAACTTGCTCTTTGACAATCTACAATCTGGTTTCCGCCCCCATCACTCAACTGAGAAAGCCCTGACCAAAATTACTTACAACCTACTTACAGCCAAAGCTAACGGACAATATTCTGTGCTCCTCCTTCTAGACCTGTCCTCTGCTTTCGACACAGTTTACCACTGCCTCCTACTACAGATCCTCTCCTCCTTTGGAATCAAACACCTATCCTGGAATCTCCTCATATCTTTCCAATCGCACATTCAGTGTCTCCCACTACCTCCTCATCCCACCCTCTCTCTGTTGGAGTCCCCCAAGGCTCTGTTCTAGGACCCCTACTCTTCTCAATCTATATACTTGGCCTGGGACAACTCAAAGTCCCATGGATTCAAGTACTACCTTTATGCTGATGACACTCAAATCTACCTTTCTGGCCCAGATGTCACCTCTCTGCTGTCCAGAACCCCGGAGTGTCTATCAGCCATATTCTCCTCCTTCTCCTCTCGCTTCCTCAAACTCAATGTGGACAAATCTGAACTTATCATCTTTCCTCCATCTCATAGATCTTCCTTACCTGACCTATCTATCGCAATTAACGACATCACACTTTCCCTTGTACCGGAAGTCCGCTGCCTCGGAGTAACCCTTGACTCTGCCCTATCCTTCAAACCGCACATCCAAGCTCTTTCCACCTTCTGTCACCTCCAGCTCAAAAATATCTCCAGAATCCGTCCTTTCCTCAACTGTCAATCTACTAAAATGCTTGTGCATGCCCTCCTCATCTCCCGCCTTGACTACTGCAACATCCTTTTCTGTAGCCTCCCTGCTAACACCCTTGCACCTCTCCAGTCCGTCCCCAACACTGCTGCCTAACTAATTCATCTCTCTTCTTCACACTTATTTGCTCATCACAAAACCGCCTCCAAGACTTCTCCCGAATATCCTCCATCCTCTGGAATTCTTTGCCCCAACACGTCCGACTATCAACCACATTCGGATCTTTCAGATGGAACCTGAAAACCGACCTCTTCAGGAAAGCCTACAACCTGCACTGACCCCGCTGCCTCCTTACCAATACCGAAGCGACCGCCTCACCAACACCGGAGCTCCTGCAACCCTCAACCTATTGTCTCCTTCCTCACCATACTACAGAATGTAAGCCCGCAAGGGCAGGGTCCTCGCCCCTCTGTATCAGTCTGTAATTGTTAGTTTGCTGTAAGTGATATCTGTAATTTGTATGTAACCCCTTCTCATGTACAGCACCATGGAATCAATGGTGCTATATAAATAATAATGATTATACAGTACAAATACCTATCTACGTTCCACTGCATGGGGGAAAAAAAACTTAAATAAACACAAGTTTATTTAAACAAGAAGACTGGTATATTCTACCACTAGCTTGCAATAGATTTTATCTTCCAAATTATACTGAAACCATTGCAGAAGGTTTAAAATACATACTAATAGTTAAAGATTAACTAGAAATTCTCTGCTGGCCTTCTGGCAGTAATAATATGGTTTATCTATGTTTGACTATAAATAGAAGAAACAAAACCACTAATAGTATTGTAATTCCAGCATGTTCACCTGGAGTACAAGAAGAATTATTCAGACATGTGCAGCCACTTATCTAACATTATCTATAATCATATTCTGCAATTGAAGGCAATTAAAAGATATGCCATGTATTTTGGGTGGAGAAACAGAGGAATGCCTTCCATATCTACAAACATAAAGACAGAGAGAATATGATTACCATGTATAGCCATATAGGCCTAACAATGTAATGCAATAAACGTTTCAATAATCTTAGGAAAGATGCAGAATTTCCAAAATTTTAAACATACAGACGAAGAAAAATATGTTGGTACCATTGAAATATTATCAGAATAGTTCTCAATGTTCTTGTCCAGCCACTCTTCAGAGGTGGAGGATGCTCTGTGGATTTTCACATCTGGATTCATGGGTGAAAAATGAGCAGCGTATTACTGTAGCAGCAAAGTTGGGGAAATTTTACCAAATCTGTTTCACGCACTGCAGAATAAATTCACAGCGGATCCTGGTCTGTGGTTTGGATTTTACATTAGGTTTAATAACTTTCACAAGATGGTGCCTTTCTGCATCATCTCAGTCATAAAGGCAGAATGTAAAAATCATCTGACCTCAGTTGAGCAACTCCCTAATAGGTACAACAGCAGCACTATGACTTAGACAATCAATGACTGGATTTAAATGGCTCCGCCATGTACGGTACACCACCCATGGAGCTATGACATGGCTTTTCCAAAGCAAATTAAACATGTTTGAGCATCTGCCAGTTTTAAGGCTAAATAAGAGTTCAAGGATAGCTCAGTGGCTTTATACCACTGGGGTCCTGGGTTGAAATCTTTCCAAGAACAACATCTGCAAGGAATTTGTATGTTCTCCCTGTGTTTATGTGGGTTTTCTTGGTGTACTCCAGTTTACTCACACTCAAAAAACATATTTAAAGGGAATTTAGATAGTGAACCCAAAAAGAGACAGTGATGACAATGTCCGTAAAGTGCTGCGAAATATGTTGGTGCCTTATAAGAAAGCATAATAAATAGTTTAAAAAATGCAAATCAGATGGAATCTGAACGAGAAAAAAATTGCAGCATGCTGCGAGTGAACACGTATATATCGGACAAGACTCGTCAATGCAAGTTAAAGGGTGCGAGAAAAAACAAACAAACAAGGCACACAGACCATGCGTGTGCCATCCAATTTTTATGAACGCATCTCAACGTAAATCAAACATTTCATCAGCCAAGTACAGTAAATTCACAGCCAGAACCATCAAAAAGAATAGATATATAGATAAAGTATTTTTCGGATTATAAGATGCACTTTTTCCCCTCAAATTATGGGGGAAAATGGGGGTGCATCTTATAATGCGGATATACCTTACCAGTACTGTTGCTGCAAGCCGCAGGCTCTGATTCGGGTGTCCGGCGGCCATTTTCACGGAGTCCACGGCACAGGAAACCATGGAGCTGTGAGGCCCTGACCTTTCACAAATTGTTGGCAGGGCCCGAGCAGCACCACAGACCCCAGCAGCCGTGCGCCGCACATCGGAACACCCCCTCATCCCAGTCTTCCTATTTTTTTCCCTCAAAATTTGTGGTGTGTCTTATAATCCGGAGCATCTTATAATCCAAAAAATATGGTAAATAGAAATAGGTCAGTAATATAATTAATCAATGCTTGCGTGTGAAATTTTTTTGTACCGGTTATTAGCTCTTAAATAAATATAAGAAAAAAATGACGTAGGGTCCCCCCTTATTTTTAATAACCAGCTAAAGGAAAGTAGCCAGCTGTGAGCTGGTCCGATTAGTCTGGGAAGAAGCCAATAAACATGGAGCTTTTCAGCAGATTAATATGAGCCCACAGCGGTCTTCTTAGTTTTTACTGGTAAGTAAAAAGGGGAGATCCAATAAAAATGAAGTGGGGTCCCCCCTATTTTTAAATAACCTGCAATGGTTAAGCAGACAGCTGCAGGCTGATATTAATAGTCTGGGAAGGTCCAAGGTTATTGGCCTCATCTTAGCCTAGTACGACCAGCCCTCTGCCACTCCAGAAATGGCGCGTCAATCAGGGTAATGGTGATATAAGCTGTGTAATGTCCGCTGTAGTCAAAAGAAATAAACACACACGTAGAAAAGTCATTTAATTAATTGTATACAGCACTTGCTGACAATTACCCAATTTTACCCATTTATTACCAAAAATAAAATAATTCCCTGGGTCCGCCGTAAATCCATAATATGGATGTCCAACGACGATTCCCGACTCTGATACATCCGGAAGCTGTGCTGAGCGGTGACATCAGTAACGTTACCTTTCACAATGATGAACTGCGGCAACGTTACTGAAGTCACCACTTGCAAAGTGAGAACAGGCAGTAAGTTCTCATGCTGCGTGCGGTGACGCAACATTTTACACTACAGAAACCATAAATAAGAAATATCAACTGAAAACATGTCTTGTTTTGAGCTCGAGAAGGGATTTTTTTTTTTGCAAATACATGAAGTCATGGCAATAATATTCAGTGGGACAGCAGATGAGTCACATGTCATAGAGTCTGAGAAAATCACAAGCTTTGGTTTATTCATTTTTTTTTTACTATACAGCAGCACATTCTAGGAAAAAGCAACAAAAAAAACAACAACTCCAAACCATCTGTGATGGTATCTCTATATATAAAAGCAGATTTAAATGCAAGTAAGAACAATCCAGTAAGGGGAGGGCTAAATGCACATGACATGTCCATATAGATCCCGCTTCATAAATACTTTTCCGCCAGCTTTGAAAAGTCACAAATTGTTTGTGTAATGCAGAATCAGGTCAATAAACTTTATCGCTAAAACTGAGTGACTATTGGTTCACATTTGGAGTTGTAAGCACTATGGGGCCAATTTATCACACTGGCGTAGCGCACACTCACACGACACCAGGCTTACTGAAATAGAATACACCGAATTCACGCCCCTTAATGAATCCGGCGCCTTTTCCAAGTACCATGCACCGCATTATGAAACTGAAGTAGAATTTCTGGAGTACAAAACTACAGCTAATTTGATGAAGTTGATGGAGTATTGCTACACCCAGGCCCGTATTTGCCACTAGGCATCGAAGGTCCAATGCCTAGGGTGGCAGGTCACAGGGGGGCGGGCTCCCCTGTTAAATCCAGTCTCAGGATTTAAAAAAAAAAGCAAAAAACATAATTTTCTTTTGTAATTCCTTCCTCCCCTCACTAGACTCCATAAGAAAACCAGTATCTTTTGGAGTCGGGGAAGAGAGTGTCTCCATACTGATGTGCACAATGACAGCGCCACTGTCGCCGGCTCAGATCAGTGGTAATGAGCCAACAACAGTAAGGTGTCAGAATACCTGACCAGTTACATCACTGGCCTCTGCACTCCGAGTATTCCGATACCACTCTGTTGCCAGCTCATTACCACTGATCTGAGTCAGCAACAGATGCGCGCTGTCATTGTGCACATCACAGAGTGAACAGCATGCAGGGATTAGCCCAGCTCCTGATATGAGCACCACCGTTGACACTTCATTTCAGAGAGGGGGCAAGGATGTGGCAGTGACTAATGATGCTTTGTTTGAGTATCCCAGAATGCACTGGGATTCTCAAACATCATCAACAATGAAGAATAAAAAAAGAAAAAGCAATTAGATAGTGTAGTCAAGGAAGGATAGGGAAATTTTAATACAAGTATATTTAAAAATAGTTCAGATTATGGGGCTATAAAAACGTATAAAAAATGGCGCTATAAAAATGTATAATAATAATAATTATGGCACTAAGAATATAAGGATTTAGAATGAAAATAAATTAAAAGTAATAACGAGTGGCGCCAAGTATTACCGGGTTGATATTACTGCTGCAGAATACAACAATCACCACTTGCAGATTGTTTAAAACACACAACTAGTTAAAAAAAGGATATAACAAGTATACCCAAGTATTCGCGCTGATACAACCCCAGGAGGCTCAAAAGATTCGCAAAAGCTAAATCAGTGAGTGCTTATGAAAGTCCGTGCATGGCAAACTAAAAGGACACTGAAATACAAACTAGTTGTTCATACACATGCTGGTAGCATGTCCCGGATAAAACAAAAGAGTAATAACTAGTGCTACAAAAAAAGCACTGATGGTAAAAAATGGTCTTACCCAGTTAGGGAGTCCATAGTAAGTGAATAAGTAGATTCGATGGAGAAAACATCTAGCAGGCGATAGTTGTCCCGGCCGGTGACAGCATATCGCTCCTCTAAAGTCCACGTGTAGCGGCGTTGCAGATGAGCGCTCTCAGTATGGCGGCGTTTCAGGTGAGCGGATTCCCTGTCTAGTACGCGTGATGAGAGCGGCGCTAGAGCAGGATCTGCGAGTGCGCAATGTGACCGTTCACGTGACAAGAGGCTAACTACGGATGGCGGTGGGGACCAAACTTCCAACGCGTTTCGGAGACGTCTGTCTCCTTCCTCAGGGATGCCCCCCCCCCCCTAGTGGCAGTCCTTATATCCGCCATCCGCCCAGGTAATTATTGAAAACCGAACAGTTCAACACCGCTATTCAATCCTCTTGGAATGACTGTGTCCAGAACAAAAATCCATCTTGTCTCCGCTCTTGACATAGTTTTAATAAAATTACCTCCTCTCCAATGTGGGTCTATTTTCTCAATACCCACAATCTCCATATGTTTTATTGCTCCATTGTGATGTTCAATAAAGTGCTTTGACAGGGGATGGCCTAGAAAGCTTTTCTTAATGTTCCTAATATGCTCACTAATTCTTACACGCAGGGGTCTTTTTGTACGTCCGACATATATCTTATGAACCACTTCCAAGGGCCATAATAAGGCCACACTCTGTATTTGGTCAATATTGCATCGGTATCTGTAAGCCAAAACCAGGAGAGGGCCTAAGGATATGTGCCCACGATCAAGAAGCACGGTGGCTAAGTGGATAGCACTGCAGCCTTGCAGCGCTGGAGTCCTGGATTCTAATCCCACCTTGGACAACATCTGCAAGGAGTTTGCATGTTCTCCCCGTGTTTGCGTGGGTTTCCTCTGGGTACTCCGGTTTCCTCCCACATTCCAAAGACATACTGATAGGGAATTTAGATTGTGAGCCCCATTGGGGACAGTGATGATAATGTGTGCAAAAACTGTAAAGCGCTGCAGAATATGTTAGCGCTATATAAAAATAAAGATTATTATTATTATTATTATTATTAAGAAGAGGAGCATTTTGGACACAGCTCATCTGCGGTGTGTCCAAAATGCTGCGTTATACATTAGAAGCACAGTGGATGGGATTTATATAAATCTCATGCCCACTGTGCTTCTATTTAACTCTACGTAAACTCATCCGCGGTGCTGCAGCATGTCAATTATTTGCAGCATGTCAATTATTTGCAGCGGAAATGCTAGTCTCTGCTGCATAGTCTCAACCATAGCCATATGTAGATGAGGTAAATCCTCATGGTTCACTGAATACATGCGGATTTAATTATATGGACAGAATGCAATGTTTTGAAAGCAGCAAAACTGCGCTGTGTCCAAGAAGCCGCTATTTCCTAATCATCATTGACACATAGCCTTAAACATAAAAGAGCATTCCAACTCCAAAATATCTTTGCATACCAACATTATATACCATAAATGCCTAATTTGTGAGGTCTACACTTCCATTCTTCAGTAGAACGGAGGTCACCTGCTACCCTATTCACATCTCCACAAACAAGAAGGTGCTTGAACATAAATTAGGTAAATTTTATATTGTTATGCAGGACTCAAATATAGGATCTAAGAAATGACAATGGCAGCACAGAATGGCATTAAGGAGCCCGATATGTCCCCAAGCTGCAGATTTGCAGCATTCCTCACACTGTGACCAGCACTTCTGTGCATTCATTGGCTGTTGATGGAGGAGCATGTGACCAGACCTGTCGATCAGCATCCTCCAATAGAGAAGCAGCTTTCCCATATGAGGGTGTTTTGCAATTGGAGAAGGCTGATTGGCAGGTCTGGTCACATGCTCCTCCACCAGCAGCCATTGTATGGCTGCCAAGTAAGGAAAGCTGCACTAACAAGAGAAAGTGGTCGTCCCCTTTAAGCTGCATCGTATAATCCTGCTGCAAAGAAAACCTATAGTTAGAAGTTAAACGAGATATGTCACCTCCAGCCTTTCAGGAGCAGCCCTGGGAGTGGTTCCACCATTGTCTCTGTGCTCTCATCCATATCCTCTTGCTGTCAAACATAATCCAACTTCCTCAGCGTCTCTGATCTTTTGACCATCTGTTGAGCTTTCAGCTCACAAAGTTCAGCCCTTGTGCAAGATCACAAGCCTGTTAAACCCAGCATTGCAATCTATTATCAGAGAAAAGTTACACAAGGACCAGGACAAGGAACACGAAACTCTAGTAAAACCAAGGGGCAGATTCATTAAGGTGTTTACACCAACATTCTGGCATAAAACACCTTAATATGTTGCAGTGTTTGTGTGCAACTCAGAAGTGGCTCAAAAATATTGTGCCATTTGGTGTAAACACAACAGTTTTGGCAAGCTAGGCCAATATAGGGGTTACAAGGGCGCGACAGGTAGGACAAGGCGTGGGTATGCCCATCTGTAAGGGTATGTTCCCACGGTCAGTTTATACAGCACGTTGGACGCAGCACAGGTCCGCTGTGTCCAAAGCGCTGCTGGCTTTTGAACGCAGGTGATTCCGCATATGTTAATTGAACCGTGGGGATTCACCGCACCCTATACAATGTGCGGGTGATATTTATCTTGGGGAAACTGAGCGTCTCTGCAAGATAGCCAGACATGCTGCGGTCTGGAAAGACGCACCGCATGTACGTCTACACAGGAAAGCCACGGGTGCCGCTGCACGCATAGTGATCATGAGATTTCTTGAAATCCCATCCACTATGCTGTAACATCTGGCCGCTGCGGGTTGGACGCTGCGGAGGTACACAATGTTCAACCCGCAGCGTTTACTGACCGTGGGAACGTACCCTTATAATCATGAAAAGTCAAGCCAATCTACTGGTGTACCTTACTACAGAAATGCACTCAGATCCTCACTGTGCGTAATGCCAGTCTTAATTAATCGGCCCTTATGTTCCTAAGGCTACTTTCACACATTAGGTTTTCAGTGTCAGGCTAAATCCGGCTAATTTTCAAAAAAAACGGATCAGGCGAATGTTGCAGCCGGATCAGGTTTTTTCCCCATAGACTTGTATTAGTGCCGGATTGCATCGGATGACATTGTGTTTCGTCCGGTTTTTGCCAGATCCGGCAAATCTGCCGCTTACGGTTTCTTGAAAAAACGTCCATAGCAACGTTTTTTTGTCTCCGGCGAAAAAGCCTGAAGCGGCGCTTCCAGCTGTTTGCTAGAATGGAAGCCTATGGGAGCTGGAATGTGCCGGATGCAGAAAATGGCAGATCCGGCAGCCTGATGCGTTTTTTTAAACCGAGCATGCTCCAATTTTTTTTTTATCCAATAATCTAGATAGGCTAGCCGGATCCGTCAAAAAAAAAAAAACCTGACACTGAAAACCTGATGTGTGACAGTAGACTAACAGACTGTAGTACAAAGAATGTGTCATGGCATCTCTGCACAACCACAGTAGGTTGAGGACTTTGATGACACATAGATGATGCAGCCATGCAGCTGTCTTATGACTTTTTTGAAAAGTAATTTAGAAATAAAAAATTAAGGAAACATGTTTAAAGAGTAGAAAAGTGGCAAGCACAACATTTTTTTTTGTCTTTTTTTATTTTTTAAAGACTGCACCCAGAACAATGTTATGTAGTGGGGGAGTGCAATTTTTTCATGGATAGAATCTTTAAAAAAGAAAATTAAAAAAATTTGCGGCATGCACTAGTTTCTCCCATGATTTGGTTGAGACTTGCCCATTTAAGCCTATGGGTGTGCAAAAAACCCCCCCAAAACTGCGTTCCATACATACAGCATCCAATTTTTGCAGATATATTGCAATTTTGTAACATAGGAAACTGTAAACGGTATTGTAAATTATTAATAGCTGCTGATGTAGAAAGACAAATTGCAAACGGATTACAAGAAAGAAAGTCGTCTGTTTTCTGGATAAAGCTGACGATTTTTTATACTGTCGTATGAATCTGGCCTTATACTGATAATGACCAAAAGGAGAAATTCCACAGCAGATTTGCTTTCTTACATTATCATAAAATAGCTACAGACGTATGACGATTAGCAACCAGCATTATTGTATTTGTATAAAATGTGCCCCCATCGTAACCCCCTTGGGCACGAGGTATGCTGCTTCAATATCCCTTCCAATTCTTATAGAGGAGAACAGTGAGACCCCTAGTCTGTTACTGGAAAAAAATAATATTCTTCCCCTGGAGAGAAACACTTCTAGAAAAGGGGTCAAATTAACTTTTGCCACTACCCCTTTATCGGCCTGACAGTTGTCACACTGTGTCACCAAGTTATATAGACCACTTGTTAATAGTATTGACACTTGACATTTACAGATTTTTGTTACGGTCATTGGTTGAAAAAGTTTAAAGTGAGTTTGTCATCATATTTAAGGCACCACTTCAGCATTTTTTTTTCAGAGCTAGAGCGGTGCTTAAAATGTAAGCCCCTTGCCCTGGGTCATATACTCACTCTCTGGCACGGCTCCGGTCCTGCGACTCCATCTTGTGACAGTAGCATCTGACTGTCTGGAAGTCAGAAGCTACGTCACAAGCTCTCAATGCAAGTCTACGAGCGCCAGAACGAGGCTCATAGACTTGTATTTAAGAGTGACCTCCGCACAGTTCCATGAAACACTGGAGCTGGCAACAGGTCACGTTTTGCAGGAGACAGACGGGAGCGACGCTAGAAAACTATGAAGGTGGCGGTAGGCGAGTGTGAGACAGGGAGCAGGTGACTGACATTTAACGCACCACTCCAGCGGTGTAATAAATAAAATGCTTTAACAAAACAAACTGCATATATTATTCAATTGATCTGATGAGACTGATGTAATTACTTTAGAAATCCATGTCAAAATGGCTACATATCGTAATCCTGATCTTAAAAGGAGCATTTTTATAGCTAGAGCTCGGCGCTGAAATGCCCAGTTAGGATGGTGTGATGGATTGGCCTCGCAGGCGTGCCAGTGCTGCATTCACTCTCTCAGCAGTCTGAAGCAGTTATTTTCCACCAATCTCTAATATTCCTATTTATACAGGAAAAGGCCAACATATGGAAGGGCAAAAACATTTTTTTTCTTTAAATCCCTCTTATCCCCCTATACCCACAGGCTTCTTTAGTGATTTGGGTTCAGGTCCAGACTCTTTTGAGGTATTTGAAGCTGACATGCTCAGTATCAAAGAATAATTATATATCTATCTATAATTTATAGATAGATAGAGAGAGAGAGAGAGTAACGTTTCGCCTACTACTGTACGTGGGGGACACTCGCTTGACATGGTATTCAAGCACTCAGGCATGGTTTTTCCACTTAAAACAGTCTATGTGGTTTATTATCTCCATAAACCATAGAAACATGAACAAAAGGCAAACAGTCTTACATCAGGCAGACAAATTCTCAGTGTCCATAGTAGAGCTCAGCTCTCAGGTCTGTAGGCACACACGCTGTGCCTTGTCCAGCACGCAGGCTCTACAGCCTAAACACGGTCTCTCTGTATTGTCCAGCCGGGACACATAGAAGTCTGTCCACACTCGCAGACTACCAAACACTCACTCACATGTGCCAAACACACCTCCATTAGGTAGCCTGTAACCACACCCACAGGTGAGGTAACATCACATGGACTGGTCACATGATTATGACATCACTGCAGGTCCTCAAACTCCTGCAGGGAAAAGGGGTACAGTGAGCACCCCCATTCAGAGGCGAGGTATATGGGTAGCCAGACCCTCCCATCTCTCATAGCTACCCGCAACCTGGACCCAGGTGCACTAAACGACATCTTCAGTGCTCATGTGCACTAAAGACAAAATACTCCAGGTTGCATCGCAGGAAGCATCCATCCCTGTGACACATACCTCCCATTAACCAAGCGACCACCAGTGACATCACAAATATATATATATATATATATATATATATATATATATATATATATATATATATATATATATATATATATATATATATATATATATATATATATATATACACACACACACACACACAGCCACACTGGCACAAAAAAAATAAAGGGAACACAACATAATAATATAATAATCTTTATTTTTATATAGCGCTAACATATTCCGCAGCGCTTTACATTTTGCACATATTATCATCACTGTCCCCGATGGGCTCACAATCTAAATTCCCTATCAGTATGTCTTTGGAATGTGGGAGGAAACTGGAGTGCCCGGAGGAAACCCACGCAAACACGGAGAGAACATACAAACTCTTTGCAGATGTTGTCCTTGGTGGGGTTTGAACCCAGGACCCCAGCGCTGCAAGGCTGCTGTGCTAACCACTGCGCCACCGTGCTGCCCCATAATATAACTCCAAGTAAACAAAACTTCTGTGAAATCAAACTGGGGACCACAGACCACATCTCAGTACCAATGCTTTCTGGCTGATGTTTTGGTCACTTTTGAATGTTAGTTGTGCTTTCACACTCGTGGTAGCATGAGACTGGCTCTACAACCCACACAAGTGGCTCAGGTAGTGCAGCTCATCCAGGATGGCACATCAATGCGAGCTGTGGCAATAAGGTTTGTTGTGTCTGTCAGCATAGTGTCCGGAGGCTGGAGGCGCTACCAGGAGACAGGCCAGTACACCGGGAGACGTGGAGGGGGCCGTAGGAGGGCAACAACCCAGCAGCAGGACCGCTACCTCAGCCTTTGTACAAGCAACAGGAGGAGCAGTGCCAGAGCCCTGTAAAATCACCTCCAGCAGGCCCCAAAGGTGCATGTGTCTGCACAAACGGTTAGAAACCGACTCCATGAGGATGGTCTGAGTGCCCGACATCCACAGATTGGGGTTGTGGTCACAGCCCAACACCGAGCAGGACAATTGGAATTTGTCACAAAACACCAGGATTGGCAAATTTGCCACTGGCGCCCTCTGCTCTTCACAGATGAAAGCAAGTTCACACTGAGCACATGTGACAGATGTGACAGAGTCTGGAGACGCCGTGGACAGCGATCTGCTGCCTGCAACATCCTTCAGCGTGACCGGTTTGGCAGTGGGTCAGTAATGGTGTGGGGTGGCATTTTTTTGGAGGGCCGCACAGCCCTCCATGTGCTCGCCAGAGGTAGCCTGACTGTCATTAGGTACCGAGATGAGATCCTCAGACCCCTTGTGAAACCATATGCTGGTGCGGTTGGCCCTGGGTTCTTCCTAATGCAGGACAATGCTAGACTTCATGTGGCTGGAGTGTGTCAGCAGTTCCTGCAAGATGAAGGCATTGAAGCTATGGACTGACCCGCCCGTTCCCCAGACCTGAATCCGATTGAACACATCTGGGACATTATGTCTCGCACCATCCACTAACGTCACGTTGCACCACAGACTGTCCAGGAGTTGGTGGATGCTTTAGTCCAGATCTGGGAGGAGATCCCTCAGGAGACCATCCGCCGCCTCATCAGGAGCATGCCCAGGCATTGTAGGGAGGACATATAGGCACATGGAGGCAACACACACACACAACTGAACATCATTTCCTTGTCTTGAGGCATTTCCACTGAAGTTGGATCAGCCTGTAATTTGATCTTCCACTTTGATTTTGAGCATCATTCCAAATCCAGACCTCCATGGGATATTAATTTTGATTTACATTTATCATTTTTATGT
Organism: Ranitomeya imitator; assembly: GCF_032444005.1. NCBI lineage: Eukaryota > Metazoa > Chordata > Amphibia > Anura > Dendrobatidae > Ranitomeya > Ranitomeya imitator. Next base: position 762,886,483 of record NC_091283.1, on the reverse strand, counting down.
TTTATTGTTCTCAACACATTCCACTATATAATGAACAAAGATTGCAACTGAAGTATTTCATTCAGTGATATCTAAGATGTGGGATTGTAGTGCTCCCTTTATTTTTTGAGCAATGTAAATACTAATATATATATATATATATATATATACATACACACACATACACATACATAAACACACACCAGTATATGTAATCCGTCCCAAAACTAAATAGAAGCAAAAATATAAACTATGTCTTATTACCGTACTGTCGGATGCTTTAATGAAGCAATATGTTTTTGTGAAGTGTCTGCCAAACAAGGATTCCTGGGAATGAACGAAAAAATGTAGTAGAAAAGCCAAGGAAAAATGTGACACTCCCCTTAACCAAAAACACGCAAACCTCAAAATAGTTTAAATCGTGTTCATGTGTTGGTAGTCACAAGTTTTCCACAACTATTAGTACGAACATATCACCCATGTCTTGACCTTCTTAGAGAAGAACATCTTCACAGACAGAGCCATGCATTTAGAGGACGCCAAATTTAATTACTGCACGAAATATTTTCACATTAGGATTTATTGCAAATCTATAAAAGTCACGTTTTCAGCTCCAAGGCAGGTTAAACAAAAGTCACATCCGAGCCCAGCAGCAAAGTAAGAGACTAAATCAATAACTGTGATCGGAGTGCAGAAATTGTACAGCGTCTCATTATTGTATTGAGAGAGAGTATTTGGAAATCTTAAAACAGGCAGAAGAGACAGGCTCTGTCCCCATGATCAGGATATAGCAGCGTTTTGGTCGTAGTATATTTTTGCTGCATCCAAAACACTGCGTTCTAATCACACAGGTAAATCCACATGTGTTCATTGAACCATGTGGATTTACCGCATCTAATGAATGGCTATGGGTGAGACTATGTAGTAGAGCCTGAAAATAATTGACATGCTGCAGCTCGTAAACCCCGCACTGCGAGTGAGTTTACGCAACGTCAATTAGAAGCACAGTGGGCATGGGATGTCTATAACTCCCATCCACTGTGCTGTAACCTAGAATGCAGCATTTTGGACACAGCATAGGTGAGCTGCATACAAAATGTTATTATTCCAGATCGTGGGCACCTACCTACACAAGAGTCGGGGAGAAATAAAGAAAGGCCCTAGTCCGTGATCTATACAAATAAATTAAGTCTCCATCCTCAGCTGGCTAACAGTAAATAATGAGCATTCCAGTATAGGTTTGGTAGAGATTTCTTCTTAGTGGGAATTTCTGGATAGAATTATTTAGGGCTGTTAGTGGCTTAGTATAATCATAAATTGCACGTCCAAGTTTCACAAAGATGTTCAGTACGGAAAAGACCCCCCCAAAAAAAAATGGCAAAGTCCAACCCGTCCATTCATTATTTCTACAAAAAAAAAAAAAAAGAGACAACACACAGAGGCCACCCAAATTACATCCCTGTCTGTTTTCACGGAATAACTAGGAAAAGTAGATGACACAGGCATGATAAAATTGGACATAAACCAAATACTGATGAAAATCTGTCCATTTTTTTATTACGGTACTTAAAAAAAAAATTCTACAAAATGAATGAGGCCTAACTATAATGAGATAAGTTTGGGGGGTATAAAGTGAGGTAATCAGGTCTAAGAGGTTCTTAAAGAGTAGGATGTACAAAATTACAGCAGCTTAGTCATACCTATAGTTAAACTGTATTCATATTTACAATCATAAAAAAAAAATTTAAAAATGCAAAATTAGCAATCCAGGGGCATCACGAGGATGAAGACTAAGTGCAAAAATGTAAAAGTGACATATAGAACTCAATGTGATAACATCTTATTAGGTTCAGAAGGCAGCCATGAGTTGAGTACCGAAGAAGTCATCATAGTAGTGTATCTAAAGGGAGTCTATCAGATGCTTTTCGCGTAATAATCCAATAGCAACTCTGAGGAGGGGACAAACACATATTAAACATACATTTATGGCTGTTCATAGTCTGAGAATTTCTTTGAAAGCGAACAATTATATCAAATCAGATTTGAGGTGCCCTTTGGATGTTTCCAAGCCAGAAAAGTACTCAGAATTGAGAAGAATATAGTGACAAGAGTCTTTCCTTATGTTAATTGAGAACTCTAGTGCACTGGCAAATAATGGCAGAACAAAGCTCTTGAGCCACCAACGACACCAAGAGGGATGAAGTCAAGAAGGTCTACTTTGAAAGTGTAACTTCAGGGCTGCAATTGGTCTGGCACTGAATAAAGAGAGACAAAGTGTCCAAAGAATTTTTTTTTATCAGGGTGTCTTACAATGAAATCCGAACTTAACAAGTGAGATCCCCAGGCCATGGTCCAGAGAATAGCCATCGATTGGAGAAACTGAAGAGTAGTCATATGGAGTCACTGCTCAGAATGAGAAGCTCAACTAGGAGAGAAAAATCGAGAGGAAGAATGGGAAGGCAGAGTAAAAGTTCAGAACAGTTGGTGAAAGCAAGAGGAATACACAGAAAGGTGTGAACACAAGGGCAAGACACGTGGTACAAAGACAAGACACAGATGGGTCAAAGTGCAGGATGGCCAATAGAGTCTTGAGAAGACCACAGACAAAGGCTGGAAGAGGAACATACTCAGTACAGAAAGCCAGATTGTTTCTGGAGACACTTGCTGTTCAAATAAAATGCCAAAATTGATTTGCATCTGGTTGCCATGGAAACCAGTCACTTTGGAGTGACAAGAAGGAAGGGTGCTGGAGTGGGAGTAGTGTAACAGCAAAAAGACAAGTATGCACTGCTGCAGAAGGCATCATCACAATGTATAAACGTATTAAAATCATTCCATGACAAAAGACTTATTTATTTAAAAGTCATCTATATTAATAAAGTCATCTATTTTAAACAGAAAAGTTAAGTTCTTCAGTGAAGTAACATCAACAACATTAAGATTGCCAGCAACAATTCTCACATTATGTAACAGCCGTAATTCAAGGAAGATGCTGACACCAGTCTCTATAAGGAAAACAATATGAGCTTGTCTGTAACACAAACACATGAGGAGAAATGGGAAGCCTCAAGAATTCTGGCTAAACATTCACTTTCCCTATTGAGTCAAGGCTCCGCTAGTTTTTTTTTCAGTTGTCTTAGGATTCAGAGTTTTACTCCAAAACAAATAAACTAAAACATCTAATATAAAAAGTTGCGTGTGTGTGTGTGTGTGTGTCTGTGTGTATGTCCAGGATTGCCATCTGCACCATCGCAGCTACAGCCACAAAATTTTGCACAGTCACACGTCTGGACCCCGACAGTGTCATAGGCGATGTTGTGAGGCGAAATTTTAACCCTGCGCTTTCCAATTCACCAAACAATTTTGCCCCTATCTACATAATAGGGAAAAAGTGAAAGGAAAAATGTTGGAGGCAAATTGACAGCTGCCAGATGTGAACAAGGGGGACTTAAAGAATGAGAGCGATTGCATCAAAGAGTATATACCGTACAGTTGCTAAGGTGTGGCCCCGACATGGGATACTCACCACACATGGGGATATGAACACACACACAAAATGCGCCACACACCACCACGTGCTTGAACACATATACCACCCTCAGCACACATTTCACCACACATACACCAACCTCGGCACATAAAAGTCGAAACACAAAAGTCACAGCTCAAAACTCGCCACACGCAAAATTCGCCACATGCAAAACTAGCCACATGCAAAACTAGGCTCACGCAAAACTAGGCTCACGCAAAACTCGCCACACGTGCAAAACTCACCTCATGGAAAACTCGCCACATGCAAAACTTGCACATGCGGAAAAATTGCCACATACACAAAAGTTGCAACACATGCAAAGGTTGCCTCACACAAAACTTGCACATACTCAAAACGCACCACACATAAAACTCGCCATGCGCAAAATTTGCTGCACACAACTTGCTACACTAACCTGTCACATGCAACTCGACACACAAAAAGTTGCTACATGCATGTCACCACACAAAACTCATCTCACAAAAGTCGCTACATGCATGTCGCCACACGCAACTCAACACACACAACTTGACACATGAAACTCGCCCTAAAACACACACAAGTCTGGTATTCGCCTTCAAAAATAAAAATCTGATTAATAAGCAGATAAACTACAAGAGCAACAAATGTACCATATCAGAAATACGGCAGCTGTCAGTCACATGACCTGTCTATTATATGTATGTGTGAGCTAATATATACTGCCAGGGGGGAGGGCTTCCTGTTGGCTGGAGATTTATCAGGCTGCCAATTTAGCTTACAAATACTGAGGTAAAAATACTGACCAAGTAACGTGTGAACGAGGTCTAATACAGGAGGAGATGACACACAGATATATACTATATACAGGAGGAGATGACATACAGGTATATACTATATACAGGAGGAGATGACACACAGGTATATACTATATACAGGAGGAGATGACATACAGGTATATCCTATATACAGGAGGAGATGACATACAGATATATACTATATACAGGAGGAGATGACACACAGGTATATACTATATACAGGAGGAGATGACATACAGGTATATACTATATATAGGACAGCACGGTGGCGCAGTGGTTAGCACAGCAGCCTTGCAGCGCTGGAGTCCTGGGTTCAAATCCCACCTAGGACAACATCTGCAAAAGAGTTTGTATGTTCTCTCCGTGTTTGCGTGGGTTTCCTCCGGGCACTCCGGTTTCCTCCCACATTCCAAATACATACTGATAGGGAATTTAGATTGTGAGCCCCAGCGGGGACAGTGATGATAATGTGTGCAAACTGTAAAGCGCTGCAGAATATGTTAGCGCTATATAAAAATAAAGATTATTATTATTATATACAGAGGAGATGACACACAGGTATATACTATATACAGGAGATGACATGCAGCAGGTATATACTATATACAGGAGAAGATGACATACAGGTATAAACTATATACAGGAGGAGATGACTTACAGATATATACTATATACAGGAGGAGATGACATACAGGTATATACCATATACAGGAGGAGATGACTTACAGGTATATACTATATACAGGAGGAGATGACATACAGCAGGTATATACTATTTACAGGGGAGATGACATACAGGTACAGTACAGACCAAAAGTTTGGACACACCTCATTTAAAGATTTTTCTGTATTTTCATGACTATGAAAATTGTACATTCACAATGAAGGCATCAAAACTATGAATTAACACGAGGAATTATATACTTAACAAAAAAGTGTGAAACAACTGAAATTATGTCTTATATTCTAGGTTCTTCAAAGTAGCCACCTTTTGCTTTGCTGACTGCTTTGCACACTCTTGGCATTCTCTTAATGAGCTTCAAGAGGTAGTCACCGGAAATGGTCTTCAAACAATCTTGAAGGCATTCCCAGAGATGCTTAGCACTTGTTGGCCTTTTTGCCTTCACTCTGCGGTCCAGCTCACCCCAAAAAATTTCGATTGGGTTCAGGTCTGGTGACTGTGGAGGCCAGGTCATCTGGCATAGCACCAGATCACTCTCCTTCTTGGCCAAATAGCCCTTACACAGCCTGGAAGTGTGTTTGGGGTCAATGTCCTGTTGAAAAATAAATGATGGTCCAACTAAACACAAACCGGATGGAATAGCATGCCGCTGCAAGATGCTGTGGTAGCCATGCTGGTTCAGTATCCTTCAATTTTGAATAAATCCCCAACAGTGTCACCAGCAAAGCACCCCCACCCCATCATACCTCCTGCTCCATGGGAACCAAGCATGTAGAGTCCATCCATTCACCTTTTCTGCGTCACACAAAGACACGGTGGTTGGAACCAAAGATCTCAAATTTGGACTCATCAGACCAAAGCAAGGATTTCCATTGTTCTAATGTCCATTCCTTGTGTTCTTTAGCCCAAACAAGTCTTTTCTGCTTGTTTTCCTTGCAGCTATTTTACCATGAAGGCCTGCTGCACAAAGTCTCCTCTTAACAGTTGTTGTAAAGATGTGTCTGCTGCTAGAACTCTGTGTGGCATTGACCTGGTCTCTAATCTGAGCTGCTGTTAACCTGCGATTTCTGAGGCTGGTGACTCGGATAAACTTCTCCTCAGAAGCAGAGATGACTCTTGGTCTTCCTTTCCTGGGGCGGTCCTCATGTGAGCCAGTTTCTTTGTAGTGCTTGATGGTTTTTGCAACTGCACTTGGGGACACTTTCAAAGTTTTCCCAATCTTTTGGACTGACTGACCTTCATTTCTTAAAGTAATGATGGCCACTCGTTTTTCTTTACTTATCTGCTTTTTTCTTGCCATAATACAAATTCTAACAGTCTATTCAGTAGGACTATCAGCTGTGTATCCACCAGACTTCTGCACAACACAACTGATGGTCCCAACCCCATTTATAAGTCAAGAAATCCCACTTATTAAACCTGACAGGGCACACCTGTGAAGTGAAAACCATTCCCGGTGACTACCTCTTGAAGCTCATCAAGAGAATGCCAAGAGTGTGCAAAGCAGTGATCAAAGCAAAAGGTGGCTACTTTGAAGAACCTAGAATATAAGACATAATTTCAGCTATTTCATACTTTTCTGTTAAGTATATAATTCCACATGTGTTAACTCATAGTTTTGATGCCTTCAGTGTGAATGTACAATTTTCATAGTCATGAAAATACAGAAAAATCTTTAAATGAGAAGGTGTGTCCAAACGTTTGCTCTGTACTGTATGTTGAGTCTCATTTTTCAGCTTAGCTACTAACCCGTCACTACATTTATGCTGCCCGAAGCATGGACAGCATGAATCAGAGACTGGCTGTGCAATCGCAGCCAGGTATGTTTTACACCCTTATATACATGTGAAAGAAACCTTCTAACCACCTGGAACGGTGTGGCGAGAACCTGCCGTAGACAGGTCTCTCCCTTTGGTCCCTCGCTGGCTTTTTTAACTTATTTTTTGTTTGAAACGCCACAACATTTCAGAGAAAAAAAAAAAAAAAAGATACCTGGCTCCAATTGCCATGGGCGGCAGGAATCTAGTGACAGGTTCGCTTTAAAGTAAATAGGGCTGGGTTACAATAGACAGCTCTGCCACTGCTTGTGGGAGAAAACAGCCATTATATTAACCCTGTACAATGCATTTTAATTAACGCCACCTAGGATCATGAATATTCATGTACTGGTGGTATAGTCTTCATAGTCTTCTCCATCCCTGAATCCATGTCGGTCTCCGCGGGTGAGCTAGGGGTGTCTGTGGACGCATAGTGGACATTTGATTTCTTGAAATCCCATCTGCTTTGCTGTCACATCTGGCAGCTGGGGTTTGACGCTGCATAAATACACCATGTCAAACCCGCAGCAATTACTAATCGTGGCCTCATACCCTAAGCCAGTGTTTCTCAACTCCAGTCCTCAAGACCCCACAACAGGTCATGTTTTCAGGATTTCCTTAGTATTGCATAGGCGATGGAATTAATGCTTGAGCAGGTGATGAAATTATCACCTGTGCAATACTAAGGAAATCCTGAAAACATGACCTGTTGTGGGGTCTTGAGGACTGGAGTTGAGAAACACTGCCCTAAGCGCTTAAGGTACCATCACATTTAGCGACGCTGCAGCGATCTAGACAACGATGCCGATCGCTGCAGCGTCGCTGTGTGGTCACTGGAGAGCTGTCACACAGACAGCTCTCCAGCGACCAACTATGCGAAGTCCCCGGGTAACCAGGGTAAACATCGGGTTACTAAGCGCAGGGCGCTCTGCTTCCCTGCATTGACTGTGAGCGCCGGCTGGCCATATAGTAAAGCGGTGCGCTGTGCTTTACGGCTGGCCGGCGCTGACAGTGCAGGGAAGCAGACAGGGGGACAGACACCGGAATGTAAGTATGTAGTGTTTTTTTTTTTTTACATTTACACTGGTAACCAGGGTAAACATCGGGTTACTAAGCGCGGCCCTGCACTTAGTAACCCGATGTTTACCCTGGCTACCAGTGAAGACATCGCTGAATCGGCGTCACACACGCCGATTCAGCGATGTCTGCGGGAGATCCAGCGGCAAAATAAAATTCTGGCCTTTCTGCTCTGACCAACGATGTCACAGCAGGATCCAGATCGCTGCTGCGTGTCAAACACAACGATATCGCTATCCAGAACGCTGCAACGTCACGGATCGCTAGGGATATCGTTGTTAACTTGTTCAGTGTGAAGGTACCTTTATAGTTATCACATACACAAAGGTGAGAATCCTCAAACATTTGTTTCCCACTCTAGCTAGTCCGAAGCATCCAAGAGCTCATTTCTGATTAGAAACTTTAATACACGGAATGCAAAATAATACAGACGTTCACTGAGCTGCACACTGGTTTAACAGCATTTCTCTAAAAAGTATGCTGGATTCTACCCTTTGCAGAAGTGATCATCAAAAAGCCAATATACTTGTTTCACAAACAATTGCAATTTCATCTGCTATAAAATGAGCAGAAGAACGAAGTTTTGATCAGAATCTCAAATCTACAAAATACCTTTTAAAAAGGCCATTGGCTAATGGTGGCCATGTATCCGAGACCACTAGCTCTCCAGATTGCCCCTATAAACATGCACACTAGGAACACTGAACATATTAGTGATAAAACCTAAGTTATTGGCTATTTACCTATTTGAAAATCAATACACAGTCAAAGGAAAAGTATTGTTGCCTTGCAGCACTGGGGTCCTGTATTCAAATCCCACCCAGGACAACATCTGCAAGGAGTTTGTATGTTCTCCCCGTGTCTGTGTGGGTTCTCTCCAGGTTCTCCTGTTCCCTCCCATACTCCAAAGACATACTGATTGGGGCTAACAATCTAGATTCCTTATCGGGCGATGCAGATGTCTGTAAAGCGCTTCGTAATTAATGGTGCTATATAAGTGGGTAAAATAAAAAATAACACGTCAAAAGGTTTGAAAGAACTAAAGTTGCTAAAAATCAACACTTGAGAATTTAGAGGGACAACTGACAAGTGAGAAAGCAAGTATCCAGTAACACTAGCAGATATGTATAGTTTAGTGTGCCTGCTTATACATCACCACCATATTCCATTGACCGCATTGGAGCAAACCATCTAAATTCCTTATCAAGTAGTGTGTTTTTTTGTTGGGGAAAGGGGAAACTGGAGTAACACAGCAGCCCACACATACACGGGAAGAACATACAACTCTTTGCAGATGCGGTCCATGATGGGACATGAATCTAGGGCCCCAATAATGGAAACCAACGGTACAACCATGCTGCCCCACTACTTGATACATTCTCAAAAAATGTTGAGAGAAAATGAATAATTGGATATTACACAAACTGGTGGATTTTATGGCAACTCAGGTGCTTCCGAGTGGAAGCCGCATGTTACGTCTTTCAACCGCTTCAGGGCTTTCAAATTCTGATGCGGTTAAAGGAAGTGACATAAGACAAAACACGTGCAAAATGTTGTTTTGATATTGCTGTGCATATGCTGTGCATATGTTCATTTTGTGGGGAATCCATCTGGAAAAAGACCCCCCATTACAGCTATAGCAGCTTCCCCTCTTCTGAGAAGACGGCAAGATCTTGGAGTATGCCTCTGGGATTTTTCTCAGTTCCTCCATTAGAGCGTTTGTGAGGTCAGAAAATTATGTTGTTCAAGGGTCTTGCTTCACAATCTCCCTTGTAATTCATCCCAAGCCCTGACTCGGTCATCAGACTGCCAGATATAGTAGTGAATAGTCACTGTCCAGAACAGGTTTCCCAGTCTTCAAAGACCAGTGGTGAGGTGCTTTACACCACTCTAAGACTAAATTCACACTAGGCGTTTTTGCTGCTTTTTTTCTCCAGCAAAACCTCCTCTCTTGGCAGAAAAGAAGCAGCTTCAAAAACGCATGTTTTGGTGCGTTTTTCAGGATCCCAAAGTTCAGCTTTGCTTCCACCACAGAAGCACGAACACAGGTCATAATACAAGACATATGTTCATGAAAAAATACGCATACAAATGTAACAGCTGAGGCAGGTGAATTGGACTGGAATAATTTACCTAAGACACTAGCAGTGCATTGAGTTTCTAAGACACTGTTTAACTTTCACACTTTGGTCAGCCATTGAGTTGTTCACACATTGTGCTATCACACCTTGGTCAGCCACAGGCTTTGTTCAATCTCACACCTTTACACCACTAATTTAATTAAACTATTCCAAACTGCCATTTCAGGTGACCAAGACAAGATGGTAAAGCTGAAAAAAAATCCTAAAAATAAATGGGCTTCATATACTGCTATACTTGCTTTTTTAATTTTGTCAGGATTTTCTTCATCATCCGTCGCTTTCAATACGTGAAAAACGCTGAAAAAATGCTAAAAGTAGTGACATGCTCTATGTCGAAAAAAAAATATGCAAAGCACAAAATACAGATGTCAAAAAAACAATGTGTGTGTACGAAAATTATCATAAAAAATGCTGCAAAAACGCTTAGTGTGAACTTAGCCAAATGCTTGGCTTTGTGCTTACTCATGAAAAACTTGAATCCAGATGCTTGGCTATGGAAACCCTTGTCATGAAGCTCAGTTTTTGTGCAAATGTTCATGCAAGGTAGTTTAGAGACTTGCACTATGCACCTCAACTTTCGGTGTCCCCGCTCTGTAACTTTGTAGGTTAGGAGCTGCGGGTCCTAACCGCTTCAGTCTTAATTCATCATTGCCATTTCTCCACTTTTCTGGAGTAATTTTCTTCATTTTAGTGGCTTTCGTATTTTTGCCTTAAACTTCATACTCTTTGTGACACTTTTTAAATTGTCTTTTAAGTCTTATTTTAATGTTTTTCTCTACAACTTTGCTTTCCCAGAAGTTTTAGATAGATTCCCGAAATGCAACTTTCACTGAATGTCACTTTTTTTTTTTTTTTTGGTGCATCTCACTCAAATTTCCACCTGATATAACTTTTTGGAAGCATTTTCAATGTGATGCATTTTTGCTCCTTTTTAAGGGATTTCCAACTCCTGGTGCTGAAAAATTGCAAAAATTCGCTAAAGACAAAACTAAACAGCATTTTTTTATTATTATTTTGAGCCAAATTCATGAACAATGTGCACCATTTTGAAGAATTTGGCACAAAAAAAAGTCAGTAAATGCCACAAGATAAAAGAAGAAAACGGACCTGAATATATTGCAAAATGATGAATCGGGGCCTTCCACTTTTCAATACTGCCTCTCAGTTGATTGTGCAGCATTTAGGAGGGAAGACATTTTCTGAAATTACTTGTTACAAGCCCCAAATGCTGTGACATTTAAATGGAATGACATTTTAACATCAAAACATAAATCTTAAAAAGAGGAAACTATTCCTGTAACAAGGTAATTACATATCTAAGGTGACCCTCCAGGGGTTTATATTTGGAGCACGGGGTGCACTTAACTAATTTTAAGATGTGGTTTTCTAGGTCCATTAGGAGATAAAAAGCTGCCTGACCATATAGTTATCAGCATAGGAAGTCTGCAGTTCATCTAAGAGGATAATCCTCCCAGCTACATACTACAAATGTACCGTACATATACAGCTTTCAGGACTACCTAGGACAGATTGTTGGCAGGAAGGCTGAAGTGGGATGTAAAGCAGATGTTGGTTTGTGTTTAGAAGGATAAAGGATTTCTACCTAAAAAAGTGGATGGTATGTATTGTGATTACAAACTCAGGAGTGGTCCAAAAAACAAGGACATTCTTCAAGTTCCCCACGCCCCTCTATACATTCCTACACTTGTATGCAGTACGGTAATTCAAAAAGTTTCACTGAGCAATGAATTAATCGCAAACGTAATGGACAAGTTGATTTAGGTAAAGTGTTGTTGACAGCACTACTAGGGAAGGCAAATTAAACTATGCAAATAGTGTATGCAGCTCCCTTGGCAAAATTATGCATCTCCATAGTAACAGACAACAAACACACCTTGTGTAGTCTGATCCTCCAGTCATACCTCCTGACCACCACAGTCTTTTTACTGACCTCACATATCATACAATAGCATACTATTATACATATTATATAATAGCATACCTACTTGTGAAAATGCAGCAGCTGTCGACTGTACACTATAGCTGACACCTTGCTTTATCAGCGTTGATTGGTTTTGGTACCAACCATGGATTTTTAACCCCTTAGATGCTGCTGTCAATAGTGACTACGGCATCTAAATGGTTAACAGAGTGTGGGGTTGCGGCTCCCTCTTTAACCCCATTGGCACCCTGAGATCTTGATTGTGTGGTCCTGGTGTTTACCATGGCAATTCACAGCAAAATAACAGCCTTAGAGTCTGCCGGCTATAGCAGCCTGTTCAAAAGTTAGAGATATTTAGGGGGTAAAACTAACATTTTTCCTTACTGTCATGCCAATTTATATTAATTCCTGAAAAGCACCAGAAAGGTTAATAAACTACCTGACAGCAGTTTTGAATAGGTTTTTAAAATGGAATTTTTATTACAAAGGTGAGGCCCGAAAATGATCGAGGAACAATGGACAAGGCTAATGAGATGAACGAGTATTTTAACAGGTTTAGTACATGTGCACTGCCAGTGGATGGGAACTGGGTGCAAATTCTGCAACATCGATATTGGAGGATGAGCAGACTAAATTTAGAGTATCCGAAAATGATGTGAGGAGGCAGTTTAAGTCACTTAACATTGGTAGAGCTGCAGGACCTGATGGTCTCAGCTCACGTGTCCTTAAAGTTTGTGCAGACCAGCTGTGTACTGTCTTTACACGCCTATTTAATGGAAGTATACAAACACAGAGGGTACCAGTGTTATGGAAAACTTCCTGTCTGGTGCCGGTACCCAAGACTTCTTCTCCTGCAACCCTAAATGACTATCGTCCTGTAGCCTTAACATCTCACGCTATGAAGGCCTTGGAAAGATTAGTGCTTGCTCACTTAAGACCAAGGGTCAATGCTTTTATCGATCCCCTTCAGTTTGCTTACCGACATAGATTGGGGGTGGATGATGCTATTCTTTCTCTGTTACATAGGGTACATTCATTTCTGGAGATTGACGGAACCATGGTGCGAGCGATGTTCTTCGATTTCTCGAGTGCATTTAACTCTCTGCAGCCACTTTTACTACACAAAAAGATGACTGATATGAAGGTTGAGGAGGGGATGAGAAATTGGATAACTGACTACCTATCAGATCGGCCAAAGTTTGTACAGATGGGAGCAGTGGTGTCAAGCAGATTATTGAGCAGTGTAGGTGCCCCCCAGGGAATGGTGCTTGCGCCCTTTCTATTCACACTGTATACTTCAGACTTTCAGTATAAATCTGAACTTTGCCACCTTCAAAAATTTTCGGATGACTCCGTGGTTGTGGGATGCATTAGGGGAGATCAGGGGGATGAGGAATATAGAAGGGTGATGTCGAATTTTGTGGATTGGTGTAATGGTAACTATCTACAACTAAATGTTAAGAAAACCAAGGAGTTGGTGGCCAACTATAGCAGGATTAAATTGGAATGCTTACCGATCACTATTGCTGGTCAGGAGGTAGAGCAGGTGGAGAGTTACAAATATTTGGGGGTCCATTTGGATAGCAAACTGGACTGGAGATGCCACTCAGAGTTTGTCTACAAGAAGAGGATGAGCAGACTGTATTTTTTAAGGAAACTGAGGTCTTTTAATGTGTGCAGCAAAATGTTAGAAATGTTCTACCAGTCTGTAGTGGCAAGTGCCATCTTTTTTGCAATCACGTGCTGGGGTAGTAGTGTGCGGGCCTCTGATGCTAATAAGCTGAATAAGATTATTAAGAAGGCAAGTTCTGCTGTGGGCTGCAAGCTGGACTCTTTTGGAGAAGTAGTGGAGAAAAGAACTCTGAGAAAGTGTATGGCAATTATGAACAATAATGCACATCCACTATATGAGCTATTCATGAGACAGAAGAGCACCTTCAGTAACCGGCTTATACTTCTGAGTTGTAAGAAGGAAAAATATAGGAAATCGTTTGTGCCAACTGCCATGGGAATGTACAACAATAACATTAGGGTTAAACCACCAAGGTGAATGTCTACTTATTTCTCTACATTTCAGTTCAATCGTTGTGTATGTCCTATTCTAATGTATAATGTATAATGTTCTTCTGTCAACTCCACTGTCATGTCAACTATGTAATTCCCTTATGATTTTTATGATTTGATTTAAGTTGTGCTGCTGTGATACCATAATTTCCCACGGGATCAATAAAGTGTATCGTATCGTATCGTATCGTAAGACACTAGCGCTCTTAAGTACAATTAAAGATTTGGGAAAAAGAGGTAATCCTTTGTGTAGAATGCTGCTGGTGAATGCCACAGGTTCTGTGTGCACCTGTCAAAATAAATGGTGGGTTACTAGTATGAATAATGTTCACCTGCGCTGTCTACAATAGGGTAAGAAAGTGGCAATAAATATGGGTTCAAAAACACTTACAATTTGTTATCATTGGAAAGAATATGGGTAAACTCTGGATCCTGTTTGGTGCCCATTGCAGGTGGCATTTAGGTTATTAGTTCCAATGTGGGTTCCGTGCTACCTGCAGATACTTCAGATGCTTGGGAATATTCGTTCCCGTGTAGTCTTAGGGTTCCCCCTGAGGGATAAATTTACACCTTTTTAAGTTATGATTTCACTAGTCCATATAAAACCTAGAACTGTGGATTTAGGTGTACTCACTCCTGATAGGCGGTTAGAGTGTTGATGGTCATCAGCTGGTAGAAGGCGCTTAGAGCAGGGTTTATGTCCTGTGCAATTAAATTTGGGAGGATCGTCTCCCTGATAGAGGAAATGTGCTGATTTATCATACAAGTCAACATGCACACATAATTATAGTGCCGTATAATTAGTACTCACTGATTCCTCGTGCTGCAGGGTTTGGAAATCGTGCAGATAGTGAGCGGGTCACCACTGTGATTTGTGAGGTGAACTGCGAAGGAAGCTGCGGCGAGAGCCGCAGGACCGCAAAAGCCTTGCGTGCCAAAGCCGGAAGTAACACCGAGGTGGCGGTCAGAGGGGGTGGGTGGAGCTGGGGGTGACGTCGCCGAGCTACGTAGGCCAGGTGTACTGCCAAGAGTGTGCAAAGCAGTCATCAAAGCAAATGTAGGCTACTTTGAAGAACCTAGAATATAAGACATACCGATAATTTCAGTTGTTTCACATTTTTTTGTTAAGTATATAATTCCACATGTGTTAATTCATAGTTTTGATGCCTTCAGTGTGAATGTACAGTTAGGGCCAGAAATATTTGGACAGTGACACAATTTTCACGAGTTGGGCTCTGCATGCCACCACATTGGATTTGAAATGAAACCTCTACAACAGAATTCAAGTGCAGATTGTAACGTTTAATTTGAAGGGTTGAACAAAAATATCTGATAGAAAATGTAGGAATTGTACACATTTCTTTACAAACACTCCACATTTTAGGAGGTCAAAAGTAATTGGACAATTAAACATAACCCAAACAAAATATTTTTATTTTCAATATTTTGTTGCAAATCCTTTGGAGGCAATCACTGCCTTAAGTCTGGAACCCATGGACATCACCAAACGCTGGGTTTCCTCCTTCTTAATGCTTTGCCAGGCCTTTACAGACGCAGCCTTCAGGTCTTGCTTGTTTGTGGGTCTTTCCGTCTTAAGTCTGGATTTGAGCAAGTGAAATGCATGCTCAATTGGGTTTAGATCTGGAGATTGACTTGGCCATTGCAGAATGTTCCACTTTTTGGCACTCATGAACTCCTGGGTAGCTTTGGCTGTATGCTTGGGGTCATTGTCCATCTGTACTATGAAGCGCCGTCCAATCAACTTTGCAGCATTTGGCTGAATCTGGGCTGAAAGTATATCCCAGTACACTTAAGAATTCATCCGGCTACTCTTGTCTGCTCTTATGTCATCAATAAACACAAGTGACCCAGTGCCATTGAAAGCCATGCATGCCCATGCCATCACGTTGCCTCCACCATGTTTTACAGAGGATGTGGTGTGCCTTGGATCATGTGCCGTTCCCTTTCTTCTCCAAACTTTTTTCTTCCCATCATTCTGGTACAGGTTGATCTTTGTCTCATCTGTCCATAGAATACTTTTCCAGAACTGAGCTGGCTTCTTGAGGTGTTTTTCTGCAAATTTAACTCTGGCCTGTCTATTTTTGTTATTGATGAATGGTTTGCATCTAGATGTGAACCCTTTGTATTTACTGTCATGGAGTCTTCTCTTTACTGTTGACTTAGAGACAGATACACCTACTTCACTGAGAGTGTTCTGGACTTCAGTTGATGTTGTGAACGGGTTCTTCTTCACCAAATTAAGTATGCGGCGATCATCCACCACTGTTG
Organism: Ranitomeya imitator; assembly: GCF_032444005.1. Taxonomy (NCBI): domain Eukaryota; kingdom Metazoa; phylum Chordata; class Amphibia; order Anura; family Dendrobatidae; genus Ranitomeya; species Ranitomeya imitator. The sequence continues at coordinate 762,870,163 of NC_091283.1, read as the reverse complement.
TCATCTGTGGACGCCTAGGCCTTTTTGAGTTCCCAAGCTCACCAGTCAATTCCTTTTTTCTCAGAATGTACCCAACTGTTGATTTTGCTACTCCAAGCATGTCTGCTATCTCTCTGATGGATTTTTTCTTTTTTTTCAGCCTCAGGATGTTCTGCTTCACCTCAATTGAGAGTTCCTTTGACCGCATGTTGTCTGCTCACAGCAACAGCTTCCAAATGCAAAACCACACACCTGGAATCCACCCCTGACCTTTTAACTACTTCATTGATTACAGGTTAACGAGGGAGACGCCTTCAGAGTTAATTGCAGCCCTTAGAGTCCATTGTCCAATTACTTTTGGTCCCTTGAAAAAGAGGACGCTATGCATTACAGAGCTATGATTCCTAAACCCTTTCTCCGATTTGGATGTGGAAACTATCATATTGCAGCTGGGAGTGTGCACTTTCAGCCCATATTATATATATAATTGTATTTCTGAACATGTTTTTGTAAACAGCTAAAATAACAAAACTTGTGTCACTGTCCAAATATTTCTGGCCCTACCTGTACAATTTTCATAGTCCTGAAAATACAGAAAAATCTTTAAATGAGAAGGTGTGTCTAAACTTTTGCTCTGTACTATATGTTGAGTCTCATTTTTCAGCTTAGCTACTTTAAAAGGTAACCCGTCACTAGATTTATGCTGCCCGAAGCATGAATCAGAGACTGGTTGTGCGATCGCAGCCAGGTATGTTTTACACCCTTATATACATGTGGAAGAAACCTTCTAACCACCTGGAACGGTGTGGCGAGAACCTGCCGTAGACAGGTCTCTCCCTTTGGTTCCTCACTGGCTTTTTTAACTTATTTTTTGTTTGAAACGCCACAGCATTTCAGAGAAAAAAAAAAAAAAAGATACCTGGCTCCAATTGCCACCGGCGGCAGGAATCTAGTGACAGGTTCGCTTTAAAGTAAATAGGGCTGGGTTACAATAGACAGCTCTGCCACTGCTTGTGGGAGAAAACAGCCATTATATTAACCCTGTACAATGCATTTCAATTAACGCCACCTAGGATCATGAATATTCCTGTACTGGTGGTATAGTCTTCTCCAACCCTGAATCCATGTGGCCATTTCTTGAGATTTGTAACATCGTGATACCATATACTTCCTCACTTCAGCCCTCTAAGGAACAGTATACGGCTTAATAGGATAACTTTCCTGTCAGGCATTGTAACCACGACGACCTAATAAAACACGACAAATAAACGGCAGTAAATGAGGAGCCTATAAACCCAGTGTAAGCAAGTCAGCTGTCTGACAGAAACAAACCACATCACGTCAGCCATGTACACAGACAATGGTTACATGCCACAATTTACTGCACACTAGCAGCCGGGGGTCAGAGTAAAATTCACCTACATTTATAATAAACTGATTGGGGGCAAATCAGCTTAACCCTACAGGTAGAGACAGGGGCTCTGTTTTCTGATTAAGGCACATGAAAGGACATGAGTGGATTGATTTGACCAATTTACCAGCAATTAGTGGATGGATTTTCTGATTTTAGACTAAAGGCCCCTTCACATTAAGCGACGCTGCAGCGATACCGACAACGATCCGGATCGCTGCAGCGTCGCTGTTTGGTCGCTGGAGAGCTGTCACACAGACCGCTCTCCAGCGACCAACGATGCCGGTAACCAGGGTAAACATCGGGTAACTAAGCGCAGGGCCGCGCTTAGTAACCCGATGTTTACCCTGGTTACCATGCTAAAAGTTAAAAAAAACAAACACTAGATACTTACCTACAGCTGTCTGTCCTCCAGCGCTGTGCTCTGCTTCTCTGCACTCCTCCTGTACTGGCTGTGAGCCGGAAAGCAGAGCGGTGACGTCACCGCTCTGCTTTCCGGCTCACAGCCAGTACAGGAGGAGAGCAGAGCACAGCGCTGGAGGACAGACGGCTGTAGGTAAGTATCTAGTGTTTGTTTTTTTTAACTTTTAGCATGGTAACCAGGGTAAACATCGGGTTACTAAGCGCGGCCCTGCGCTTAGTTACCCGATGTTTACCCTGGTTACCAGTGAAGACATCGCTGGATCGGTGTCACACACGCCGATCCAGCGATGTCAGCAGGAGTCCAGCGACGAAATAAAGTTCTGGACTTTATTCAGCGACCAACGATCTCCCAGCAGGGGCCTGATCGTTGGTCGCTGTCACACATAACGATTTCATTAACGATATCGTTGCTATGTCACAAATAGCAACGATATCGTTGCATCAATATATCGTTAACAATATCGTTATGTGTGAAGGTACCTTAAGTCTCAGCTCTTCAAAAGGAGAATATGGGAAATCAATGTAGGCATTGTATTCTAAAGTCTGAGAGTCCGTGCATCAATTTGTGAACCAAATGGGTAATTCTGCTTAGGTCTACTATAGAGGTTACTGAGCAATGACTATCTGCACTAGGCCTCATTCATACGTTCCGGCTTACACATGTTTATGAAAAAATGGTACCAAGGTCATCAGTGTTTTGGGTCACTAGTGTTTGGCCCATGTGGCCGCTTTTACCAACCGTGTCACAAGCGTTTTTCTCTGATGGATAAATACAATTGTGAAGCTTCTCCTACTTTTGCAATGTCAAATGTAGACGGCACACAGATGCTCTATATGTTTTTCACAGACCCATAGAAATTTATTGGATCTTTTCATCTGTGATACCAGAGAAAAGCAGACACGTCTCTTGAGCTTTGCAAGGACACAAGGTTGGTGAAAAAAAACACGGACCTGTGAATAACCCCATAGATTATAATGGGTATGCGCCCATCTGTGAAAAAAACAAATAGAACATGTACTGTATGTGCAACACGGACGTGTGAATGAGGCTTTATATCTACCAATATAAAAAGGTATAAATGACTTTATAAGCATAAGAACATATCATAATGATGGTCTACAAATGTGCCTTTTTCTTCACTACAAGGTTTACATTGCTCATTCCAATACAAAGAGTCAGTAATCATATGGCCTTGCATTTAAGATAATATAAGAAAGCACTGGAAAATGCTTTGCTAGCAATGGTAAATAATACAGCGTACTGGGAATAATGGTCTACGTTCTGCAGTTTTTGGAAGAACATCTGGATATACAGTAAGCAACAAGTTAAAAGGCTATGGAGTTACGGTAAGTATTTAATGGTACTGTAATGGGGGGAAAAAAAATCTGGCTCTATAGATCTTCCCACCGATTATCAAACCTATGTCAGCAGAGTAGCACTGTTGTCCGTTTAGATCATGCAAAGTCCTTAAATGTTTTTGTAGAATATTGCAACCAAATATCATGAAATCTCAACTTTGTGCAGGAGGAAATGTAAAAACCATCCAAAACATATTAACCTCTAGTTAATCTGCAAAGACTTTAGAACATATTAATATTACGAGAAACAAATGACACACACACAAAAAAGTGTAACTATATATATATCCCTCAAAATATTTTTCAAAATTTTCTGTTTTCCTAAAACAACTACACTCTTAGAGACCAGCTGCAAACCTTTATCCATTTCCTTTAAAGAATTTTTTTTGTTATAAATTACTGCAGAAATCTAAAGGATAACAGCATAATCTGTCTGTCCCCAAAATAAGACTTTGAGGCTCTCCAAGGTTCAGAAACACCTGATTACCTTTAGATACAGTTATACTTTGTATACAAAATTCATAATTTTGGTACTTTGCCTGGAAACAAAATATTAAAGGCAGATATAATAAAACCGGATACTTCACTTCTCAAAAACTTAAAAGAGGTTGTCCACTACTTTTACATCAACATCTGAATCGGCCGGGGGCTGGACCCTGTTCCATTAAATTAACTGGCTCAAAGATCTAAAATGAATAAAAAAGCTAATCAAGAAGGCCATACATTGGCTCCACAAGAAGTTTAGTCTTCAAATCTTTGAAATAGAGGCCCTGCTGGTGTCTCGTTTGTCCTGGCTTGTGAAAAACATGTGTGACAGGCTAACCTTAAACACAACTGAGCAGGTTCTTTTACATTGGGTTTTGTCTCAACATTTTGGGGAGCCTTACCCACTGATTGTTGATCCGTGGAGGCATGTTCCTGGTTTTTTTTAATGGTTGCCAGGACAATCTGCATTCCAAGCTTCCTGTTCTTGGCTGATGCAATTTAGTGGCTTCAAAAAAACGTGTGCATATTTGTCACGCTATGTGGATGATCCATGTTACGTCCAAGTTTCTCTCGCACACATAAGCTTGCATTGGCGAATATCGGCTGATATACGCACACAATCACCGCCTGCTGAAATTTTACACGCATGCCGAATACATCAGAGAAAAAAAAAATACGCGGATCTGGATTGCCCCATAGAATAATACGGAGCTGAGTTCTATGTGATGTTTTCTCGCATAGCACCCTGCCGGATTCTATGGTCAGGGTCTGACTGGCCCACCAGAGAACCAGAGGATTCTCCTATGGGACCATGTACTAACATCTGTTGGCATACAAGGCCGGCAGCTGCCTAGGGCCCCAGGGGTCCCCAGCCAGTGGAGTGTCGCTAATAGTGGCACACTACAGTATGCAACTGCTATGGGGCCCGTGAGTCAGAGGTGTCTGTCCGGCGCCAGCAGAGCAGCAGCGGTGGAGGAGCAGCGGGTGATAGGAGGCAGGAGCCAACTGCTTTGGTTTAAGTCTGTGCCTGCTGCTAAAGAGAAATGAATATTCCCTGCTTCCCATGCCCATGGGCGTGCTGAGGAATGCATATTAATTTTCTTTACTACAGAAAATGAATATGCACTCCTCTCCTCGCCCATGGGCATGGGGAGCAGTGAATATTCATTTCTCTTTAGCAGTGAGCACAGGCTTTAACCGCAGCAGTTGGCTGTTGCCTCCTGTCACCCATTGCTCCACCGCTGCTTCCCCCCCCCCCCCCCGTGTGCCGCATTCATCTGTATCGGCATCATGGATGCCGATACAGTTGAAAGCAATAGTGGAGGAGAGGGCATCAGATAATGCTCCTTCCCCCCTCATTCCCTTCTGCCGGTGCGCAATGACGTCACTTCATCATGCACCATGCTGTGTGTGCCAAGCAGACGACAATGGAGTTGTTGAGACTGGAGCAGAGCCAGGATCAGTGGGGGAACAAGGAGGAGAGGCGAGTATTGTGTTTTGTTTCTTTTGCATATATATCAGTGAGTGAGTACTGATGGCCATAATACTGTGGAGGGGGCTACATTATATTCTATGGAGGGTGTGCTGCATTATACTCTGAGGGTGGGCTGCATACTATATGATGGGGTTGCATTATACCCTATGAGGGGGCTACATTATATTCTATTGGAGGGCTGCATTATACCCTGAGGGAGCCACATTATGTTCTATGGGGGCTGCATTATACCTATGAGGGAGGGGGCTACATTATATTCTATAGCGGGGCTGCATTATATTCTATGGGGGGGCTACATTATGCCCTATGAGGAGGCTACATTATATTCTATGGGAGGCTGCATTAAACTCTGAGGGGGTCACATTATATTTTAAGGGGGAGCTGCTTTATACTATATTAGGGGGGCTGCATTATATTCTATGAAGGGGCTGCATTATACCCTATGAGAGGGCTACATTATATTCTATGAAGGGGCTACATTATATTCCATGAGGGGGGCTACCCCAACCCCTGCTATATCATTAGGATGTGTACTACCTTATGTTATACCCTGATATTAGCGTGTTTTACTGCAAAATTGGTGGTCTAGTATTTATTTCTATGTAGCTACATAGTGGGCCCCAGGCATAATTTTATCTGGTGGGCCCAAAGTGCTCCAGTCCGACGCTGTGTACAGTAGTGTGACTCTAGCCTTATAGTGATAATTGTCGCCTTTGATCAAATTAATCATGCATCTTGAGAAACCAAAGTATAGGTAATATAGCACGATAAATTTATATGGTCACTGAAGGACCGTTGCGTGTTAATTTAGCACAAATCCATAATCCCTACTATGTCAAGTGGAAGAGTAAAGGATACATGCATCAAGTAAACTAAACATGTCAACTGAAATAGGAAATGTATGCGTGCATCATAGTGGAAGGCATTTCATATATACATTGGGCGCATAGTTCATATACAGCCTGCATAGCTTCATGTCTCCCAGATCATTTCATCCTTACAGATTCCTGAGTTATACCAAATGTTCACAGTACAATGAATGTTCAGCAAGTACTGAACCGGCTTTCGGGATTATACAAAATGCATATTCAGATTTCTTCCCCAGAGTAAATTATCTTGGCATAACACCTGTTTACCTGTTTTAATTTTATGAGCAGAAGAAATAATCAGAGAACTGTGATTTGTTTGTGTTCCCTAGATAATGGATGTGTAGTATGGCAAATGTCTAGGAGCTTTGTGTGTAAAGGAGTCAATTGGAAAGTATTAATATTAACTTGCACATTTCAGAATATAATTACACTGTAACTGCATCCATACATATGTAAATACTTAAAACCGATCCTCCAGGAGTGAAGAACTGCTGTAAACTGTAAGATGAGACATGATGAATCTTTCTAAAGATGCCATGAGACTTTAAAAAAGATCTTAAACTAGACAAGAAAAAGATCCAATAGTGAATGGACTTCTCTTCCTTCTCCACATCCCAAGTATTTAAGAAGAAAATCTTTTTCCTAGATGAAAAATCTGTGCATGTTGCACAGTCAACATAGAGGGTTTTCTAAAAAAAAAAAAAAAATTCCCATCCACGTGCTACATAGAATATTCTCTAGATTCCCCAGAGCACCGGATTTCAAATATACAGCTCTGGCAAAAATTATGAGACCATCACATCAAAACCCTGTCATGGGCAGCCCATTCTCCAGGCCTGAACTCCATTGAAAACCTCTGGAATGCAATCAAGAGGATGATGGATGGTCACAAGCCATCAAACAAAGAAGAACTGCATTTTTGTACCAGAAGCAGTGTGAAAGACTGGTGGAAAGCATGCCAAGACACATGAAAGCTGTGATTAAAAATCATGGTTATTCCACAAAATATTGATTTCTGAACTCCTCCAGAGTTAAAACATTAGTATTCTTTCTTCTAAATTATTATGAACTTGTTTTCTTTGCATTATTTGAGGTCTGAAAGCACTGTTTTGTTTTGTTTTTTATTTTGACCTTTTCAGAAAAAAATAAAAAAATGTATTGCTTGGAAATTCGGATACATGTTGTCAGAAGTTTATCGAATAAATGAGCATTTTACATTTACTCAAAAATAAACCTTATAAGTTCTTATATATAAGTTCTTACAGATGCCATGTGATGTGTGCATTTTAAGAAATTACTGAGAGTCATCAAATTTCCAAAAACAACCAGAATGCCTATTTGCCAGACACAAGTCATGCCTATTTTTGTGTTTCACACTCAACAGCCAACCGTTGTACTGTGCCTTATTATGTTTTACTGCCACATCTTATTGGACATATACACTCAGCCATATGGAAAATATTGCAGACAGAGAAATTAATTTAGTAGCACATCTCAGATTTGACTTATGTTAAAAAAAATGTAAAAATGCTTCTTGGATATAGGAAGGTGATGCAAACAGATGATCACAGCTCAGAGGCTGCCTGCTCTGAAATAGGCTGTAATAAAAACATTTATGTTACCGTTTCCTGTTATTTGCAAAATATGCAAACACTGAATATATCTATTTTACTAGAGGACAGAGCCAAGGAAAGACGAAACTAACGGACCAATGCTGTCAATAAAAAAATGCATATGGTGAAATTCCTTTGATTAATCTAAATGTGACACGACAGATGGCGAACATCTGAATTTAGGAAGAGATAAAAAATATTAAGATTTGAGACTCTTCGTTGGTTCATACCTTTTAATGGCTAACTGAAAAGATGGTAACAAATTGCAAGTGTCACAATACCCGGGTATTAATGCTGCGGGGGAAACTGCACCCAGCAGCAACGGAGCTGGACCAGAAACCGGGTAACTAACATGAACACCAATGGGACCTTTCACATGAGACAGAGGGACCAGGTAAAGCAAAAGGACCTACGATCATGTGACAAAGTGGGAGGCAGTCAGGGGCGGAGCCAGACGCCAGGGGAAACAGAGAAGGGACAAGCATAAAAGAATAGTGAAACAAAGATCTTAGTCAGGAGATTACAAGATGCTAACAGGGAGAGTCAAAGAATGGTCAGAAGCCAAGCCAGAAGTCAGCAATCCAGGAAAATAAATAAAGCAGGTGACAGCAAGACACAAAGCAAGCCAGCACACACTTCAGAGGTCAACCATACAGACTGCAGAAAAACCTATAGCTGACAAGGATACCAGGTTAGGAGTGAGTATAAATAGCCCTGCCATCTTGAAAGAGAGGCTAAGAACATTAACCCTGAGAGTACAGGACATAACCTTGTCCTAACCATGACAGCAAGTTTTCGAGACTACTCAGGTCTCTTCGTAAGGCATAGATGAATCATAGATCTATATGCCTGATGAAGAAACCTGAGTAGTCTCGAAAACTTGCAAATTGTTACCATCTTTTCAGTTAGCCATTAAAAAGGAATCAACCACTGAGGACTCTCAATTTTTAACATTTTTCTATCTATTGGCCAACACGGCACAAAGACATATTTTTCCTGGTTCAGCCATAGAAAGGTAAAGATTTTCCCTGATCCACTTCTATTTATCACAGGAAGCTGAAACTGCACATGTGTGATGATATAAGTCTCTATAGGTTACGTGCCAATTTGCAACTCAGAACTGATAACGGTCTTGATTTTACAGGTGCTGAAGTGGTATGATAATGGACCCAGCGGAATACAGATAGGTCATCAAGTTCCATTACTTGAAAGGCCGCACACCAAAGGAGATGTTCAATGAGATGAAAGAGGTTTATAGAGATAATTCCCCATCATATGATGTAGTCAAGAACTGGCATCGTCAATGTGGTCGAACTTCAGTGCAAACAGTTTAAATTCCAGGGTGACCCAGCTATTGATGAACACACCATCCAGCAAGTGGAGGTTGCAATTTTGGACAATCGCCGTGTAAACATTTGCCACATAGCCTAAAATGTCAAGATTAGTGTGGGGTCCGTGGAAAAATTCATCCAAGACCATCTTCACATGCATAAGGTATCTGCTCGCTGTGTTTCCCGACTGATCACCCCTTTCCAGAAGCAGGAACAAATTGAATGCTCTCCGGCTCTATTGACGATGTGCCATGGAAACCAGGAGAACTTTTTCAACAGACTGATCACACAGGATGAAAGCTGGGTCCATCACTATGATCCTGAGACTAAAGTCCAGTCGATGCAATGGAAGCATCGTGAATCACAACCTCCAAAGAAGGCACATGCTCAACCCTAGGCAGTCAAGGCCATGCTCACAGTATTTTGAGACCAGCACGGAGTAGTATTGATGGATTTCCTAGCAAATGGTACCATGATCACTGGGCCATACTATGCTTCACTGATGAGGAAATTGCAGGAGGCCATCAAAACCAAGAGACCAAAGGTGCCCACCTTCTGCAAGAAAATGCACCAGTTCACAACTTACATGTTGCTCAAATGGAAGCAGGCTCCCCTTGCTTTGAAATTCTACCGCATCCCCCGTATTCACCTGACCCTGCACCATCAGACTTCCACCTCTTTCCAACAATGAAGTTATTTTTGAAGGGCAAGCATTTTCCAGATGATGAGACTGATTTCCAAAGACACAACGTGGCTTTTGGAGCAACCTCTCGACTTCTACAAGCGAGGTGTTTACAGTTGTTTAAAGAGATGGGAGAAGTGTGTGTCCCTAGGTGGCAGAGAAGGACTAATAACTGTGTAAAATTTCATTGCTCTCAGTCCACAGGAAGTGGGTCAGGGGAAATCTTTAATGAATGCCCCTCGTATAACGTATAATCCTTCCAGAAACAGTGTTAAAAATGGAAAACATAGTTGGTATTTATGTGTTGTTTGTGATTTCCACCGACCATAGACTTGTATGGATGAGTTTGAGCAATAACTTGGATCAAAAAGGAACGTCTCCATGATGTTTTTGCAGACACAAAAGGCATGTGATCAACGCCCCACAGAATATTATGGGTGCATGATCTATCTGAATAATTCCTTATGCACAGGCTTACGTGCCTAGATGAAAGGCTCAGATATAGTTTTTCCATTGGGACCCAATAACTTTAAGCTATTGCTCTGAATATGTAAGAGCTACAATTGGGTAAGTTACCCTAAGTGTAGTCATGACTGAGGATGCAGCGACAGTGGCTGGGATAGTGTGATGGTGCTAGGTTAAGCACAATACATGTTGTCTATGCCACCCACTTTATGCGTTAAACCTTAAAAGAAAGGACAAAGGCAGTTTGAGAACACTAGTCACTTTTAGTTTACTTTATTCTTATTCACTTTTCTCTCTTTTCCCGCTTCATAACTTTGCAGCTTCCTAGTGGTTTATCTCTAGCTCACAAGGAACAATTTCCAAACATATCTTGCTCTTCTTTGCAGCACTCACTTTCTAGAAGACTCACTTGTCTCACTTGCCAGACATGACAAACAGTATGGAGAGAGCGTCTCCTCTCCTCTGGCCAGAGCTACTCACTCAGAGTCTATTATCATCAAACCTACTTGCTCAAATATAACTTAGCACTCGTGCAAACAGGTTTAATTGGACGGGTGCTATCCGTGGTGTCAGGGCTGGCTCCAGGTTTTCATGGGCCCTGGGCGAAAGAGTCCAAAGTGGGCCCCTTTAACACATACCACAATTCATAATGCACGGATACGGCTGAGAAATATAGGTATAGCACAATGCCAAAGATTTCACATACTTCTTACTTTACATGAGTGATATCTATTGTGCATTCTACAATAGCTCAGAAACCGGACAGTATAGTCCTCTATACGGAATAATGAGCCCCATATATTGCTCCAAACAGAATAATGAGCCCCATATATTGCCCCATAGAGTATAATGGCCCCATATAGTGCTCCATACAGTATAATTGACACCACATAGTCCTCTATACAGAATAATGAGCCCCATATATTGCTCCAAACAGAATGAGACCAATATTATGCTCCATACAGAATGAGCCTCAAAATACAGTACAATGGGCACCACAGAGTGCTCCATACAGAATGAGCCGCATATATTGCTCCATACAGAATTGACCCCATATAATGGTCCATACAGTATAGTGAGCCACATATAATTCTCCATACAGTATATGATGGGCCCCATCTATTGTTCCATATATAATGGGCCTCATATAATGCTCCATACAGTATATGATCGGCCCCATAAAGTATACTGAGTCCCATATATTGCTCCATACAAAATGGGCCCCATATGAAGCTCCATACAGAATGGGCCCCATATAATACTCCTTACAGAATGGGTCCCATATAATGCTCCAAAAATAATTGGCCCCATAAGATGCTCCATGTATAATGGGCCCCATATAATGCTCCATATATAATTGGCCAAATAAAATGCTCCATATATAATTAGTCCCATAAGATGCTCCATATAGAATTAGCCCCATATAATGCTCCATATATGGGCCCCTTCTGATGGTCCCCCCATATATTGCTCCAAATATATAAAAAAAATTGAAATACTCACCTCTCGTTGCTTGACGCTGCTTTGCTCTGGACTCCTCACCGTTGGCGTCTTCCTGCTCTCTGTGTGCGACTGCTCAGGCAGAGGGCACGCACTGGTGACGTCATTGCGCCCTCTGACCTGAACTTCACAGTCAGAGGATGGAAGACGCAGCAGCGCTGGAACCGGGAGAGGTAAGTATCACAAGTGCCGGGGCCCGGAGCAGGCGGGGGGTCCACTCGCGGGGGTCGGCACCATAGTGCGCCAGTGTCCCCAATGGCGAGTGGGCCCCCTGCCTGCTCAGGGCCCCTGCACTTGCCCGGGTGCGCCGGGTGCTGACGCCGGCCCTGCGTGGTGTTCACAGATAGGACTCGAGGACTCGTACCCATGTCATTTTATGCGACTGTGCACATGTCAAACTTGTTTCTCGGACCTGGCGGCTTGAGCAAAAAAAGATAAATCGAAGCATGCATGCATCGGATGCCACTCAAATATTCATGCAAAAAAAAAAAAAAAACGGACCGCACTTGAATGACATCTGACTTCTGTCTGATTTTCATAGACTGATATAATGGAAAAAGTGGAGAAACTTTTTTTTTTGCTCTCCACTTTTGAGAAAATCTGATCCCACTCTGAATACACTAGATTCAGAGTGTGATTAGCATATATCAGACCGATTTTCTTGGATCGAAAGAAAACGGTCTTCTGCTCTTAGAGTATGTGTACATGGTGTACCTATATAGTTATTGAAGCAAAAGACACTCAAAGGGGTATTCCCATCTCTAAGACCCTATCCCAACATGTCGTAGGTGTAACAATAAATATATTAGCAAATAACTCCAGTTAGAAATGTTTTATAGTTTTCTGATTTGCTTTGTCTCTTTCCTCATTTGCAGGCATTGCAGGACCTTAGGTATCCATTGTTAACACCGCTAATATAGTTACAGCTAGGCAGCTAGTGGATGTAACCATAGATACCTAGGGTCCTGCAATGCCTGCACATGGGGAGAGAGATATAGCAAATCAGAAAAACTATACTACATTTCTAATTGGAGGTATTTGCTATTATTATTATTATTATTATTATTATTACTACACCTACTACATATTGGGATAGAATCTCGAAGATGGGAACACCCCTTGAAAAGGAAAAATGTCAGCGGCGTTTTCCTAATAGGTCTTTGTAGAGGATTTGTTTGTTTTTTGCCACTTTTTTTATTTTTTCAAATTCTGCATATAATATATTGGCATCCAATTAGAAGCCCCCTGAAGAATGGTCAGGTCACTTTTTTGTTACTTGACAGCTTTCAAAGCTTGCAGTGGTTCAAGAGACTCGAGGTGTATATAAATTATTGGCCCCTCCCTGAAGCACCTAGCGCAGGGCTCCCCAACCTGTAGCTCGGGAGCCACATGTGGCTCGCGGTCCCATGAATTGTGGCTCGCGACTGCCAACTTGTTGCATTAGGTCCAGGTCTAGCAAAGAGGTATGAAGAGAACATCTCAAAATGGTGAATTTTGAGAGTAGCCCTGCACAGAAGTGCAGATCTGGATGCACATTTACTGGTCTTTGGGGTTTAGAGATGTTTTAGGTATGGTACGCTGGAGGATGGTACTACATGTTAGAGGAGGTTCTCAAAGCTGGATGTGACAGTGTGTTGGGAGTCCTTGCTGGGACAATACTGAATGGGGGTATTGTGGGAACCCCTAGATCTCAGTCTACTACTTTGGAGTGATTTCTGTGGAAAGGCTTCGGTTATCATTATGCCCGTAATGGGGGCTTTGGTTGACCCTACTTTGAAGGGGGTGGGAGCTGGATGTGGCTCACGACCCTCTCTGCTGAATGTGGCTTGCGACCCTCTCTCTTAGCTGAATGTGGCTCTCAAGGTCAGGAAGGTTGGGGACCACTGACCTAGCGTGTGTCCTTGGTTTGAACTGTCATTCTGTGCTGACAGAGTCCCATTAAAAGAAGCTACAAATGATGGAACATGCGAACAGCAAATCGTTTCACTAGGGATGAATGGATTCGCTTGTTTACATGGATTTTCCAAGGAAATTCAATTTGCAGAGAAATTGTTCTTTGTGAACTGAATGTCTCTTCAGATCCCACATCATAATATACATAAGCTGTAGAAGATAAAAAAACTAGTTGCGTCTCTGCACGTAAAGTCACGTTTTCACAACTTGCAACATGACCTTGTGCGCACATGCGCAAAAACATCCTGGGCATCATCAGAGCTGGGATTCCTGGTCTAGGGTGAAAACAGGCTCGGGGATTCAACACTTGGGGGCAGTGATTAGAAGATGCACCAAGGACCAGATTGGGGATTGTGCAGACACTGAAGAGTGAGGGGGATGGAAAAATTAGTAGCAAAGTGAATATTTTTCTTATTTGTTAACCTTTTGATGCACCTTTATGGTTCAGCAAACTTTATAAGATGATATTTCATTAAAATAATGTGGGCATAATAATATTGGTCACAGAGAAGGACAGGACCACATTAAATGAAAAGAACAACCAAATTGTCACTAGTAATTACAGACAGGCACATTGTCCTCTATGCAAAGCTTGCACCAGAAAGGTCTGTTAGTCACACAATGTGGCAGTATAACAATTACTAATTGCTAAATGGAATTCTCTGCATCCTAAGACAGTCGGATGTATTAATGAATACGGCGTATATAGAAAGTTCACTCACCCACCCTCACGTCAGCTATAATAGGAAATTTATTCCAGAAATGCCTGACGCTTCTAACTGTTCATTGAAGATTCCCATATGTGGTTAAGAATATTTTGGAAAACTGTGGGACAAGACTGCAGGGACATCCCCTGGAGAATAATTAACTTGACAAATAGAAAATTAATCATCTAGCTGTCCTTGTCCTGTGTAACACTTTTAGACTTTGATGTGCCTTCCCCTTTCAGTGGGCGATATGGCTTTCTATAAAACAGTGTACCAGACAAGGTTCTGTATGCGGAAAGCATCAGGAAGATATTCATGTAGTTTCATCTAGAGAAACCATTATATTGAATATCTTATAACGGCCCTCGTTGACCTTTTATAAGGCCCCCAAGCTGATTCTCAGGGACCGCATTCTTGGGCAAGGAGCTGTATTTTGATTGCCACAAGCTCATTAATTTCTTCTTGCTCTGTTAGCACACACTCACCGTCGGCTGTCCCTATGTCTCCTAGTATGGATCCTAATATAGGTGTCACATACAGACCAGCACGTACACTAGACAGGAAAAAGATAGGCAGACTAACTGGCTGATATATATATATATATATATATATATATATATATATATATATATATATATTTATGAATAATCATATATATAAACTAGGTTTGTGACAGGGTGAGATACACGGACTAAAGACCAACAATGTGCATAACAAAAAAGTGCTCGTGTATTAAAAATAGGCCTCACTACCTCTGTGCCAACCTCCACAGCTAGGCAGGCTGCACAGCAGTAGGGTACAGAGGTAGAGAGGCCTATTTTTAATACACTGATAGGTAGGCAGTACTAAGAGGTATTGTTTGGCAGGGTTATCCCAGAGTGCACGGTTGTTTGTTTTATGTGTTTATCTGGTTGTATTTGTGGCATGGTTTTAATTGGTATATTAATTAAAAGCTATATTTTATCTGTGTTATCTTTAGTACATAAAGGGTTCCTATTGGTATAATATAGATTGTCGTTGACCTTTAAGTAGCTGCTAAGACAGCTCCAAGTGGTGTTGTCTGTGTGACAGCTCTCCAGCGACCAAACAGCGACGCTGCAGCGATCGACATCGTTGTCGGTATCGCTGCAGCGTCGCTTAGTGTGACGGTACCTTAAGTCCTGAAACCAGTGCCAGAGTCAGGATGTACTTTGTGGGCAGAGATTGTATGGCCCCCAAAGGATGGTATAAATATCCAAATGGCCCTTGGCAGAAAAAAAAGATTCCCCACTCCGGCTATAAGAGAAGTAGGTTGCACTTTTTTCCTTAGTAGTCTCCACAAGTAGAAATGTTGTCCCCACTAAACCCACATAATAGCTCTCTTGTCCAAACATCCAATAATCTGTAGGAGTTGATCAACAAGAATCTCAGGACCAAAGTCCAGCATCCATGTCCATAGCCTGTGGCCGCCAGACCAGCGCCCTATGAACGCCCTTATTCCCACAGGCATTTTTTACTTCTCTTCTGATTACCAGGCGCAAGATCAATGTTGCAGCACAATGCCCATTAATCAGAAGAGATGCCAGCAGATAGGTGGTTCTTGCGGCTTTGGTTGGACAGACATGGACTACCAATGTAACTGCTGGACCAAAGTTCTGCACGTCTTTTCACTAAACTGCATTCTCACACTGATGAGAGGCAAAAATTGAAAAAATGATCCGCAGACCTGTATCCCAGTTTGTTTTTAGAAAAGTTTTTGGTTTTGGTTATATTTTCTGAACTCATTTTACAAAGTTTGTTAAAGAGGTTGTCCGACTTTGGGGTATTGATCGCTGTAACATTCTCCAATGCCGGGAACGGGCGGTCATGTGACCACAAGTATGCGATTTGCATATTTCAAGCCACATTTCGACCAAACGTGTACAGCCTCGCTCAATACACTTGCATTGAATTTAGGTCGTGTCCATCTAGTTGGCACATGAGCTCTCAATATGCAATTCACATACTTGCAATCACACGCGCGCAGCTCCCAATGCCGGAGAATCCTCACAGCACACTGTCTGCTGTGAGGATTTAGAAGAATATAGTCACATAGAGTGACTGCAAACTTGTACTCTACGGCCAGACAACCCTTTTAAACGATAAGACATTGCCTTTTAAACAAGGTAGATGCCTCCAACTAGTGGAATTAGGCCACATTCATTATTTGATCAGTATTTTACCTCAGTATCTGTAAGCCAAAACCAGGAGTGGAACAATCATAGGAAAAGTATAATAGAAACACATCACCACTTCTGTATTTATCACCCACTCCTGGTTTTTACTTACAAATGCTGAGGTAAAAAAACTCACCAAATACTGAACGTGTGAATATGCCCTTAAAGAGACAGTTAATTTGCATACCTAGGGAGCATTGCCTGGTCTATAAAACTCTATGTTTACTGGGAGTCTCCACAACAACACAACATTTCTTCCTATACCTAAAGTCTATGGGGCCAATGCAACAAGCAGTTTATGCCAGTTTACTTCTTGAAATGTCGCAACTTGTTTTTTTGTACAATTCGTAGTTAATCAAAAATGTTGTGCCTCTTTGCTTTTGCACACCAGTCCTAGGGAGAGGGTGTAGCCAAGTGCACCCAACAAATTCATCATAAATTCTGCCACGAAAGGGGCAGAAATTATGACAAATGTACACAAGTCTCCGACTGACATACCGTTCTTGCGATTGGGCACGATAGCTAAATGATGCCCAAAATTCATTAAAGGGAATCTGTTACCTCATTTTTCGCATATAAGCTGCAGCCACCACCATTAGGGGCTTATCTACAGCATTCTGTAATTCTGTAGATAAGCCCCAATGTAACCTGAAAGACAAGAAAAACAAGTTAGATCATACTCACCTAGGGGCGGTCCGGGTCCGATGGGCGTCGCCGGTCCAGTGCCTCCCTTCTTCATGCGATGACGTCCTCTTCCTTGCTTCTGTCACGGCTCCCGTACAGGCGTAATTCTCTGCCCTGTTGAGGGCAGATCGAAGTACTGCAGTGTTCAGGCTCTGGGAAAGGTTAGAGAGGCCCGGCGCCTGCACACTGCAGTACTATGCTCTGCCCTCAACAGGGAAAATCAGTATGCCTGCGCAGGAGCCGTGACACGAAGCAAGGAAGACGGCGTTATCGCATGAAGATGGGAGGCGCTGGACCCTGACCGCCCCTGGGAGAGTATAATCTAACATGTTTTTCTTATCTCAGGTTACATCAGGGGCTTATCTATAGCATTACAGAATGCTGTAGATAAGCCCCTGATGACGGTGGCCGCAGCTTATATGCAAAAAATGAGGTGACAGATACCCTTTAAGGCACTCATTTTAGTGAATTTGGCACATCTTACTCCAGCACAAATTGATGAACTGAGGCCTACATTTGGTTCTCCAAAAGCTACGAGTCTCCAGATATCCTTTATACAGCATCTTAGAAAATACTGGTGGATTTCACCATGACACACCCCAACATCGTGCCATGGGACAACGGACAGCTTTTTGTAAACCAGTGCAAAGATCCTGAGATTCCTGGATCAATCAAGCAGCCTATCACACACAAACTCTTTTCTCCACTGTACACATCAAAGCTTTGTCAATACTGCCCAGTGAACATGCCATAACTAGATACAGGCTTTTATCTTGGAAAGGATTTCCCCTAAACAATTACCCATCTGTTTTCCTTGACCAGTATTAAAGTCTAAAATCGCTTGAGGGTCTTATACTGGTGAGGGGCCTCATGCTATTGTGTTCAGTAGGGACCGTGCACTAACACAAACTCAGTGTGAAATGATAACAACATCACCCTTTTCCTCTAAACACAGAAACTTAAAAGAAATCTTCAGGATGTTAGAAGCATGTGGGAAAGAGAACAAAAAAGACATGACATCACTGTCCCCAGTACATGCACGGCGGGAGTGGGACTAAACCAATTCATTTCCTGCTCTAGGTCATTGGGTCTATGTAAAGAAAAGGTTTTCCAGGAAAATTTTACAATGCAAATTACAGCAAAAGCCATTATATAAAATGTCACAGAGTTCATAAAAAGCCAAAAAATGCTACTCACAGCAGTACAACCTTAACACTATTGGTGTAACTGCAGCACCATTGGCCCCGTTACTGGGGTCATCATGGCTCTGATGCCAATTGGACCATCATGGTCCTCCTGCTGCAACACTCACGTGGTTATAAGTTTTTAGCGTGAATTTCTCTGAAGTTTGAGACAGTCCGAGATAAAGTCATAGCACCACTGCAGCTATGGCTAAATGATGTTCACACAATTAGTATAAGGCCTCATTCAGACACATGATTTTCACATATGAGTGCTGTGTTTTTCACAAACAGCATTCATACCTGTGATAGTCTATGGGGTCATTCCCATATCTGGAATTTTATGCGGACTGTTTGGACTGCTGAAAATCGCTTAGGCTACTTTCACACTAGCGTCGGACTTGGCCTGTCGCAGTGCGTCGGGCTGACGTTCCGACGTTAGCAGTGAATGTGCCGCAAAACGGGGGCAGCAGATGCATTTTACCAGCGCATCCGCTGCCCCATTGTGAGGTGCGGGGAGGTGGGGGCGGAGTTACATGCAACGTTTTTTGCTCCCGGCGGTCCGCCACAACACGGCGCAACCATCGCACGACGGTTGCGACGTGTGTCAATGCGTCGCAATGCGTCGCTAATGTTAGTCTATGGGGCAAAAACGCATCCTGCAAACAACTTTGCAGGATGCGTTTTTTCCCCTAAACGACGCATTGCGACGTATTGAAAAAACGCTAGTGTGAAAGTAGCCTTAGATCCAAGGGTCGGATCAAAACCGGCAATGGGTCTGTGAAAATTTAGGACACACTCTGATGCTATCCGAATGTGGTCTGATTTTCACAAACTGCAAGAAAGAAGACAGTAGAGAAACTATTTTTTATTCTTTTTCTCCATGCAAGCTTAAATCTGATGATGACACTAGGACTTCACTCTAATCAAGGTCTGATCAAAGTATAATCCTAAAAAAAGAAGAAAAAAAACACAGGAAAAAAAAATAATAGAAAAAAAAGAGTTGGTCCATTTTTTTCTAATGTGGAAAAATCAAGATGAATGAATGAAGAGTTAGGGACATTTTTTTCCTGTTGTGTATTTTCAGGAGCAAAAAAACAAAAAAAAAATGCAGAGTGTTAGCGTGCGTGTCCACGGTCTGTAATCACGGCCGCCCCCTTCAGTACATGCGGTGATTCACTGAACACATCCGGAATCTCCGCTCCCCATTCATAGGGCCTTGTGATTCACCTTGCAGCGACAGAGCGTCGCCGCAAGGTAAACAGACATGCTGCATTCTAAAAAGACGTGCCGCATGTCCGTAAACGAAGGGCCGCCGGGTGCGTGTTTGCACGCATAGTGAAGAAGGGATTTCATAAAATCCCCTCCACTATGCTGAAACATCTGGACGCTGTGGGTTCAACGCTGCGGCTGTACGCAGCGTTCAATCCGCAGCTAATCTGGATGTAATCCTGAACGTGGACACATACCCTTACAGTTCTTGGAAAGTGGGTGAGATCTGTGTAATGGTTATGCCCATTGAGCCAATTTTTACTCTACAGAAATTGACCTGCAGTGTGATTTTGGCATCAGCATGTCAATTTCACTAGCGGTAAATATGTGTTATATTTATTATTATAATTGTAGCACCATTTATTCCATATTTGCTGATTTCCCCAAAAGACTTATATGAGATGCCAAAAATATGATAACCGGACGTATTTTTGTTTTACATACATTTTAAAAGAGTTGCTATACATAAACACAAATTACCTAATTAGCTAACTGTGGAAGAAATGCTACAGTATAAATAATGCACCAAATATTCATCGTGGGAACTTGGCCTTAGAAAGGTGAAAGACTAAATGTAAAGAAAAAAAATTCTGAATGGTGATTTCAAGTTATTCAGAAAATGGTCATCAGAAATCCTAAAAGGGGCATTGCGCTTCTGACATAATATAACCCTTCAACTGGATAGGTGTTAAATCTGAGAATGTCCTACCAGAGCCCCTACTGATCCCCAGAAAAGCTGCAACACTGCAGCCAGAAGGAGTTGAATAGAGTACAGGTCAAACATACAGTACAGAGCAAAGGTTTGGACACCTTCTCAATTAAAGATTTTTCTGTATTTTCATGACTATGAAAATTGTAAATTCACACTGAAAGCATCAAAACTATGAATTAACACATGTGGAATTATATTCTTAACAAAAAAGTGTGAAACAACTGAAAATATGTCTTATATTCTAGGTTCTTCGAGGTAGCCACCTTTTGTGGTGCTACACCAGATGACCTGGCCTCCAGAGTCACCAGATCTGAACCCAATCGAGATGGTTTGGGATGAGCTGGACCACAGAGTGAAGGCAAAAGGGCCAACAAGTGCTAAGCATCTCTGGGAACTCCTTCAAGATTGTTGGAAGACCATTTCCGGTGACTACCTCTTGAAGTTCATCAAGAGAATGCCAAGAGTGTGCAAAGCAGCCATCAAAGCAAAAGGTGGCTACGAAGAACCTAGAAGATAAGACATATTTTCAGCTGTTTCACACTTTTTTGTTAAGTATATAATTCCACATGCGTTAATTCATAGTTTTGATGCCTTCAGTGTGAATTTACAATTTTCATAGTCATGAAAATACAGAAAAATATTTAAATGAGAAGGTGTGTCCAAACTTTTGCTCTGTACCTTACATCCTACATCTCTATTCAAAATGTATGGTACAGACTTTAAGTCTTCTGGCTGGAAGAAGAAATCAGATCAGAGACATTGGACCTCCATTCTGATGATTGTGATCATACCCTCACCATATAATGACTTATTGCCTACTCAGTGGATAGGTGATTATTTCTTTATTATATGGTCAGATACTTACTGGATCCAGGTACTAGAGCTCATAACGGGCTGACACCGGAGTAAATTCTGAAAATATGTCAACACTGATCAGAGCTTTAACCCTAGAACAAGGAGGTGCTTTAAACAACTCATGCAACGTCCGGACAAGCATCATGAAATGTACAGAAATCAGCAGCTAAGAACAAGTTAAACAAGGTTATGGATTAGTCAAATATCAACTCTATTGTGGTTCATTGACAAAATGCAACGATCCTTTATGCTTCTGTTGGCACCCAGTCATTCAGATCCAGGAGAATCTGTTGTGGCGAGATGATGGTCTGTGCACAGCAGATTTTATTTGGAGGAGTAGTAATTACTTTCAGAAGTAAAAATCAGCTAATAGCTTTCTTTGCGGTCACACAGACAGAAAGCTCTACTGACCCTATTTATAGACTTAATGATTTTACATTATAGAATAAATCTAACATGAAAATTGACTTAATTTGTACACAAACCTTAGTCATTGATGGAAAACATGATAACTGTACTTATTACAGGCAATCATTAGGTAGTGTGCACACTGTGGCCTAATGAAAGCACAGCGCCTATTATGTGCACACAACTTAATTAGTAGCAATTAACATCTTTATACTATCCATGATCAAGGAATGAACATATACCATGCAATATACTTTTTTTTCTATTACAGTGAGTCCCTATGGTGGATAGGTTCCTATGGTGGATAGGTCCCTAAGGTGGATGCTTAGGCATTCATCCCAATTGTCGTCAATGTGGGACGCATACAGTATCTCCCAAGCCTATGCACCACACAGTGGGGAGAAACGTGGTTGGCACATAGTCTAAGCCACTGCCAGTGGAGTCACTAAGAACATAGAAGCTTTCAGCTACTGTGCGTTGGGGAGTTGATCATTCGGTCAACAGCCCCTGTTGTACATTTGGGCCATTGCTGGCCATGATAACTTATAGAGGTTGTCCACTACCTTACCACTGATGACATCCTTATGGATAGGTCATCGATGTGTGATTGGTTGGGGTCCAATACTCGGCACCTCCGCCGATTAGCGGTTCTCGGTGGCGGCAACCAGAAACGCTCAATTGAAGCTGCTCTCTGCAGCAGTTTTTGGTAGGGCAAGAGACACAAGTAACTACTGTTTAGACCCCAAAATAAAAACAAGTTTCCATACATTGCAAAAACAGTACAAAGGTTATTTTAAAGAAGATCTCCTCATCCCAGAGATAGATGGGAAATTGCTCCACTAGGATGGGACCATGTTAAGGTTTCTCATGCTACAAGTGACTGGTAGCATCACTGTGCCGGGAAACACTGCTACGGGCTACAGGGCGAAACCACTGCTTGGGAACCTTTAATATTAAGGCCAGTGTGAGTCCCTTTGATATGACATCACTTTCTTTGGGACTCACCCCTTGTGACTCACGATTATATCTGTGGTAGTGGTTTTGTTATAAATTAAATCTGTAAAGAGACCAGACCAGCCATAAGGAGTACAGCATTGAAGCCAATAATGCAGACGCAAGCAGCGTCTTAGCTCTTCCATCATTACTTTCTGGTTTGTTGTAATTATTCCTAAATCAGCCATATACTATTGTGTCATTCTTTTGCTAGGTCTTGCCTAAACTAGTGTGGAAAGGAGTGTGCGATTGACATGGCTCTATCAATGGCCACATTAATATCTGAACCCGTATTTGGAAGCTGTGGCTTGGCTAATACCCTGTAATGATGGTATGTGACAAACAAAATGTAATCTAATCTTTCCTCATGGGCGCTTGGCCTGTTTGATATATACACATTCTTTAGGAGTGGCTTTTTTAGGTTTGCACTAGTACACGCATTATATGAACTCTGGTCAAGTATGTGCTAAATTCCAGTCTCCTTCTGCCTAGAAAAAGTAGTATTCCTTTATATATTACACTTACATACCTATGTACACAAATAAGGCTCCCCCTAGTCAAAAAAATAGCAACAAAAGAAGAACAGTGAAGATACATGTATCAGACTGTGGTACATAAAGTATCTCCGGTCTCGTGGTTTGCATTCGTCAGTGTTCGCAGAGATGTAATAAACTAAATATATCAACGTACATAAAAACTTGGTCTGACCACATGCCTCCATTTCTTGTGTTAAAAGGAAGCTTCTAGTAGGTTATCTTGTATCAGACGTCTGTGTACCTCCTACATTTGTATCCGTACATTGGATCCACTTGGCAGCCATTAGGCCAAGACTATGATTTTCCCCTGTGAAGTAGTCGGTCACCCACCCTTCCCTAAACCAATAACCTGCTTGTCCTTGTTCTTTTTTGTTGAAATATATCCCTTTTCATGTGTATTATATCCCCTTCTCTATACAAAAAACAATAAGGATAGTTTGATGAAAGAAGTCAGTTTCCACCATCTGTTACCATGACAGCAGATGTAACCAAGGCTAGCAGCTATTGGGTTTGGCAAGGGTATCTACTATATAATTGTCAAAGGGTCACTTCCGTCTGTCACGGTTATTCATTCGCTGATTGGTCTCAGCAGCTGCCTGTCATGGCTGCCGCGACCAATCAGCGACGGCCACAGTCTGATGCCTATGCAGCATCAATAGTAAAAATATGTCATGTTGAAAATAATAAAAAAAAACAAAAAACCTGCTATACTCACCTTCTGCCGCCTTTCCCGATCCTCGCGACGCTCCCGGGACCGCTCCATTGCAAGCGGCAGCTTCCGGTCCCAGGGCTGGTGTGTAACAAGGACCTGCCGTGACGTCACGGTCATGTGACCGCGACGTCATCATAGGTCATGCTCATACCAGCCCTGGGACCGGAAGCTGACGCTTGCAATGGAGCGGTCCCGGGAGCGTCGCGAGGAGCGGGAAAGGCGGCGGATGGTGAGTATAGCAGGACTTCAATGGGCCTTCGGAAGGTGAGTATATGTTTATTTATTTTTTTAAGTCTCAATACTACGTGGCTCTGTGCTGTATACTTCGTCGCTGTCCAATATACTATGTGGCTAGGCAATATACTACGTGCCTGGGCAATATACTACGTGGCTGGGCAATATACTACGTGGCTGGGCAATATACTACGTGGCTGGGCAATATACTACGTGCCTGGGCAATATACTACGTGCCTGGGCAATATACTACGTGCCTGGGCAATATACTACGTGACTGGGCAATATACTACGTGGCTGGGCAATATACTACGTGGCTGGGCAATATACTACGTGGCTGGGCAATATACTATGTGGGCTGTGCAATATACTATGTGGGCTGTGCAATATACTATGTGGGCTGTGCAATATACTATGTGGGCTGTGCAATATACTACGTGGCTGGGCAATATACTACGTGGCTGGGCAATATACTACGTGGCTGGGCAATATACTACGTGGCTGGGCAATATACTACGTGCCTGGGCAATATACTACGTGCCTGGGCAATATACTACGTCGCTGGGCAATATACTACGTGGCTGGGCAATATACTACGTGGCTGGGCAATATACTACGTGGCTGGGCAATATACTACGTGGCTAAGCAATATACTACGTGCCTGGGCAATATACTACGTCGCTGGGCAATATACTACGTCACTGGGCAATATACTACGTGGGCTGTGCAATATACTACGTGGCTGGGCAATTGTTGTGAATTCTGTGGTCGAGCTCCCGCCTGTGGTCATGAGTGGTACTTCGGCTGGTTCTGTCTATGAGCTTCCTCTGGTGGATGTGAGTGGGGCTGCGGCTGCTGAGTTTCCTTCCTCAGGTGATGTGGTGAAGTCGTTAGGTGCTGCTCTATTTAATTCCACCTAGTTCTTTGTTCCTGGCCTCCAGTCAATGTTCCAGTATTGGTCTTGCTCTCTCCTGGATCGTCTTGTGGCCTGTCTGCCCTGCATAAGCTAAGTTCTGCTTGTGTTACTTTTGTTTGCTATTTTTTCTGTCCAGCTTGCTTTATTGGTTTGTCTTGCTTGCTGGAAGCTCTGGGACGCAGAGGGAGCACCTCCCTACCGTTAGTCGGTGCGGAGGTTTTTTTTGCGCCCTCTGCGTGGTTGTTTGTAGGTTTTTGTGCTGACCGCAAAGTTATCTTTCCTATCCTCGGTCTATTCAGTAAGTCGGGCCTCACTTTGCTAAAATCTATTTCATCTCTGTGTTTGTATTTTCATCTTTACTCACAGTCATTATATGTGGGGGGCTGCCTTTTTCTTTGGGGAATTTCTCTGAGGCAAGGTAGGCTTATTTTTCTATCTTCAGGGCTAGCTAGTTTCTCAGGCTGTGCCCGAGGCGCCTAGGTCTGGTCAGGAGCGCTCCACGGCTACCTCTAGTGTGGTGTGATAGGATTAGGGATTGCGGTCAGCAGAGTTCCCACGTCTCAGAGCTCGTCCTATGTAATTAGTAACTATCAGGTCACTTTGTGTGCTCTTAACCACCAGGTCCATTGTGTTTCTGAACCACCAGTTCATAACAGGCAATATACTATGTGGCTGGCCAATATACTATGTGGCTGGCCAATATACTACGTGACTGGGCAATATACTATGTCGCTGGGCAATATACTATGTGGCTGGCCAATATACTACGTGACTGGGCAATATACTACATGGCTGGGCAATATACTACATGGCTGGGCAATATACTACGTGGACATGCATATTCTAGAATACCCGATGCGTTAGAATAGGGCCACCATCTAGTACTACCCATATAAAGTAGTAGGGCTGATTTCAAAACTGTCAATTCTGTTATTTTATTGATTGCTATTGTACCCTATTAAATGAGAGCAAAACCTATAGTATAAAGTGTCAAATAGACACTACGAATGTGAAAATTAATGGGTTAATCTTGCTTTGCTCTCTTCAGTATCGAGAAGTGAGTGAGGTATCTTACACCTGTCCAAGTAATAGAATTAAATGGAGACGCATCCTGGCAAGTATCAGTAGACGTGAGAAGTTCAAATTGCCAATCTCCCCTCTCAATGCAGAAGTGTGTGAAACCGAACTAACTCTTTAAAGGGAACCTGTCACCTGAATTTGGCGGGGCCGGTTTTCGGTCATATGGGCGGAGTTTTCGGGTGTTTGATTCACCCTTTCCTTACCCGCTGGCTGCATGCTGGCCACAATATTGGATTGAAGTTCCGCCAAATTCAGGTGACAGGTTCCCTTTAAAGAAGCACTCCTCCACCCATCATTTTTATCCTGTTAATATATTGCAATCCAGGGATGTGGAGTCATTAAGCCAAACCTCAAACTCAGACTCTAATGCCACGACTCCACTGCACTGGTCACTACTGAGCATGTAGAAGTGCAGCACAGATTCATCTCAACTAAAAGCCGAGATCCTCAGATCAGGATCAGAACAGACATTTATAGGACAGTTCATAACTATTCCAAATTATGAAAAAAATTACAGCACTTCCTGCACTGAACTATTGTACCCAATTTATTATATATTTTAGGAATCTGAGTCGGTGCATTTTATACCGACTCTAACTCCGGCTCCATCAAAATGGACACCAACTTCACAGCCTGTTGCAATCATCATATGATATGGCACTGTGTACTTACATTTATGTATTTTGCCCTTCTACCCAGCTAATTCTTCTGTGTTCCATTAAGTCTATGACATTAAAAACTGACTAGCTGAATCCTTCTAAGCTTTATGTAGAAACAGGAGATACATTTTTACTGTATGAGTCATAAGTCACTGCAAAAGTCCTGGGGGGGGGGGGGGGAGCAAAAGGGTCAGGAGTTGAAGAGGGGAGTGATAAATCCAGGGACAAGAGTCTTTTTGCTTCTAAATAGAGCAGAGAAAGGAGAAGAACTAGTTGGGTAGAAAGTCAAAATGAGCTATTGTAAGTACACAGTGCAATGTGATATGATGATTGCAATACATTAAAAGGATAACAACTGATGGAATGCTTCTTTAATAAATTATAAACGTCACTGTTTGGTGGCCCTTAGCATAGGAAGTCCAACATCTCTTCCTCTGAAGCACCTAGCACATCTTTTCTTTACATGGACAACATATTAGTTCTGAAAATGTGTCCTGTGTTGGTGCTTTCTGGAGAACTGAACACTTGCTACTACGTTCCAACTTACAAGTTATTTGATTACTAGGAGTCACGATTGCACCGATCTTGTTGCTAATTTTCCAAGACATGTGATCACTACAACCTCTGACTGGCTAGAATGCTTACTTGGGAGGCAATTAAGATTTGCATTGAAGAAGGAGTATTTTTTTTTCTTTTAGTTTTATATCTTTTTATATTTTTCACTCAAAATTTTGCTGTAGAAGTATTTTTTTTTAACTCACCCTACTTGTGTCAATAGAGCAAATCTAGAAAATACCCCCAAATAAATACTCCAGTGAAATTGCAGCATGCCCTATACATCTGAGCAAGACCTTATAGGAGCTTTCCAGGTTCAGAATATCATAAGCATAGGCTCTCTGCCCATCAGATGCCATGTCACGTGGTGAGCACTGAAGCATCATCTGCTCTCTGTATCCACGTGCTGCTTACCTAGTAGAGGCTGTGTTGTGTATACTTTAGCGAAACAACGCTGCAAAACCCAGATTAGCTGCAACTCTGTAGAAGGTCTGCAGGTACCAGAAAAGAGGCAGCAGTGATTTCTGGGCTCCGTGGATCGGGCAGGGGTGCCAAATGTCGAACCGCCACCTATCAGATATTCTATTGGATAGGTCATCGATATTTTGAACTTGGCCATCTCCAATCAAGCAAAAAAAAAAAATATTGTCCATATTTTTAATTAAAATGTGATAACTGCTTTCTGTTAATACTTAGGCCACTTTTACAATTGCAAACGGCTGTCATGAATAAAATGTGAAGAGTAAGTGAAGTACTGTTTTCTGTGAATTATCCAAGACGTATGACAATCTTGTGATGGAAAGGAGAATCCAACATGTACAAGACAGATTTAATAAATTCCAAAGACAAGAAATGAAATCACTAGATGACCTTGCCGCCATACATGCTGATCTGCTATTCATACCACGTAAATCTTGTTAACTCCCTGTTACTCTACCAGATGCTACACAGTCATTGATAGGAGCAGAACACATGCACATGGTGGGGGAGAAAGTGGCATTAGCAGATCAAAGAAGACAGCTCACCAGGTGGGAGGACCACAAAATATATCCTTGGAGTCTTCATGTGAGATCATTTGTATGCAGACTGGGACTGGCCCACAGGAGAACGGGAGAATACCCCGGTGGGCCCCACTCCACTTATAGGAGAAGTAGTTGGCACATTACATTTGATTCACAATGTCCAGACTAGGGCAGGATCTCATTAATTTAACAAACTAACCCATATAGAAACATAGGCAAACTCAGGAATGAGGGTACTATGATATTTGTATGTAGCTGAACAATGAGCCCCCCAGACAGGGCTGCCATCAGGGCATTACTGCCCTGACTGGCGTATGGGGCCCGGTGGGCAGAGGGGGCCCGCATTGGGCCCCATCTCATCTGCTCACCGGCAAGCTAAACCGGGCCCTTAGCGGCGCTGCGGCAACACTATTGACGTGTGGGTGCAGAGATGCTGGACGCACTGGGGGCAGAGATGCTGGACGCACTGGGGGCAGAGATGCTGGACGCACTGGGGGCAGAGATGCTGGACGCACTGGGGGCAGAGATGCTGGACGCACTGGGGGCAGAGATGCTGGACGCACTGGGGGCAGAGATGCTGGACGCACTGGGGGCAGAGATGCTGGACGCACTGGGGGCAGAGATGCTGGACGCACTGGGGGCAGAGATGCTGGACGCACTGGGGGCAGAGATGCTGGACGCACTGGGGGCAGAGATGCTGGACGCACTGGGGGCAGAGATGCTGGACGCACTGGGGGCAGAGATGCTGGACGCACTGGGGGCAGAGATGCTGGACGCACTGGGGGCAGAGATGCTGGACGCACTGGGGGCAGAGATGCTGGACGCACTGGGGGCAGAGATGCTGGACGCACTGGGGGCAGAGATGCTGGACGCACTGGGGGCAGGAATGCTGGACGCACTGGGGGCAGGAATGCTGGACGCACTGGGGGCAGGAATGCTGGACGCACTGGGGCAGGCAGAATGCTGGACGCACTGGGGCAGGCAGAATGCTGGACGCACTGGGGCAGGCAGAATGCTGGACGCACTGGGGCAGGCAGAATGCTGGACGCACTGGGGCAGGCAGAATGCTGGACGCACTGGGGCAGGCAGAATGCTGGACGCACTGGGGCAGGCAGAATGCTGGACACACTGGGGCAGGCAGAATGCTGGACACACTGGGGCAGGCAGAATGCTGGACACACTGGGGCAGGCAGAATGCTGGACACACTGGGGCAGGCAGAATGCTGGACACACGGGGGCAGAATGCTGGACACACTGGAGGCAGGACTGGAGACAGGTGGGGCAAGAATGGAGATACGGGGCAGAATGAAAGACATGGGGACAGGATTGGATCATGGGGCAGGATGAATACGATGGTGGCAGGATGGATAATACGATGGAGACAGATGGGGCAGGATGTGGAGATCATATGGGGCAGAATGGATACTCATGAGGGCAGGATGCGAGAACATATGGCTGGAGCCAGGAATGAGACACATGGGGGCCAGGATGGGGAATATTATTACCATAGGGGCTAATTAAGGGATATTACTGCAGTCATGTATTTATTTTATTTTTTTAGTATACTGTTTTAAATGGGGGGGGGGGCGGACCTGTTACTGTTTAGAGTGATACTATGTCGCATTTTTTTCTTCATGTGGTGTAATGTAGAAGTTGGGAAAAATTAAGTAAAGTGTTCTGCAAGTGGAGCTCGAGATAACTGTGTTATTTCCTGCAGAGACGAGCCCTGGCTGGATGAAGTGATGGCGGTCTGTGCTGAATAAAAGATGAAAAACAAAGATTAAGGACTTCACCTAGAGACGTCACTGGTGAGTCAGTGTGTTACCTATACACTGACACTATACACTGTATAATTATATATATATATATATATATATATATATATATATATATATATATATATATATATATATATATATATATATAGCTCCTGTGTTCACTGGATCACAGTGATCACTGTATTACCTATACATTATATACCCATGATCACTATTATCTGTACACAGACACTGCATACTAAGTACAGATCTCCTGTGTATAATGGCACTTATGGTGATGGTATTGTGTTTTTTTTTTATTACTGATCAGTATTGTAGTATTCAGTCACTATGTGGTGGTAATATGTGGTCTGGACATGGTGTTGCGGTATTTGTCCCTTGTATGTGCTATTTGGTCACTTTGTGGTGGTAATATGTGGTCTGGTCATGGTGCGGTGGTATTTGTTCCCTGTATTTGATATTATTCGTTCACTGTGGTGGTAATATGGTGTCTGATCATGGTGTTGTGGTATTTGTTCTTTGTATATGATATTATTCGGTCACTGGTGGTAATATGTGGTCTGGTCATGGTGCGGTGGTATTTGTTCGTTGTATGTGATATTATTGGTCATTTTAAAAATTGAAAAATAAATAAAAATACACCCAAATTGTATTGCATATTTTAACAAATATTTAGTAGGTTACAGCAGAGTAGGGCCTGGCTAAAAGTGTCTACCGTGTTATGGTGGTGGCTTAAAAAATCTTTTGGCCAAATCAAAAGTTGTCGGCTATATGTGTGATCTGGTGATGGGAACTGTTAATGTGTGATAGGTGAGAAGTGGAGTTTTTCGAAGAGAGCGCAGGGGTACTGTGGACAGTTCGAGGAGGTTGAGCCTGGGTGGAGTCTCAAGGGGGCTCTGAAAATTTTGCCAGTACGGGGTTCCGAAATTTCTAGTGGCAGCCCTGCCCCCAGAGTCAGTGTTACTGGTAACCCCTAGGCAATCCAGTCTGGCACTGACTGAACGCCAGGATGAAAACCACAAAAAACAAAACCGAAGCCTGCCAGGGATCTGACGGTAGACTGCTATTTACATGAGAAAGTTCTGTTATTCAGTCATATTGGCCCAACACTGGTGCTGTGTATGGACACACTGTCTTAGGCCTCATTTACATGTCTGATTTTCACGTACATTTTATGTGTTTTTTCACCAATAGAACATGTACCCATTATAATCTAAGAAGCTGTTCATGGTTATTTTGTTCACTAGTGATGATGGAACGTGCTCGGATAAGGTGTTCTCCATGCTCATGTGCTAACCGAGTGTCTTTGACGTAATCGAAAAATATGTTTGAGTCCGCGCAGCTGATCAACAGCCGCAACACATGCAGGGATTGCCTAACAAACAGGCAGAAGGAGTAGAATAGGGCTGGGTCGAAGGGAAGGTGGTGGTAGACGAGTATATTATCACACATTACACAACATACGGTACATACAGTGGGTACACAAAGTATTCAGACCCCATTACATTTTTCACTCTTTGTTTCAATGAAGCCACTTAGAAAATTCAAAAAAGTTCATTTTTTTCCTCATTAATGTACGCTCTGCACCCCATTTTAACTGAAAAGAAAGAAATGTAGAATTTTTTACTAATTTAAAGGGAACCTGTCACCCCCAAAATCGACGGTGAGCTAAGGCCACCGGCATCAGGGGCTTATTTACAGCATTCTGGAATGCTGTAGATAAGCCCCCCAGACGTATCCTGAAAGATGAGAAAAAGTGGTTAGATTATACTCACCCAGGGGCGGTCCCGCTGTGGTCCGGTACTGCAGTGCACAGGTGCCGGGAAAGGTCAGAGGCCCGGCGCCTGCGCACTGCAGTACTTTACTCTGCCCTCAACAGGGCAGACAAAGTACGCCTGCGCCGGAGCCACGGCATGAAGACAAGAGGAGGACGTCATCGTATGAAGATAGGAGGTGCCGGACCGGACCACGACACCCATCGGACTGGACTGGGACCGCCCCTGGGTGAGTATAATTTAACCTCTTTTTCTCATCTTTTAGGATACATCGGGGGCTTATCTACAGCATTACAGACTGCAGTAGATAAGCCCCTGATGCTGATGGGCTTAGCTCACCCTCGAATTTGGGGGTGACAGGTTCCCTTTAATAATAAAAGAAAAACTGTAATACCACATGCTCATAAGTATTCAGACCCTTTGCTCAGACTCTCATATTTAAGTCACATGCTGTGCATTTTCTGGCCCCAAGGAAGCCTCTCCTCAGTGCAAGACATATGAAAGCCCGCATAGAGTTTGGTAAAAAAACACATGAAGGACTCCCAGACTATGAGAAATAAGATTCTCTGGTCTGATGAGAAGAAGATAGACCTTTTTGGTAATAATTCTACCAGTATGTGTGGAGAAAACCAGGAACGTTTGACTCTGAAGCGCTGCGGCATTTAAAAAAAAAGCAAAACTTTCAGGGTATGTGCACACGTCCGGATTTTTAGCGTTTTTTTTGCGGAATTCCGCTATAAAAACGCTATAAATCCGGTAAAAAAACGCATTCTGCAAAATAAACGGACATGCTCATTCTTTTTGCGGATTTTTTGTGGATTTCCTATCAACAAGGACATTCCGGAAAAAAAAAAAAACGCAAAAATTCCGCAAAAAATCCGCGCAAAATCCGCACAAAAAACGCGCAATTTCCACGAGAAATCTGCGCAAAAAAAAAAAACGTGGATTTCTGGCAGAAATCTCAGGATTTTGTCAGGAAAAAATCCTGACGTGTGCACATACCCTAAAAGTTGCTGGGACACTACTCGGACAGGCTGTTCCCTGACAGCATCTCTCCACCCTCTGCTCTGGAGTGACAGGTAACTGCCTGCACGCATGCGAGTATAGGGAAATACCTGTCAATCTAGGGGAGATGGAGGGGTGCAGTCAGCTTTTAAAGTTTGCTTTTCTTGAAAACGCCGCAGCGTTTCAGAATCGGACATACCTGGCAGAGGTCATACAGCCTGTGTGATGCTCAGGAATTGGGCAGCATGTATCAGCTGTCAGGTTCCCTTTAAACAGTTTTATGTCTTCAGGCTTAGTGTATGTGGCAGGAAAACCTCTGATCCAGAGGTCTCATGCACCAGCATGTACTTAAGGAATAATCCCTTTTTCATACACTGTATCGGTACACGCTAGCATACATTTATTTATGTCTGCATTGCAGGAAAGCATAGGCCGGTGCACTTTCCTGTGTAGGGTTACCTTACACGGCTGTCATTCTGTAAATAAAAATATGTCT
Organism: Ranitomeya imitator; assembly: GCF_032444005.1. Taxonomy (NCBI): domain Eukaryota; kingdom Metazoa; phylum Chordata; class Amphibia; order Anura; family Dendrobatidae; genus Ranitomeya; species Ranitomeya imitator. Next base: position 762,836,822 of record NC_091283.1, on the reverse strand, counting down.
TCTTATGTTGTTTTTAAGATGGACACCTGTCACGCTGGGTGACTGAAAAGCTAGGTGCACAATAACGGGAAGGGGGTGGGGATGCCCAAACAATAGGAAAGGGGGAGTGGAGAACCCTAGGTAGATCTGATAACACCCTGTCTCCCCTAGCATCCCTAAATAGGTTCTGCACCTATCGCCAAGCAGGAGCCTAATCCATGACTACCCCTGGATTGGAAGGGGATGGGGTGAGCGCTAGTCACCTCCCACTACAACTAAAGACAAAAACGTAAACAAACGAGGGAATACACTTAGATTGAGAAGACACCAAAGAAGCTATCCTCCAAGAGAACTCCAAGAAGACACTATATGACTTCTAGAACTTCCAACCAGACCAATGGAAATCAAACTATCACCGGCGCCTTGTTGAAGTGACTAAAGGTATCTAAACATCCAACAAGGGTGTGTTAATCGGAAGCAGATTGTGGAGATCCTAGCTAGGTCCTAGAGGGAGATGGATATCACTCCACAGCAGAGATGCAAGATCCTCCAGAAGATGCTTGCAAAGCTACAGGTGGATCCACTGCATGCTGCAACTGGCATCGATTCCCGGATGACGCGCGTCCATACAAATCAATAGGTGCATGCAAAACATCGGCTTGCACTCTGTCAGCTGATTCCAGGCGAAAAATTGTGCACATACCCTAAATGGGTTTCTTGGATTGAAAATATATGATAGCTTTCTTCTAAAATGATTGCCACACCGGTCCACAAGTTGCGTTGTGTGCTGCTTTGCAGCTCAGCATCAATCACTTCAGTGGAGATACCTCTTTTAAGCAAGAGCTGTAGCATCAGACACAGCCCATGGACCTTTTAGGAAGGCCCATGGACCTTTTTCTAAAGGAAAGCCACCATGTTTTCTAAGCTTATACAGAAAAATGTTCAGATATTTGAAGAGGATTCTAGCTTAGTGCGCTAATGATAGGCTCCGAACCATTGATGTCATCTAGAACAGATTAATCATGTCCCCCTAACACCTTCCAAGCTATAATATTCTGAAACCAGTTAACATTTGGTTTGGCTCCCAATACACAATACTGCTCCACAATCTGACTTGACAGATTTTTGAAACAATTTGCATCACACTTGTTGCTTACTGCGTGGGTTTGGATAGGAAAATGTAGTAGTGTAGGAAAAGATTAGACCTGTCCGCTCTCCTGACATCTGTATTTTGGCAAATATTTGTATTCCTGATAGAAAAAATACTCTAGATCATCTTTTCATAGAACTAATGGGAATCTGTTACCAGGTTTCTGCCATCTAATCTGGGAGCAGCATAATATAGGTGCAGAGACCCTGATTCCAGTGATGTGTCATATACTGGCTGCTTGCTGTAGCTTTGATAATCTCCTGCTGATCAAACTGTGATTTTTTTTCACTAGATGACCTTTTACCCTGCTGCCAGGTAGTCCTGCGTATTCATGAGCTTGGTATAACCCCGCCCTCACCACTGATTGGACATATGCAGAAATCTGCCAATTAGTGGTGGGGCGGGGTTATACAGAGTTCAGCAATCAGAGAACTGGTAGATCTGCAGCAGAAAAAAAGCTGTGATTTTACAACATAACAGCAGCTGAGCAACGGACATCACTGGAATCAGGGTCTCTGCCCCTACGTGCTGCTCTCAGATGGGGTAGCAAAAACCTGGTGCCAGATTCCTTTAAATACTGGAGGCTTTCGCGTCTGTCTTAATGAAGAGTCTGTTAATGAAATTAGGCGCCTCTTTCTCTTAGAGGTGCATGCACCTCCGTCAGAATGTACATTTCTGACATTATTTATGCAACTAAAGTGGCAATCAGTTTGCTACATTCTAAGCTGTTTTACGTCAGCATTTTAAAGAACTGGACAATGTATGTTGTACCTTTTCTCTTGGAAATAAATACTTTACAGTGAAAAGTATATACAGTGGCATGTAAAAGTTTGGACACCCCACAAGTTGAAGATGAAATGATCTCTAAAAGACCTAAGGTTAAAGACGACACATTTCCTTTGTATCACTAGACGGTGGCCCGATTTTAACGTATCGGGTATTCTACAATATGTAGGTAGTATACAGCACAGGCTACGTACTATATTGCACAATGACGTGGTGTAACACAACCGACGTAGTATCTAACATAGCTACGTAGTATAGCAGAGCTACGTAGTATGTAACACAGCGCACGTAGTATATAGCAGAGCTTAACACAGCCATGCAGTATATAGCATAGCCAAGTAGTGTATTGCTCAGGTATGTAGTATATTGGTCAGCCACGTAGTATATAGCAGAGCCACGTAGTATATAACATAGCCACATAGTATATTGCACAGCCATGTAGTATATAATACAGTCATGTAGTGTATTGCACAACTACGTAGTGTATTGCACAGCTATGTAGTATATTGGTCAGCGATGTAGTATATAGCAGAGCCACGTAGTATATAACATAGCCACATAGTATATTGTAGAGGCACGTAATATATTGCACAGCCACGTAGTATATAACAGAGCCACGTAGTATATTGCACAGTCGACGTAGTATATAACAGAACCGACACAGCCACATAGTATATTGCACAGCTACGTAGTATATAACATAGAGCACGTAGTATATTGCACAGTCACATTGTATATTGCACAGTCACGTTGTATATTGCCCAGCTACATAGTATATAGCAGAGATGCAGTATATAACAGAGCCCACGCAGTATGTAACACAGCCCACAAAGTATATAGCAATGTGGGCACTATATGCGTGGTTAAAAAAGACTTAAAATAAAAAAATAAACATATACTCACCCTCCGAAGGTCCCTTGAAGTCCTGGCACTTGTGTGCGGTGAACGCGGCAGCTTCCGGTCCCAGGATTGGTATGAGCGCAGGACCTGTGATGACGTCGCGGTCACATGACCGTGACATCACGGCAGGTCCTTCTCGCATAGCATCCTTGGCACCGGAACCTGCCGCTTGCACTGCCGAGGACAGGACGACACGTCGGAGGGTGAGAATAACCTTTTCTTTTAAATTATTATTTGTAACATTAGATCTGTTTACGCAGCATCAATAGTAAAAAGTTGGTCACACAAGGTTAAGAGCTGTGTTAACGGAGTGCGTTACACCGCAGTCCGTTAACACTGGCATTAACCCTGTGTGAGCGCTCAGCGCTGACTGCAGGGCAGTAAAGCAGCGGCCATTTCACTGCCAGACTATGGCTGTCGCTGATTGGTCGTGGCAATGGTCGTGAGCGACTTGGATTTCCATGACAGACAGAGGCCGCGACCAATGAATATCCATGTTAGACAGACAGAAAGACAGACAGACAGATGGAAGTGACCCTTAGACAATTATATAGTAGATATATATATATCTACTATATAATTGTCTAAGGGTCACTTCCGTCTTTCTGTCCTTCTGTCTGTCTCTCTGTCACGGATATTCATTGGTCGCGGCCTCTGTCTGTCATGGAATCCAAGTCGCTGATTGGTCTTGCCAGCTGCCTGTCATGGCTGCTGCGACCAATCAGCAATGGCCACAGTCCGATTAGTCCCTCCCCTGCAGTCAACGCCCGGCACCCGATCCACCGGCACCCGCTCCACACTCCCTGCAGTCACCGCTCACACAGGGTTAATGCCAGCGGTAACGGACCGCGTTATGCCACGAGTAACTCACTCCGTTACCGCTGCTATTAACCCTGTGTGACCAAGTTTTTACTATTGATGCTGCTTATGCAGCATGAATAGTAAAAAGATCTAATGTTAAAAATGATTAAAAAAAAAATAAATCATTACTCACCTTTCACGACGCTCCGGCAGGTTCATGTGACCGCGATATCATGGAAGGTCCTTCTCGCTCAGGCGCGCAGGGCCTGTGATGACGTCGCGGTCAGATGACCGTGACGTCATGGCAGGTCCTTCTCACACAGGCGCGCAGGGCCTGTGATGACGTCACGGTCATGTGACCGCGCCGTCATCACAGGTCCTGCGCGCCTGCGCGAGAAGGACCTGCCATGACGTCACAGTCATGTGACCGAACTACAAGGGGCCCTCAGAAGGTGAGTATATGTTTATTTTTTTTATTTTTTAACCTGTGTCATACGTGGCTGGGCAATATACTACGTGGCTCTGTGCTGTATACTACGTCACTGGGCAATAACCAACGTCACTGGGCAATATACTACGTGGCTGGGCAATATACTACGTGGACATGCATATTCTAGAATACCCAATGCGTTAGAATCGGGCCACCATCTAATATATATATATATATATATATATATATAATATATATATATATATATATATATATATATATATATATATATATATATATATATATATATATATATATATATATATATATATATATATATATATATATATATATATATATATATATATATAGTCGTGGCAAAACGGCCATGACCAATTAGCGACGGGCACAGTCCGGCGACAAAATGGCCGCTCCTTACTCCCCGCAGTCAGTGCCCGCTCCATACTCCCTCACAGTCAGCGCTCACGCAGGGTTAATGGCAGCTTTAACGGACCGCGTTATGCTGCGGTGTAACGCACTCCGTTAACGCTGCTATTAACCCTGTGTGACCAACTTTTTATTAAGCATCAATAGTAAAAAGAGCTAATGTTAAAAATAATAATGATAAAAAAAATCATTATATTCTCACCTTCCGGCGCCTTTACTGCTCCTCGTGACGCTCCGATGACCGGTCCATGCATAGCAGTCTCACGAGATGATGACGTAGCGGTCTCGTAAGACCGCTATGTCATCATTTCGCGAGACTGCAATGCACTCTTGGGACCGGAGCGTCGTGAGGAGCATCGGTAAACGCCTGGGCTGGATCCAGAGGCCGACGGAAGGTGAGTATATAACTATTTTTTATTTTAATTCTTTTTTTTTTTTTAACAGGGATATGGTGCCCACATTGCTATATACTACGTAGGCTGTGTTATATACTACATCTCGGTGCTATATACTACGTGGTTGTGGTATATATTACGTGGCTGGGCATTATACTACGTGGCCTGTGCTATATACTACGTGGGCTGTGCTATATACTACGTGGGCTGTGCTATATACTACGTGGGCTGTGCTATATACTACGTGGCCTGTGCTATATACTACGTGGCCTGTGCTATATACTACGTGGGCTGTGCTATATACTACGTGGGCTGTGCTATATACTACGTGGGCTGTGCTATATACTACGTGGGCTGTGCTATATTTCTCTGCTGTATCTGTGCATCATGAATCGTGGTATGTGTTCAAGAGGAGGGCCCACTGAGATTCTTTCGCCCAGGGCCCTGGCTTCACTGATTGGTCACAGCCAGCCGTGACCAATCAGCGACAGGTGCTGTCCGCCCGCGAATTGGTGCAGAATTTGAACCACGCTTTGGTAATTGGTCGCAGCCGGCCAAATCCTGTGTATAAATGGCATTATTCTGAAAACTTCATAATCGTACTCTAATCTACATCGTAGATGTAGAGTGATTTTATAATATATATATATATATATATATATATATATATATATATATATATATATATATATATATATATACACACACACACACACACACACACACACACACACACACACACATACATACATATACCTACAAAAAGGAAATTGGCTAATGCAAAAGTTTGGGCCCCCTGCTGGTTAGTACCTAGTACCTCCTTTTGAAAGTATCACGGCTTGTAAACACTTTTTGTAGCCATCCAATAGTCTTTAAATTAGTGTTTGAGGGATTTTCATCCATTGTTACTTGGAAAATTCTTCAAATTCTGTGAGATTCCTGGGTCATCTTGCATGCACTGCTATTTTGAGGTGTAGCCACAAAAAATTTCAATAGAGTTCAGATCTGGGGACTGTGAGGGCCATTGTAAAAACCTTTAACTCACATCTCTTGAGGTTGTCTATTCTGAAGTTTGACTTGTGTTTAGGATCATTATCCATTCGTAGAAGCCATCTGCTTTTCAACCTCAGTTTTTTTTTGTTTTTACAAATGGTGTTATGTTTACATCAAGAATTTATTGAAATTTACCATAATTGAATCCATTCTTCCCTCTACCTGGGCAATGTTCCCCGTGCCATTGGCTGCAACACAACCCCAAAGCACCAAGCTTAATGAATGTTCTTTTCCTGAAATTTTGGGCCCTTTTTTCTCCACACATACCTTTGATCATTGTGGCCAAAGAGTTCTATTTTAACCTCATCGGACCATAGGACTTTTTTTTCTAAAATGCATCATGCTTGTTTAGATGTTCTTTTACATACTTCTGATGTTGAATTTACTGGTGAGGATGCAGGTGAGGTTTTCTTCTCATGACTCCTCCATGAATGCTATATTTGTGCAGGAGTCTCTGAACAGTAGACTAATATACCATAACTCCACGGTCTGCTAAATCTTTCTGAAGGTTTTTTTTGCAGTCAAGCGGGGTTTCTGATTTGCCTCTCTAGGAATCCTACAAGCATCTTTCACTTGTTTACTTGGTCTTCCACACTTTATCTTGACCTCCACTGTTCCTGTTAACTGCTATTTCTTAGTTATATTTCAGAATGAGGAAAGGGCAACTTGAATACGCTTTGCTATGTTTTTATAGCCTCCTCCTGCTTTGTGAGCTTTGTGAGCCTCCACCATTTTCAGAGTGCTAGGCAGTAGTGATGAGCGAGTGTACTCATTGCTCGGGTTTTCCCAAGCACACTCAGGTGGTCTCCGAATATTTATGACTGCGGAGATTTAGTTTTCATAGCCTCAGCTGAATGATTTACATCTGTTAGCCTGCTTGATTACATGTGGGGATTCCCTAGCAACCAGGCAACCCCCACATGTACTCAGGCTGGGTAGTAGCTGTAAATCATTCAGCTGTGATGAAAACTTAATCTCCGAACACTAGCAAATACTCGGCGGTCACCCGAGCAATGAGTATATTCGCTCATCACTACTAGGCAGCTGCTTAGAAGAACCCATGGCTGCTGTTTTTTTCGGTACAAGGTTAGAGGAGACTGGGTTCTTATAAAGCTGGGAAACTTGCATTTCCTGGGCTTTCCTAACGATGATAGTTAACAAGCCATAACCCAAACAGGCTAATTAAGGTCTGAAATCTTGGTCAAAAGTTAAACGTGCACACAAATCTCCAAAAGGTGCCAACACCTTTTCATTGGCCCATTTTCCTTTTTGAAGTTTTTAAAATGTAAAAAAATTAAACTATATACTTCCTTGCTTAAAATACAAAGGAAATGTGTCATCTTTAACTTTAGGCCTTTTATGGACAATTTTATCTTTGACTTGCTTAACTGTTCACAATAGCAATACTTTTGACCAAGGGAGGCCCAAACGTTTACACGCCACTGTATTTATTTATTTTACTCACTTATATAGTGCCATTTATTCCAGCGCACTTTACAGACATCAGTATCGCTGTCCCCATTGGGGCTCACAACCTAAATTCCCCATCTGTATGTCTTTGGAGTATTTCAGGAAACTGGAGCACCTGCAGGAAGGAAAACCAAACTCCTTGCTCATGTGGTCCTAGGTGGGATTTGAACCCAGGACCCCAGCCCTGCAAGGCATTAGGGTATGTGCACACGATGCAGATTTAGTGCAGAACTGCAGCAGATTTTTCTGCAGCAGAAACGCTGCAGAACTGCACTGTGATTACAGTACAATGTAAATCAATGTGAAAAAAAAAGCTGTGCACATGGTGCAGAAAAATCTGCGCAGAAACGCTGCATGTCACTTCTTTTGTGCAGTTCTGCAGCGTTTCTGCACCCTCCATTATAGAAATCCATTGGTAAAATCTGCACAAAAAGCGCATAAAAAACGCACAAAAAAACGCACCTGCGGATTCTGCCAGGAGATGCAGATTTAGTGCAGATTTTATGCAGAAAATTCTGCACCAAATCTGCATCGTGTGCACACAGCCTTAGTGCTAACCACTGAGCCACCATGCTGCCGCATATTTATTGACAATCGGGTATGTTTCTGTAAAGTCAGCCAAAGCCCACACTGATTGGACAATGTTAGGGCAGGTGACCATCTGAGAGAATAGGGTCGATTATGCAAATCACACTCTGATAAAACGTTGATCAGAGCAAGATCATAGCATGATGAGATTCTCTTGGATGAGAAGATGGAGAAAAATAAAATTCTCCATTTTCTCATTTAGTCAGTCCATGGAATTCAGACTTTACTCAGACATCATCCAAGAGTAGTCCGATGGTTTTCAGGGACTCATTGACTTGTATGGCAGAAAATTGCATCCCACACGGGCATGTAGCGATTTTTTCCTTGGACTTACAAGCCATGTGTATGGCCCTATAGAATAATATTGGTCCAAATGTGATCTGATGTGTTGTTGAATAGCGCTTGGATGGAAAATACGGCCATGTTCACAAGACCTTAAACTGTGTAGTGACACACACGTCTTTAAAAATCACACTTGGGTTGATATTATTAAGAAGCTTATAAATCCACAGTGCCTACAGTGTCATAGAATAGTAAAATGATGGATGGCTAGTCCAAAGATGCATTGATTATTCTTGCATTGTGTGGCTCAGAATCTGGCAGATTTTTCCATCCTGCAGTTAGACAAAAATGAACAAGTCCTCTAACCCGCAATCGCTTGGTGTCCCATCCACAACTGTTGTGTCTTCTCCCTCACTGTGGGTCACAGAAGGGGTGGTGGGTCATAAGAAGGACATCACCGCTTGGGGAGAGATGTTGTGCATGTAGCAGAACTGTTGCTGACACTCATCATGGGCCACATCCTCTGCTGCTAGGAAATGAACTACCATATAGAATTGCAACGCTAAATTAGTTTTAGGGAAACCTAAAAAGACCAAAACAAAGAGTTTTCCTTGATTCTTCATTATAAAACAGCCTGACACACCATAAAGCAATGTCTGATCCTATGTAATGAAGATCAGAAGATGTAATCCTCCATGCGTCATTCATCTACACATGTTCTTGAGTTACAGCATTGCATTCCCGGCTCTCTGCCTAATAAGGTTCTGAGATCTGCAGTACTTTTTATGGAAAAGTTTCTAAACTTGGACTATTTTTCCAGCAAAAAAAAAAAAAAAAAAGCGCAAGTCCCTCAGCTCCAGTAGTTAAGACCTGCTGTAATACTTCATTCCAAGTATATTCCAAACTACAGAACAGATGTGTCCGCGTTCCAATAAATACAATTTCCATAATTGTCCTTTGGGGCGTTAAACCTCGTTGTTTAAACAAAGGTACATTGTTTTGAATGTGCTCATTTTTTCCCCCTATTGCCAACACTACATTAATACCTGACAGCTAATTATTAACCTCCATCGACTCAATGAGATGTGTACATATGGCCGGAGGGCTCGTGTTTATCGTCTGTTTATTATATTTTGGGGTAAAGCTGACTTGCCGCTCCTACATTACAGGAGAAAACAAACGGCAAATAGTGGCTCCATAGATTTTTTTAGGCAACTTTCCAAAAGGATCTATGGGGATTTGGGCTATTTGCTGAGTTTAGCAAATGTCGCACAGTTCAGCCGTAAAAGTCAGTGAGAGAGCATTAACCTCAGCCATTGTATATGCATAGGGGGTTAAAAAAAAGCAAAAACACATCATATTGCTCAATCCCACAAATACAAAATAAACACATTATGCATGTAAATATTTTTGTTCACCCCACAACCACAAATTATATATCACATTTTTAATTCAAATTTTAGCTTCATCAAGTTTTTTTTTTGCGCACACTGACTGGTTTTCCTTCTAGCATAATACATAATGTAAAAAAAGAAAACAGCAATTCTAACCAGATGGGCTGCAAACCCGTACATTTCCAATAAAATAACACATAACGCACACGCAAAAAGAGGCGTAAAGGCATGTATAAAACACCGTATAAATGTATACCGTCCATAACAAGCCCAATTCACAGTACAACAACCACATGCAAGTTAGCGCAGCAATGAATGATCCCAAAAGTCAGAAGTCCACAATGGATTCCACATGTTTTTCCAACATATGTAAAGCAGCAATTGACAGGCTGGGAAACGAGATCCTGAACTTTGTAAAGAAATGAACAGTTTGTACAGCAGCGAAATACAGGGACCAACCAGAGCAAACAAGAAACAAGCTCAGTCCAAGCTAATGAAAGACACAGCTACAAACCAGAGCACAGCTACAAGCCAGAGCACAGCTACAAGCCAGAGCACTTACTTGATCCTTTTCAGGAGCATTTACAAATCCAGAGGTTGTAATAGGATCCCTAGCAGGATATCAGCTCGGTGAGGTCCCTTACTATGGCACAGCCAGGCATTTGTTCATTTAAACCCAGACAAACAGGCTGACACACAACCATACTGAGATTCCAGCCCTCCCAGATCACCCGGCACAGCCCCTTCATTAGAATACAGGCTGGAAAAAAACTTACTGGGATTCCTGATGGATGGAGAAAAGGAAAAAAAAAGAAAGTTGTTTTCTGGACTGTTCAGCATAACCTCCAGTAACTCTGCTGACACTAGAGCTTTCGCACTTTGGACCTACAGGTAGAAGCCATGCACGTGCAAAGTCCTACAATGTGCTTTTTATTTATATTATTTAACCAACATAGCAATATTTTTCATTCTAGAGACACTTGTCAGGACAGCGGGATAAATATTTGAAACAAGATCATTTTTTTGTTTAGGAAACGTTGTGCTCGTCAATGGAACTAGGGTATGTGCACACTGCATCTTTTAGACACTGGTTGAACCACCAAGTTTTCCAAGACTTAGGCTAGTTTCACACTAGCGGTTTGCTGAGCTGCGGAGGGCTGCGGACTTCCTCCGTGAAGCCCCGCCCACGGCTGCACCTCCACCGCTCAGCTCCGCCTATGTCCGCATGCGGCATGCATACCTATCTAACATTGGGTACACAGGTCGTGCGGATGTAAGTGGATGCCTCCGCATGCGTCGTTTTGACAATGCAGTGAAAAAAAGAAATCCCAACCAGCTGCGTTCAGGCGGGTCGCCGCATCATCAAAACGACGCATGCGGAGGCATCCACATGACCTGCGTACCTAATGTTAAAGATAGGTACGCAGGCCGAAAGTGGACATAGGCGGAGCCGAGTGGTGGAGGTGTGGCCGTGGGCAGGGCTTCACGGAGGAAGTCTGCAGCCCTCCGCAGATTAGCAAAATGCTAGTGTGAAACTAGCCTAAGCCGCGTCAGGTAGAAAGGGGACAGGCTTTTTCCTGAAGTGTCTTTACTGGTAGATGAATTGAGGCCTTAGTTTGGGATTCAAAAACTGCGTCAAAAGGCCTGGACAGAACCTGAAATGTGTAAAACACCCTAAGATCTCAATCACACATTAGTTTTTTTGTTTATTAGAAAAAATGGATTAATTTATATTGTTATCTTTTTTGTGTCCATTTTTCATCGATGCCAGAAATTATGGGTGTGCAAGTCCCACTATCAATTACAAGAAGTCCTCAACCCCTCCCAGAACTGTCCCTGACAGTGCCAGGAGTACCTACATTTTGGAAGAATTTACATAACAATGACCCATTAGCCTAAGGCTGGTTTCACATTTGCAGATGTAGGTGCTGTGGAGGGCTGCGTACGTCCTCTGTGAAGCTCCGCCCACCGCCGCACCTCCTCCGGTCAGCTCCGCCTACATCAGTATGCGGCGTGCGTATCCTATCTTTACCATTAGGTACACATGCGATGCCGATGTATGCGGATGCCTCCGCATGCATCGTTTTGACGGTGCAGCGTCCGCATCAAATTGCAACTCATTGCGTTCAGTGCAGGTCGCCGCACCGTCAAAACGACGCATGCGGAGGCATCCCCATACATCCGCATGGCCTGCGTACCCAAAGTTGAAGATAGGTACGCAGGACGCATGCTGATGTAGGCGGAGCTGAATGGAAGAGGTGCATCAGTGGGCTGGTGAAACCAGCCTTAAATGTGCACTTTGATTAAATCGATTCACTGTAAATTTTGTTAGATTTCATTGAGGAAATTGAAATTCCGCACTGCAGGTCAATTTACTTTGCAGACGTTCACACATCACGTGGTGGAAATTTTGTAAAAATCTCATAACTAATGCTGGTATTGTAATATGCTGGATTTATGATTTTCCACCTACAGATTTGTGGGAGAAAATGTACAGCATAGTTGCTTTATATTACAGTTGCAAAATTTGGGGTGAGTATTTTTTTTTAAAAATCATGGGGAGAAAACATGGAAGGTAAATTGATCAACAATTCGGGGTGGAAATTGGCAGCATGTCAAATTATGTTCTAGATAACAGTTGCATATTTCACTTTTTGCACTTCTCCAATTTTGGGTAGATTTTGCTACTGTAGATTTCGCAACAGAAGATTAGCGTGCAGATACCGTAAGGCCATGCTTGTATTGCATTTCCGGACCTGACCGGCGTGTCTCCTGACCTGAGCGAACTGCCTGATCAGCATATATCCAACTCCTCCCCTGCCCAATTAAAAAAAATGTCCCCAACTCAACAGACAATCAATCTAAGCAATGCGTCTAGTCGCTTACATTTGAAACAATCCCTGAAAACATTTTTTTTTACTTTTAAACTATTGAATGTAACCGACCAAGTCACAATCCAACAGCAGCCATGAAAGCAGTCCATAATATATGAGCAGGACACAAAATAGACAGACACCATCCCAAAATAGCTGTATTCTTCTCACAGGGAAGTAAGGAATTCCCCTGGCTGCTCTTCCATCTGATTGTTATACTCCCAGTGCTAAATGACATCAGGTTATAGAAATGTCAGGAAATTTAACTGCACATTCAGAAACTCCAAAGTTGTGTGGTAAGGTTTGATCCATACGGTTCCCCCCTTCCAAATATCTGTGTTCAGATCAATTTTTGCATCATCATCAGAAAAAAAGTGACACAATTTAAAAAATGTAAAGTATTCATGTGTACATTTTTTTAAATATATTTTTTAAATAGTATGAGAAATAAAAAATTATTACAAATTTTTTTTGCTATTTTCAACTTTTAAACACTAGGGGGAGCAGCTGCTGACATGAAAACGGGATGCAATTCTAGCTCGCATTACGACTGCTGTAAATGTGACAGGATCTGCTTGCACGTTACTCATGTCACTCCTCTTCTCCTGTTCTGGGCGTCTGCAAAAGGAGGGACGAGGATAAAGTGTGGGATCAGAGTGCAGAGCATTTTTTTTTTTTCGGTAACTGCAATGTGGCATTGCCAGGCCTGTTCTATCTAACTGAGACAAAAATTTAAATGGCGCCCCACTAAGCACAAATCAGTGAATAAATGCAATTGCTATATTTTTTTGCCATTTTGGGGGTGTTTTGGGGGTGGGGGAGTCTGTTTTTTTGCGTTCATTGCATAGAAAAAAATGACGTGGGAACCTGATTCTGCAGGCCAGTAATATTACAGAGATGCTAAACATGCATTGTTTTTTTTTCTGTAATGTTAATTTAAAAAAAATCAGAGGTTAGAAAATTAAAAAAATGTTTTGTGTCACCATTTTCCAAGTCCCATAACGCTTTCATTTTACTGTTGATGGAGATGTATTAGGGCATGATTTGTTGTGTGGAGCGCTATTATTTTTATTTATACATATACTTTTGGGGTGCATGTGATATTGTGAGTGCATTTTATTGCATTTTATTTAAGGAGGCGCAGCGACCGAAAACCACAATTTTGATTATGGCATTTATTTAAGGGATTAATTAATTTTATATTTTGACAGAACAGACTTCTACAGATGTGGCGATACTAGGTAGGTTTATTTTATTTATTTCTTTCATTCCTTTATTTTAATGGGGCAGAGAGGTGGTGATTCTAACTTTATTTTTTACATATACTTTTTTTTTTACTTTGTAGAGTGCAGCAGTTAAATCTTCACTGCTGCTGCACGCTGCACACTGACTCTGCTCTGCACACTGACTCTGCTCTGCACACTGACTCTGCTCTGCACACTGACTCTGCTCTGCACACTGACTCTGCTCTGCACACTGACTCTGCTCTGCACACTGACTCTGCTCTGCACACTGACTCTGCTCTGCTCAGTCGTGTACAGCCTCATTCAGGTGTCCTTTATGCACAGATGTCTGAATGAGACTTTATCACCGGTCACATTGACCTGTACATTGAAGTTGAACGCATTGTCTGACGCGCTTTGCACATGCAGCAGTAAAGCCTCATTAAACATCTATGTGTCATGTCTGAATGAGGCTGTAAAGTGACTGAGCAGAGCGGAGTCAGTGTTCAGAGCACTGTGGCAGTGAGAACACATTGGCAGCCTGACAGTGTGCAACTAATGCCAGGCTACCGACCTGTTCTTACCCTGGAAGCACTCCACTGCTGCAGGCCTGCTCCATTACAGTGAAGAGGCCATTACTGCGGATGTGAGTATTGCCAGCAGTGAGAAAAGGTTGGCAGCCTGGCATTAGGCTACGTTCACATTAGCGTTGCATCGGGGGCAGCCGCGGCAACGCATGCGTCATGCGCCCCTATATTTAACATGGGGGGCACATGGACATGCGTTGCTCTTGCGTTTTGTGACGCATGCGTCCCTATGGCGCAACTGTCAGGGCACAGAGGACGCTGCATGATGCAGTTTTTTCTGCGCCAAAAACCATGAAAAAATGAACGCATGCATCACAAAATGCTGCGTTGTGCATGCGTTCACATTTGCATTGTGCGTTGCATCGCTGACACTGCACCGCACAACGCTAATGTGAACGTAGCCTAGCAGAACAATGTCAGGCTGCCCGTTCTCACCTCCGCTGCCTTCGCTGGTGCCCAGGCCTACTGTCACCACTCACTGCTGTAATTAGCGGTGACAGGGGGATATTGTAGCTCAGTGAATAGCGCTGGGCTACACTAAAATGGTGCCTACATCTGTGAACTGTGCATGTAGTGCCCAATGGGGTGTACAACCGCGCTCTCCCGTGGCATGGGGCTGCCTTATTAATAGTGTGTAAGTATCATGATCTCTGCACCCAGTGGCTGAGGAAAACATTTAAAAAAATATATTTTAATACAGAATATTTTATATTATTTTAAAAATAAATGTTACTCATTAATTATGAATAAAAAAAAAATACAAATTCTGATATTTCACATTATAAACGTCAGATTTTCTTGGGAATTCCTATTAACACAATTCCGGGGATGTCACATAATGAAAAATGCATGTTACTATGAGGAAGAGCACAGGAATGACAAAACCATGATAAAAATCCCCCTTATTACCTTCGTTCAGGGTCATTGGACACTGACTGCCCTGCAGTTGTCCTTCATGGTTTTCACTGGCAATTAGCCCTTTGTTGGCCATACAAGTATTTATGGTGTCTGTTATCTGGTCTCAGCAGTTGGGGTCTGGATTGTGTCCCTCACATGTCCTCTCTGTGATGTTTGCCAGGACTCTTTGGGTATGTTCACACGTTCAGGATTTCCATCCTTTTTTTTTCCTGACTGTTTTTTAAAAAACTGCAGCTCTTGGCAGAAAACGCAGGTCCTTTTTTTGGTCCTTTTTTGGTCCGTTTTTGATGCGTTTTTTGATGCGTTTTTTGATGCGTTTTTTTGATGCAGTTTTCTAGCCAGAGTCTGTGTGTTTTCTAGGAATTTTTTTAGGGTTAAAATGGCTGAAAATACCCTAACCCTACCCCTAACCCTAACCCTACCCCTAACCCTAACCCTACCCCTAACCCTACCCCTACCCCTATTCTAACCTTAGTGAAAAAAAAAAAAAAAAAAAATTCTTTATTTTTTTTATTGTCCCTACCTATGGGGGTGACAAAGGGGGGGGGGGTGTCATTTACTATTTTTTTATTTTGATCACTGAGATAGGTTATATCTCAGTGATCAAAATGCACTTTGGAACGAATCTGCCGGCCGGCAGATTCGGCGGGCGCACTGCGCATGCGCCCGCCATATCTGCCGGCCGGCAGATTCGGCGGGCGCACTGCGCATGCGCCCGCCATTTTGCAAGATGGCGGCGCCCAGGGAGAAGACGGCCGGACGGACACCGGGACGCCGGGTGAGTATAAGGGGGGGAGATTAGGGCACGGGGGGGGCATCAGAGCACTGGGGGGGGGCATCGGAGCACTGGGGGGGGGCATCGGAGCACGGGGGGGCGGGATCGGAGCACGGGGGGGGCAGCCACACTCCGCCCACGCACTTCCGCCCGCTCCCCGCACTTCCTGCTGCAGCGGTTCTGCACATCAAACCGCAGTAAAACCCGCAGATATATTTTTGATCTGCGGGTTTTACTGCGGTTTGGACCTCACAATGGAGGTCTATGGGTGCAGAACCGCTGCGGCTCCGGAAAAAGAATTGACATGCTCCTTCTTTTTTCCGGGAGCTATTCAGCGCGTCTTTTTTTTTACAATTTCCGGACCATGTGCACAGTGTGTCCTGTTTTCCATAGGGTACAGTGTACTGTACCCTGCATGGAAAACAGCCGCGGAACCGCAGCGGCAAAACCGCCGCGGTTCCGCGGTAAAAAACGCACTGTGTGAACATGGCCTTTGTGTAAAACATTGCGGCTCTTCTAATGTTTTTCCAATCACTGTCAGTGAAGGTCTATAAATGTGAGCTATCACTGGCGGAGTGACTACAAGTGTTTGCCTCTAATCTGATGAATTGTCATAGATTTTCTTCCTGGCTCTAATTTCTTCACACACGTTTCTATCACGGATTACTGTCTGGATACTCTCTGTGATTTTGCATCCTGCAAGGAGAACACAATGCTATTTTGACTACTATACTGGCATTGATGGGATGTCCAGAGAAAACAAGTCAATGGGGTTAGATTGGTTGAAAAATGAGTTACCAAAGAAAACACAAACGTACAAAAGAGATACAGTCATACCTGAATCCATGTAAGGCCGGCGTCACACTCAGCATATAAAAATACGGTCCGTAATTTACGGCCGTAATACGCTGAAAAGTCCCCAAAATAGTGGTCCGTATCTCCTCCGTAGGCAGGGTGTGTCAGCGTATTTTGCGCATGGCATCCTCCGTATGTAATCTGTATGGCATCCGTACTGCGAGATTTTCTCGCAGGCTTGCAAAACCGACATACGGATATACAAGGGATCCATGTGCTCAAAAAATAATAAAAACATATGTACTGTATATATATATATATATATATATATATATATATATATACAGTGGGGCAAAAAAGTATTTAGTCAGTCAGCAATAGTGCAAGTTCCACCACTTAAAAAGATGAGAGGCGTCTGTAATTTACATCATAGGTAGACCTCAACTATGGGAGACAAACTGAGAAAAAAAAATCCAGAAAATCACATTGTCTGTTTTTTTAACAATTTATTTGCATATTATGGTGGAAAATAAGTATTTGGTCAGAAACAAACAATCAAGATTTCTGGCTCTCACAGACCTGTAACTTCTTCTTTAAGAGTCTCCTCTTTCCTCCACTCATTACCTGTAGTAATGGCACCTGTTTAAACTTGTTATCAGTATAAAAAGACACCTGTGCACACCCTCAAACAGTCTGACTCCAAACTCCACTATGGTGAAGACCAAAGAGCTGTCAAAGGACACCAGAAACAAAATTGTAGCCCTGCACCAGGCTGGGAAGACTGAATC
Organism: Ranitomeya imitator; assembly: GCF_032444005.1. Taxonomy (NCBI): domain Eukaryota; kingdom Metazoa; phylum Chordata; class Amphibia; order Anura; family Dendrobatidae; genus Ranitomeya; species Ranitomeya imitator. The sequence goes on along the minus strand of NC_091283.1, from coordinate 762,819,188 downwards.
TGCAATAGCCAACCAGCTTGGAGTGAAGAAATCAACAGTGGGAGCAATAACTAGAAAATGGAAGACATACAAGACCACTGATAATCTCCCTCGATCTGGGGCTCCACGCAAAATCCCACCCCGTGGGGTCAGAATGATCACAAGAACGGTGAGCAAAAATCCCAGAACCACGCGGGGGGACCTAGTGAATGAACTGCAGAGAGCTGGGACCAATGTAACAAGGCCTACCATAAGTAACACACTACGCCACCATGGACTCAGATCCTGCAGTGCCAGACGTGTCCCACTGCTTAAGCCAGTACATGTCCGGGCCCGTCTGAAGTTTGCTAGAGAGCATTTGGATGATCCAGAGGAGTTTTGGGAGAATGTCCTATGGTCTGATGAAACCAAACTGGAACTGTTTGGTAGAAACACAACTTGTCGTGTTTGGAGGAAAAAGAATACTGAGTTGCATCCATCAAACACCATACCTACTGTAAAGAAAGGTGGTGGAAAAATCATGCTTTGGGGCTGTTTCTCTGCAAAGGGGCCAGGACGACTGATCCGGGTACATGAAAGAATGAATGGGGCCATGTATCATGAGATTTTGAGTGCAAACCTCCTTCCATCAGCAAGGGCATTGAAGATGAAACGTGGCTGGGTCTTTCAACATGACAATGATCCAAAGCACACCGCCAGGGCAACGAAGGAGTGGCTTCGTAAGAAGCATTTCAAAGTCCTGGAGTGGCCTAGTCAGTCTCCAGATCTCAACCCTATAGAAAACCTTTGGAGGGAGTTGAAAGTCCGTGTTGCCAAGCGAAAAGCCAAAAACATCACTGCTCTAGAGGAGATCTGCATGGAGGAATGGGCCAACATACCAACAACAGTGTGTGGCAACCTTGTGAAGACTTACAGAAAACGTTTGACCTCTGTCATTGCCAACAAAGGATATATTACAAAGTATTGAGATGAAATTTTGTTTCTGACCAAATACTTATTTTCCACCATAATATGCAAATAAAATGATAAAAAAACAGACAATGTGATTTTCTGGATTTTTTTTTCTCAGTTTGTCTCCCATAGTTGAGGTCTACCTATGATGTAAATTACAGACGCCTCTCATCTTTTTAAGTGGTGGAACTTGCACTATTGCTGACTGACTAAATACTTTTTTGCCCCACTGTATGTCATTGAGACACATATATATATATATGTATATATTAATATTTCATCCAGCGCGAGATAGCTTAAAAGCCGGTAATTCAGTTGCCGGCTTTTGCTATCTCCTTCCAAAACCCGGCATGATATGAGACATGGTTTACATACAGTAAACCATCTCATATTCCCATTTTTTTGCATATTCCACACTACTAATGTTAGTAGTGTGTATGTGCAAAATTTGGGCGTTCTAGCTATTAAATTAAAGGGTTAAATGGCGAAAAAAATTGGCGTGGGCTTCCGCACAATTTTCTCCGCCAGAGTAGTAAAGCCAGTGACTGAGGGCAGATATTAATAGCCTGGAGAGGGTCCATGGTTATTGCCCCCCCCCCTGGCTAAAAACATCTGCCCCCAGCCACCTCAGAAAAGGCACATCTGGAAGATGCCCCTATTCTGGCACTTGGCCACTCTCTTCCCATTCCCGTGTAGCGGTGGGATATGGGGTAATGAAGGGTTAATGTCACCTTGCTATTGTAAGGTGACATTAAGCCAGATTAATAATGGAGAGGCGTCAATTATGACACCTATCCATTATTAATCCAATAGTCTGAAATGATTAAAAAAAAAAACACAAACACATTATTAAAAAGTCTTTTAATGAAATAAAAACACAGGTTGTTTGAATATTTTATTATTCTGGTAATCCACCTGAAGACCCTCGCTCTGTGACAAAGAAAAAATAATAAACCAACAATATACATACCTTCCGAGGATCTGTCACGTCCCACGATGTAAATCCATCTGAAGGGGTTAATTTTTTTTTACAGCCAGGAGCTCTGCTATAATGCAGCTGTGTTCCTGACTATAAAACCCCAGCGAATGAATGGAAACTAGGTCAATGACCTGTAGTTACCTTCATTCGCGGTGATGCGCCCTCTGCTGGATGTCCTTCGAGCGTGGGAAAAAAATCAGAAAAGTTCCCAGGCTCGAGTTCATATGAGGACAACCAGCAGAGGGCGCCTCACCGCAAATGAAGGTACGCACAGAGAGGAGGTAATGACAAGATTAGGAAGATGACAGTCCATAGGGGTACAAGGCCAGTTGAACGGAGGGTCACAACCTTTCTTATCTGAACATCTAAATGGAGCCAGGTGACCGGTGGGTCCCAATTCTGGCTTTCTCCAAACATATCCATGGGGCTCTAGTGACTGGTGGGTCCAAATCCTGACTACCCCAAACATATCCATGGTTCGGTGATGGTCAATGGAGCAGATCTGTATTCTTCCAGCTGGGGCCATGGTCCCCTAAGCTGGTATCTTGTAGAATGTCAAATCTGTGTACCTCATGATGGAGCCATGATGTCTTGGAAGCTGTCTTGTAAAGAGTCTCTAGTTCTTTGGATGGTTGGATGTCTTCGCTGAATCTCTGTATGATTATATATATCTGACTTATATAGCTCACATAGCTGTTGTCCTTCTAGCTAGCATTCATAGGTAAAGGGGGAGAATGGTGATGAGATTAACTCGCATTGTTTAATCTATTTGTATAGTTTTTCCTACTCTACTTTGCAAGTCTACAAACTGGATGGCCTGGACAATGTGTAATCAACATATCAGCAAACAATAATTGTTCAATTATTCTGTGTCTCTAGTCATCCAGGAAAACAGCACAATATGTTACAACAAATTGTCTACTTACAAGTCAATATTATAGGCTTATACAAACAAAAGTCTGTGTTTTCTTGACCAACCAGAAAAAGACACAAATTCAAAAGTCAACATATACATAACAGTCTATTCCTCCTGACTTGCTGAAAATAGACATCTGGTTAATTAATATAAAATGCTATGTCATCACAGAGGCGCTGACGGCGCAGCTTCGGTCAACGCTTAGTACATATCACCTCCCAATCTCTTCATACCATGCACTGTCCTCCCTCCCCCACTGCATCTAGTTCACTCTCTGACTTTGAAGCAGTTACAGAAGAAGAAGTAAGCAGGCTCCTTGCATCTTCTCGCCCGACCACTTGCACCAGTGACCCCATTCCATCACATCTCCTCCAGTCCCTTTCCCTGGCTGTCACCTCTCACCTAACAAAAATATTCAACCTTTCCCTCACTTCCGGTATTTTTCCCTTCCTCATTTAAGCATGCCATCATACATCCATTACTTAAAAAACCATCCCTCGATCAAAACTGTGCCGCTAATTATAGACCTGTTTCTAATCTTCCCTTCATCTCTAAACTCCTCGAACGCCTGGTCCACTCCCGTCTTACCCGCTATCTCTCAGATAACTCTCTTCTCGACCCTCTTCAATCTGGCTTCCGCTCTTTACACTCTACTGAAACTGCCCTCACTAAAGTCTCTAATGACCTACTAACAGCTAAATCTAATGGTCACTACTCCATGCTAATTCTCTTGGATCTCTCTGCAGCATTCGACACTGTGGATCATCAGCTCCTCCTCACTATGCTCCGCTCCATCGGCCTCAAGGACACCGTTCTCTCCTGGTTCTCCTCCTATCTCTCTGACCGATCCTTCACTGTATGTTTTGCTGGTTCCTCCTCCTCTCACCTTCCCCTTACTGTTGGGGTTCCTCAAGGATCAGTCCTAGGCCCCCTACTCTTCTCGTTGTATACTGCCCCTATTGGACAAACAATCAGTAGATTTGGTTTCCAGTACCATCTCTATGCTGACGACACCCAATTATACACTTCTGCTCCTGATATCACACCGACCTTTTTAGAAAACACCAGTGATTGTCTTACCGCTGTCTCTAACATCATGTCCTCCCTCTATCTGAAACTAAACCTGTCAAAAACTGAACTCCTCGTGTTCTCTCCCTCTACTAACCTACCTTTGCCTGACATTGCCATCTCCGTGTGCGGTTCCACCATTACTCCAAAGCAACATGCCCGTTGCCTTGGGGTCATCCTTGATTCTGACCTTTCATTCACCCCCTACATCCGATCACTGGCTCGCTCTTCTTACCTGCATCTCAAAAACATTTCTAGAATTCGCCCTTTTCTTACTTTCGACTCTGCAAAAACTCTGACTGTTTCACTTATTCATTCTCGTCTGGACTATTGTAACTCTCTACTAATCAGCCTCCCTCTTGCAAAACTCTCCCCGCTCCAATCTGTCCTGAATGCTGCAGCCAGGATCATATTCCTCACCAACCGTTACACCGATGCCTCTACCCTGTGCCAGTCATTACACTGGCTACCCATCCACTCCAGAATCCAGTACAAAACTACTACCCTCATCCACAAAGCACTCCATGGCTCAGCACCACCCTACATCTCCTCCCTGGTATCAGTCTACCACCCTACCCGTGCCCTCCGCTCCGCTAATGACCTCAGGTTAGCATCCTCAATAATCAGAACCTCCCACTCCCGTCTCCAAGACTTTACACGTGCTGCGCCGATTCTTTGGAATGCACTACCTAGGTTAATACGATTAATCCCCAATCCCCACAGTTTTAAGCGTGCCCTAAAAACTCATTTGTTCAGACTGGCCTACCGCCTCAATGCATTAACCTAACGATCCCTGTGTGGCCTATTTATAATAAAAAAAATAAAATAAAAAAAAAAGGTTCCTCGCATCATGTTCTCATACACTTTATGCAGTATTAGCCCTCTGTGTCTGTACTGCTACATACTTAGGCAGTTAACTGGTTCATGCAGCTTTACATGAACACCTGAGCCTTACACTATAGCTGGTCCGAATAACTAAAGCAATGGTTACCATCCACCTCTCGTGTCTCCCCTTTTCCCCATAGTTTGTAAGCTTGCGAGCAGGGCCCTCACTCCTCCTGGTATCTGTTTTGAACTGTATTTCTGTTATGCTGTAATGTCTATTGTCTGTACAAGTCCCCTCTATAATTTGTAAAGCGCTGCGGAATATGTTGGCGCTATATAAATAAAAATTATTATTATTTATTATAGTGAGCTGCGCGGCTATAAGCATGCCTAGACACCGACCGACAGCTGATTCTACACTGATGCACTGCTGAGCCCATCCGTCGTTATGACTGTCGTTCATTAAATACTATGCGGTGTGTTATGATCTGGTGGCCTAGGAGCAGCATGTGACGTACTCTGGAGAAGGTGGTACCTGTACTGACCGCAGACCCTGAACTTAGCAGCGCAACTAGAAATAGCCGTGGGATGTACCTAACACTCCCTAGACACCTCGACACAGCCTAAGGACTAACTTCCCCTAAAGATAGAAACGGGAAAACTATCTTGCCTCAGAGAAAATCCCCAAAGGATAGACAGCCCCCCACAAATATTGACTGTGAGAGGAGAGGGAAATGACAAACGCAGACTGAAATCAGGATTAGCAAAGGAGGCCTTACTAACTAAAAAGTAAGAATAGGACAGAGAACTATGCGGTCAGTATTAAAACACTAGAAAATATCCACCACAGAAAATACAAAACTCCACATCTGACTAAAGACATGGAGGGTATATCTGCATCTCCACAGATACCGCTTGGTTGCAAAAAATCCTTACACAGACAAGCTGGACAAGACAAAACATGAAAATGCACTGAACTATTAAGCCCACAGCATGTGGACAGCAAAAACAAAGCCAGGACTTATCTTTGTTTGAAAGCACAGCAAACAGGAGAGACCAGTAAGGGATGTAAATCCTCCAAAAACAATGGACAACTGGCACTGACTAAAGGATCAAGCAGGACTAAATAGCTGAGTCCAAATTGCAAAAAGTGAACACACCTGATAAATGCTGCGATCCAAAGACAGCAGCACTACCACTCATAACCACCGGAGGGAGCCCAAGAGCAGAATTCACAACAGCGGTGACAGAAGCCATGTCGGCTACTCCTCTGTGACTGAAAGCCAGAGACTGCCGGGAGAAATAAAGTTAACCCCTTAATCCCATATGACGTACTATCCCGTCGAGGTGACCTGGGACTTAATTCCCAGTGACGGGATAGTACGTCATAAGTGATCAGCCGCGCTCACGGGGGGAGCGCGGCCGATCGCGGCCGGGTGTCAGCTGACTATCGCAGCTGACATCCGGCACTATGTGCCAGGAGCGGTCACGGACCGCCCCCGGCACATTAACCCCCGGCACACCGCGATCAAACATGATCGCGATGTGCCGGCGGTACAGGGAAGCATGCGGGCTTCCCTGAGAAGATCGGTACAAGGTGATGTGTTCACCTTGTACCGAACGTCTTCTCCCTGCAGGCCCCGGATCCAAAATGGCCGCTGGGCTGCATCCGGGTCCTGCAGGGAGTACTTCCGGGTCGCCTGCAGGTGCTGGTAAGCCTGCAGCGATGTCAGTGAGATCGCTGATCTTACAGAGTGCTGTGCAAACTGTAAGATCGGCGATCTGTGTTGTCCCCCCCTGGGACAAAGTAAAAAGAAAAAAATTCCACATGTGTAAAAAAAAAAAAAAATTACTAAATAAATAAATAAATTAAAAAAAATATTATTCCCATAAATACATTTCTTTATCTAAAAAAAACCAAACAAAACAATAAAAGTACACATATTTAGTATCGCCGCGTCCGTAACGACCCGACCTATAAAACTGTCCCACTAGTTAACCCCTTCAGTGAACACCGTAAGAAAAAAAAAAAAAAAAACGAGCCAAAAAACAACGCTTTATTATCATACCGCCAAACAAAAAGTGGAATAACACGCGATCAAATACACGGATATAAATAACCATGATACTGCTGAAAACGTCATCTTGTCCCGCAAAAAACGAGCTGCCACAAAGCATAATAAGCAAAAAAATAAAAAAGTTATAGTCCTGAGAATAAAGCGATGCCAAAATAATTATTTTTTCTATAAAATAGCTTTTATCGTATAAAAGCGCCAAAACATAAAAAAATGATATAAATGAGGTATCGCTGTAATCGTACTGACCCGACGAATAAAACTCCTTCATCCACTTTACCAAACGCGGAACGGTATAAATGCCTCCCCCAAAAGAAATTCATGAATAGCTGGTTTTTGGTCATTCTGCCTCACAAAAATCGGAATAAAAAGTGATCAAAAACTGTCACGTGTCCAAAAATGTTACCAATAAAAACGTCAACTCGTCCCGCACAAAACAAGACCTCACATGACTCTGTGGACCAAAATATGGAAAAATTATAGGTCTCAAAATGTGGAGACGCAAAAACTTTTTTGCTATAAAAAAAGCGTATTTTAGTGTGTGACGGCTGCCAATCATAAAAATCCGATATAAAAAACGCTATAAGGCCATGTTCACACAGTGCGTTTTTTACCGCGGAACCGCGGCGGTTTTGCCGCTGCGGTTCCGCAGCTGTTTTCCATGCAGGGTACAGTACACTGTACCCTATGGAAAACAGGACACACTGTGCACATGGTCCGGAAATTGTAAAAAAAAAGACGCGCTGAATAGCTCCCGGAAAAAAGAAGGAGCATGTCAATTCTTTTTCCGGAGCCGCAGCGGTTCTGCACCCATAGACCTCCATTGTGAGGTCCAAACCGCAGTAAAACCCGCAGATCAAAAATATATCTGCGGGTTTTACTGCGGTTTGATGTGCAGAACCGCTGCAGCAGGAAGTGCGGGGAGCGGGCGGAAGTGCGTGGGCGGAGTATGGCTGCCCCCCCCGTGTTCCGATCCCGCCCCCCCGTGCTCCGATGCCCCCCCCCAGTGCTCCGATGCCCCCCCCAGTGCTCTGATGCCCCCCCGTGCCCTAATCTCCAACCCTTATACTCACCCGGCGTCCCGGTGTCCGTCCGGCCGTCTTCTCCCTGGGCGCCGCCATCTTGCAAAATGGCGGGCGCATGCGCAGTGCGCCCGCCGAATCTGCCGGCCGGCAGATTCGTTCCAAAGTGCATTTTGATCACTGAGATATAACCTATCTCAGTGATCAAAATAAAAAAATAGTAAATGACACCCCCCCCCCTTTGTCACCCCCATAGGTAGGGACAATAAAAAAAAATAAAGAATTTTTTTTTTTTTTTTTTCACTAAGGTTAGAATAGGGGTAGGGGTAGGGTTAGGGGTAGGGTTAGGGGTAGGGTTAGGGTTAGGGGTAGGGTTAGGGTTAGGGGTAGGGTTAGGGGTAGGGTTAGGGTTAGGGTTAGGGTTAGGGGTAGGGTTAGGGGTAGGGTTAGGGGTAGGGTTAGGGGTAGGGTTAGGGGTAGGGTTAGGGTTAGGGGTAGGGGTAGGGGTAGGGGTAGGGTATTTTCAGCCATTTTAACCCTAAAAAAATTCCTAGAAAACACACAGACTCTGGCTAGAAAACTGAATTAAAAAAACGCATCAAAAAACGCATCAAAAAACGCATCAAAAACGGACCAAAAAAAGGACCTGCGTTTTCTGCCAAGAGCTGCAGTTTTTTAAAAAACAGTCAGGAAAAAAAAAGGATGGAAATCCTGAACGTGTGAACATACCCTAAAAGTAAATCAAACCCCCCTTCATCACCCCCTTAGTTAGGGAAAAATAATAAAATTAAAAAAATGTATTTATTTACATTTTCCCATCAGGGCTAGGGTTAGGGTTAGGGTTAGGGCTAGGGTTAGGGCTAGGGTTTGGGCTAGGGTTTGGGCTGGGGTTAGGGCTAGGGTTAGGGTTGGGGCTAGGGTTGGGGTTAGGGTTGGGGCTAGGGTTAGGGCGAGGGTTGGGGCTAGGGTTAGGGCGAGGGTTAGGGTTGGGGCTAGGGTTAGGGTTGGGGCTAGGGTTAGGGTTGGAGCTAAAGTTAGGGTTAGGGTTGGGGCTAAAGTTAGGGTTAGGGTTGAGGCTAAAGTTAGGGTTGGGGCTAAAGTTAGGGTTAGGGTTTGGATTATATTTACGGTTGGGATTAGGGTTGGGATTAGAATTAGGGGTGTGTCAGGGTTAGGGGTGTGGTTAGGGTTACCATTGGGATTAGGGTTAGGGGTGTGTTAGGGTTAGGGTTTCAGGTAGAATTGGGGAGTTTCCACTGTTCAGGCACATCAGGGGCTCTCCAAACGCGACATGGCGTCCGATCTCAATTCCAGCCAATTCTGCGTTGAAAAAGTAAAACAGTGCTCCTTCCCTTCCAAGCTCTCCGGTGCGCCCAAACAGGGGTTTACCCCAACATATGGGGTATCAATGTACTCAGGACAAATTGGACAACAACTTTTTGGGTCCAAGTTCTCTTGTTATCCTTGGGAAAATAAAAATGTGGGGAGCTAAAAATCATTTTTGTGGGAAAAATATGATTTTTTTATTTTTACGGCTCTGCGTTGTAAACTGCAGTGAAACACTTGGGGGTTCAAAGTTCTCACAACACATCTAGATAAGTTCCTTGGGGGGTCTAGTTTCCAATATGGGGTCACTTGTGGGGGGTTTCTACTGTTTGGGTACATCAGGGGCTCTGCAAATGCAACGTGATGCCTGCAGACCAATCCATCTAAGTCTGTATTCCAAATGGCGCTCCTTCCCTTCCGAGCTCTGCCATGCGCCCAAACAGTGCTTCCCCCCCACATATCGGGTATCAGCGTACTCAGGACAAATTGGACAACAACTTTCGGTGTCCAATTTATCCTGTTACCCTTGTGAAAATACAAAACTGGGGACTAAAAAATCATTTTTGTGAAAAAAAAGAATTTTTATTTTCACGGCTCTGCGTTATAAACTGTAGTGAAACACTTGGGGGCTTGGGGGCTCAAAGCTCTCAAAACACATCTAGGTAAGTTCCTTAGGGGGTCTACTTTCCAAAATGGTATCACTTGTGGGGGGTTTCAATGTTTAGGCACATCAGGGGCTCTCCAAACGCAACATGGCGTCCCATCTCAATTCCAGTCAATTTTGCATTGAAAAGTCAAATGGCGCTCCTTCCCTTCCGAGCTCTGCCATGCGCCCAAACAGTGGTTTACACCCACATATGGGGTATCAGCGTACTAGGGACAAATTGCACAACGACTTTTGTCATCTAATTTCTTCTCTTACCCTTGGGAAAATAAAAAATTGGGGGCAAAAAGATCATTTTTGTGAAAAAATATGATTTTTTTATTTTTACGGCTCTGCATTATAAACTTCTATGAAGCACTTGGTGGGTCAAAGTGCTCACCACACATCTAGATAAGTTCCTTAAGGGGTCTACTTTCCAAAATGGTGTCACTTGTGGGGGGTTTCAATGTTTAGGCACATCAGGGGCTCTCCAAACGCAACATGGCGTCCCATCTCAATTCCAGTCAATTTTGCATTGAAAAGTCAAATGGCGCTCCTTTCCTTCCGAGCTCTGTCATGCGCCCAAACAGTGGTTTATCCCCACATATGGGGTATCAACGTACTCAGGACAAATTGTACAACAACTTTTGGGGTCCATTTTCTCCTGTTACCCTTGGTAAAATAAAACAAATTGGAGCTGAAATAGATTTTGTGTGAAAAAAAGTTAAATGTTCATTTTTATTTAAACATTCCAAAAATTCCTGTAAAACACCTGAAGGGTTAATAAACTTCTTGAATGTGGTTTTGAGCACCTTGAGGGGTGCAGTTTTTAGAATGGTGTCATACTTGGGTATTTTCTATTATATAAACCCCTCAAAATAACTTCAAATGAGATGCGGTCCATAAAAAAAAAAATGAGAAATTGCTGGTCAAATTTAACCCTTATAACTCCCTAATAAAAAAAAAAATTTGGTTTTAAAATTGTGCTGATGTAAAGTAGACATGTGGGAAATGTTACTTAAGTATTTTGCATGACATATCTCTGTGATTTAATGGTATAAAAATTCAAAGTTGGAAAATTGCGAAATTTTCAAAATTTTCGCCAAATTTCCGTTTTTTCTCAAATAAACGCAAGTTATATCGAATAAATTTTACCACTAACATGAAGTACAATACGTCACGAGAAAACAATGCCAGAATCGCCAAGATCCGTTGAAGCGTTCCAGAGTTATAACCTCATAAAGGGACAGTGGTCAGAATTGTAAAAATTGGCCCGGTCATTAACGTGCAAACCACCCTCGGGGCTTAAGGGGTTAATAAAACATGCCTTCTGAATGCTATTAACTTGCAGACTAACACCATATCTGCAGGTTAGTAGAGTTTTCTGACATGACATGCAGCCTTCTGCTTTCAGTAATAGAGGTGCAGCTTCTATCACCACTCAGTACATAGTGAGCAGCGGCTGTAACCAAGTCCTCGGCACTGACTGACAGCTGCCTCTGTATTGATGCACTGCTGAGCAGGCTGTCAGTCAGTGCAGGGGCATCATTACAGCTTCCTTTCTTTATGTACTGAGAGGTGACTCAAGCCATACCAGCTGCGCATCTATGACTGAAAACAGGGAGTATTAGGCCATGTTCACACGATCCTTTTTTTCATGCGGAATTGCCGCGATTTTCCCGCTGCGGGTCTGCAGCTGTTTTCCATGCAGGGTACATTACATTGTACCCTATGGAAAACAGGAACTGCTGTGCCCACAATGCGGAAAAAAAAAAAAAAACCGCGCTGAATAGCTGCGGGAAAAAAGAAGTACCATGTCACTTCTTTTTTCGGAGCCGCAGCGGTTCTGCACCCATTGACCTCCATTGTGAGGTCAAACCCGCAGTAAAACCCGCAGATGAAAAAAATATCTGTGCGGGGAAGCGGGCGGAAGTGCGTGGGCGGAGTGTGGCTGCCCCCCCGTGCTCCGATCCCGCCCCCCCGTGCTCCAATCCCACCGCCCCGTGCTCCGATGCCCCCCCCCAGTGCTCCGATGCCCCCCCCGTGCCCTAATCTCCCCCTCTTATACTTACCCGGCATCCCGGTGTCCGTCCGGCCGTCTTCTCCCTGGGCGCCGCCATCTTGCAAAATGGCGGGCGCATGCGCAGTGCGCCCGCCGAATCTGCCGGCCGGCAGATTCGTTCCAAAGTGCATTTTGATCTCTGAGATAGGTTATATCTCAGTGATCAAAATAAAAAAAAATAGTAAATGACACCCCCCCCTTTGTCACCCCCATAGGTAGGGACAATAAAAAGAAATTAAGAATTTTTTTTTTTCCGGTAGGGTTAGGGTTAGGGGTAGGGTTAGGGGTAGGGTTAGGGGTAGGGGTACGGTTAGGGGTAGGGTTAGGGTATTTTCAGCCATTTTAACTGCATAGAAAACTGCATAAAAAAAAGGATCAAAAAAAGGATAAAAAAACGCATCAAAAAAGGACAAAAAAAGGACCTGCGTTTTCTGCCAAGAGCTGCAGTTTTTTAAAAAACAGTCCTGAAAAAAAAAGGATGGAAATCAGGAACGTGTGAACATACCCTTAAAGTCCATATGTTCCCGATAGCTGTGCTTCCAGTGCGGTGGCAACATGCCTTTTTAAATGTTGTTAACCTGCAGATTAACCCCATATCTATAGGTTAATAACATTTATTGACATGACAGGTTTCGTTTAACATATTTTGCTGTAAATTCTATGTGGATAAAAATTACAATGGAAAATTGTGGCAATTTATGAGTTAAGACATGAGTTATGACATGAATGTACTGTATGCCCGAAGTAGGCATGCATTATAAGGTCTTTTTCAAACCAAATGCCAGTGGCTTAAAGGGGTTATCCGGTCGACTCTGTGTGACTACAGACTTCTGATTCCTCCCAGTGCACGCACTATGCGCTACGTGGATTCACCAGTTTCTGACTGGGTAACAGAGGGTATGTACAAATTATGCATACCCCCGGCCAAAGCCAGTGGGCGTGGCCTTGCTCCGTACATTTGTATGGTAAACATTTGCCCTCTATAGGCCACGCCCACTAGATGGTCACGTCACTAGACTGGCACAGCCAAGTTCAATACAGGTGTATGGAGCGAGGCCATGCCCACTGGACGGGAGTATGTATAATGCAACTGTCAAACCCCTCAGAGCACAGTGTGTGTGCTGAGGGGGATTCATAAGTCTGCGCACAGAGTGATTAGATTGTGGTTCCCAATGCAAAATCTTTAGATCTAATGTCTTTAATACTATTGGACCTCTCATAAGGGTAAGGGCATACTGGGCCCCAAGGCTCTAGGGCTCAGGTTCGACCTCACTCACCAGGGCTGGACTGGCCATCTGGCAATCCTGGCAAATGCCAAAAGGGCCTGTCTGGTTGTGGGCTGCATTGTCTGCAACATTAACAGAATCGGTGTTCTCAAGACGCCCATACTATTAAGAGTTGTGACGGAGCACAATGTCGCTGACTCAGTCACTTACCCCACAAGGCCATCGATATCATTACAAATATTTCTCTTGTAGTAAATCTTGCTTTCCTCCATTCAGGGTAATATTAGTAATATATCCCATCAAGTACTTGGGGATGGGGACAGCATAGGCCTGTGTGATTTCAAATGCCAGGGCCGAATTTCAGCCCCAGTCTGCACCTGTCACCCACTATACAGTAATTACACCCCTGCCCATATTAAAAGTCCCACTCAAGTCTTTTTTTCTATCCTTTTGTTAGGGAACACGTATGCAAGTATAATTTATGTAGTTACGCACATGGTCAAAATTGTTGGTACCCCTCCTTTAATGACAGGGAAAACCCACAATTGTCACAGGAATAACTTGAATCTGACAAAAGTACATGAACAAATGAAAGTCAGACATTGCTTTTCAACCATGCTTCCACAGAGACTCCTTGGGAACTATACACTGCCGGATTTAGAATTCTGGTCACTTGTCCCCACTTAGCTTTCACAACACCCAGAATATGCAACACCACTGATCATATGATGCCTTCTTTTCTGACTACAATGCAACCCTCCATGAAATGTTCTCAAAACTGCAGCTTCCATTAGTATCTGAGATGAACAGGACCACCCAGTCTGAAGATGAAGCACACCTAAACAATGGTTGCAGTGTTCACGTTAAAGGGAACTTGTCACCCCCCAGGCGTTTGTAACTAAAAGAGCCACCTTGTGCAGCACTAATGCTGCATTCTGACAAGGTGGCTCTTTTAATTCTGAAACTTGTCCCTCATACCTTGAAATCATCCCGGGGGCGCGCCGGGTACGGCCTCCTCTTCCTTCATTAGGGTCCCCGGCGCCTGCGCTGTAAGTTTGAAGGGCAGCCCAACTGCACATGCTCGAAAAAAAAATAAATAACAGCGCAGGCGCCAGGAACGCTAATGAAGGAAGAGGAGGCGGCGCCCGGCGCGCAGAGGCTATGAGTGACGGCTGTGGTGTGTCTGTGCTAGGGGGGAAAGACCTGCCCCCGGGACGATTTCAAGGTATGAGGGACAAATTTCAAAAACGATTATTTCAGCAGTGCCAGGAACAAGAACTAAAAGAGCCACCTTTTCAGAATGCAGCATTAGGGTATGTGCACACGTCAGGATTTCTTGCAGAAATTTTCCTGACAAAAAAATGGACATTTCTACCAGAAATCCGCATGCATTTTTACCGCGATTTTACCGCATTTTCACGCGTTTTGACGTGTTTTTGGTGCATTTTTTGTGCGTTTTTTTCCCAAATGCATAGCATTGCGGGAAAAACGCTGAAAATCCGCAAAAATAATGAACATGCTCATTTTTTTTACCGCGATGCGTTTTTTTCGTGGAAAAAACGCATCCATGTGCACAAAACATGCAGAATGCATTCTAAATGATAGAATGCATAATGTATGCGTTTTTAATGAGTTTTTATAGCGTTTTTAGCGCAAAAAAAAAATGCAAAAAAAACCTGAACGTGTGCACATAGCCTTAGTGCTGCACAAGGTGGCTCTTTTAGTTACAAACGCCTGGGGGGGAGGGGGAGGGGAAGACAGGTTCCCTTTAATCTATCGATGCAGCAATACTGGAGCATGGTGAGAATTAACAGGTGAACTTTGTTTTGTTTTGTTTTTGTTTTAATTTTATAGTTCCCTTCTGCTGTTAGAAAAAAAATAATAACTTCAGGATGATCCCTATAACAAATGTACAGCATAGCAGAAAATTGTGGAATCAAATGCTACATTGAAAAAGGCATGGAAGCTAAAAGTCTAGATACTAACAGTATTCATACACAAGGGAATGTTGCGTGTATTTTCTTGATTTTTTTTCTTAATTTGGTGCAAATAGTGTCAGCAACAGAACTGAAGTGTAGCAGTGTTATCTCGGAGCTTACTGCCAATATGATCAATAGTGTCATTGTTCCGTCACACACAACTACTGTGTTGTAAGCAAAAACTTGATCAGAAAGAGGAGAAAACAAAGGAAGAGCTGACAAGTGACTGAACTCCATACTAGCAGCAACTTTTATTCCAGCAGAACATGCAAAAGGTTAAGTTTATAAAGCGACTGTTTTTTTCTTAAAGCTACAGGCTCTTTTTGTAAATGATTGAAGGGGTTATCCACTACTTGGACAACCTCATTCAACAACTTTGCACCACTAAAATAATAACTCATAGGATATGTGCCCTCGATCCGGAAGTAGCAGGGTATTTTCGCTGTGTCCAAAACGCTGCGTTCTAATCATGCAGGTAAATCCGCATGTGTGCACTGAACCGTGCAGATTTACCACATCCAATGCATTCATTTCTGTTGCGGAGACTAGATTCACATTGTTATGTCACGTGAGTTCTGCAGCCAATCAGCGCTGCCGTCACTCTCCCCACCTACGGATGTATCAGACAGCAAGAGGAAGTCGGAGCTGCGAGCCCCGGGAGAGCTACTGCCGGCACAGGAAGTGAGTATGCTTTACTGGTGGAAACATGCTGATTGAGCTGGGGTTGTCAGACTAATAGACAACCCCTTTAAAATAAACTTATAAATTCTCATTAGGAAATACAATATATTACATACATTTTGTAAAAACTGAGCTATAACGTTATAATTTAAGAACAGTTTCAGTACAATTAGACCCATTTTAATTGAACAGTGGTCATGTATGTATACAAAGCACCAAAACCGCATTCGTTGTCAGTGGGACTAATGGTGGTAGTGGAGCACTTTACTGGGCCAATTCTGTCAGTTCTGACAGTGGGGACAATTTATCCAAACTATATTTATTGCCCACAGCAACCAGTCAGAACTCAGCTTTCATTATCTCAAAGCTAGTTCAAAAGTGCAAGCCAAATTCTGATTGGTTGCTATGGGCAACAAAGACCTTTTTTATTTTTGACAGTCTTGATAAACGAGGCCAAATGAATGGGATAGTGGTATACATGCCAATCATCCACTTCATTTACACACAGTAATCCAGTACCCCATACTTGTGACTGGTGGGGGGTCCACTCAGCTATCAGACACTTATCACCTGGTTTGTGTATAGGAGATAAGTTGTCATGATGACCCAACTACTTTAAACACTTCACAACCTATGACGTGTATATGTATGTCATAGGTCGTGTATTCCCCTGTGATGACGTCGCATCTTTTCTGATTTGATCTGCTGACATGTGCTCATAACAGCCACAGGTTGAATCTCGATCCACCAGTGGCTGTTAACATGTTAAATGCTGCTGTCAATCTCCGCTTGGTGGCACTCATAGCAATCCGGCAATGACAACCACAGAGGTTTACTGCAGACCCTGGGTTGTCATGCCAACCCATCGGCGACCCACGGTCATGTGACACAGGCGCCGATGGGTGGGATTAGTGATGTGCTTCTGGCAATCACATTAAATGCCACTGTCAGAGATTGACAGTGTCATTTAACGGGTTAACAGCAGTGAGTGGATTGCGATTAGGGGCACATGTCAGCTGTTCAAATCAGCTGACATGTGCCGAGAAAGATATGAGCTAATCGCCGGTGCCCACATCAAAGGGAGAGACGCAACATGCGCTGTACATGTATGACACGTGTCGTAAAGGGGTTAAAGCAAGTAAAAAGTGTAAAAAAAAGGGGTTTTAACAGTTAAAAAATTCTAATTGCCCCCCTTTTGCCCCATTCAAAACAATAAAAATATCAAACATACACATATTTGTTATTGCCGCGTTCAGAATCGCCTGATCTATCAATAAAAAAAAGAATTAACCTGATCGCTAGACGGCGTAGTGAGAAAAAAAGTAAAATCACCAGAATTATGTTTTTTTGATTGCCGCAACATTGCATTAAAATGCAATAACAGGCGATCATTTAAAACATCAGCTCAGCACGCAAAATATAATCCCTCACCCAACCCAAGATCATGAAAAATGGAGACATGATGGGTATCGGAAAATTGTTTAATGTTTATTTAGAAAAGTTTGGAAATAAAAATAAACCTAGACATATTTGGTGTCTATGAACTCGTAATGACCTGGAGAATCATAATGGCAGGTCAGTTTTAGCATTTAGTGAACCTATTAAAAAAGCCAAACAAAAATCAAGTGTGGGATTGCACTTTTTTTGCATTTTCCAGTTCACAATATCGTAAAATCAATGGTGTCAATCAAAAGTACATCTTGTCCCGCAAAAAACAAGCCAAAGCGTTAATGCTAACAAAGTTATGGATCTGGGAAGAAAAGGTGCAAAAGGAGCAAAAAACGAAAAACGCAGGAACGGAAAATCCCAAGGTGGTGAAGTGGTAAAGTGTCCATAGACACAGGATATTGGTCCATGTTGACCATATTGACATTTCTGTCAAGATGAGTTGGATTTCAAATCTTTTGATTCTTTTGTTTCTCTAGAGCAGTGTTTTTCAACCAGTGTGCCGCGGCACACTAGTGTGCCGCGACACATGGTCGGGTGTGCCGCGGGGAACGGGAGTCAGCTGTTCTCTGTGCCGACTGTCAAGCTGACAGCCGGCACAGAGAAGCTGCAGCGCGCCGGCTCCCGGAGATCAATTGTACTCGCAGACATCTACCAGCTGCGAGTACAATTGAGGCTCTGACCGCTGGGTCAGAGCGACGCCAGCAGCGTGATCAAGTCATGTGATCACGCTGCTGACGTCACTATCCGGCGCGCAGGAGACAGAAGAGACTTGGTGGTAAGTGCTCCTGTGCTGTGGAGCTGAAGACACCGAAGATTCAGCGTGGGGTAGGTTTATGGGGAGTATGTGGGGGGATTTATTAAGTGTGGGGGGATTTATTCAGTGTGTGTGGGGGATTTATTCAGTGTGTGGGGGGGATTTATTCAGTGTGTGGGGGGATTTATTCAGTGTGTGGGGGGATTTATTCAGTGTGTGGGGGGGATTTATTCAGTGTGTGGGGGGATTTATTCAGTGTGGGGGGGATTTATTCAGTGTGTGGGGGGGATTTATTCAGTGTGTGGGGGGGATTTATTCAGTGTGTGGGGGGGATTTATTCAGTGTGTGGGGGGGATTTATTCAGTGTGTGGGGGGGATTTATTCAGTGTGTGGGGGGATTTATTCAGTGTGTGGGGGGGATTTATTCAGTGTGTGGGGGGGATTTATTCAGTGTGTGGGGGGGATTTATTCAGTGTGTGGGGGGGATTTATTCAGTGTGTATGTGGGGGGGGCTGGAATTTATTTAGCATGTGTGGGGCAGGGTGCATTTATTCTGTGGAAGGGGATGGATTTATTCTATCGGAAGGGCAGTGGATATATTCTGTGGGGGTGAGTGGGGAGATGGGGGTGGACACAGTGGCGAGGGGAAAAATGTGTGCTGACAGTACTGGGAGCAACGGTGATGGGATGTGTGAGGACAGTATGGGGAGTCGGGGGAATGTGTGAGGGGGGAATGTGTGAGGAGGAAATATGGAGAGAGCAAAGGGGTATGTTAGCAGGGGGGGATGTACAGGAGGAGGCTATTAGAAAATGTGTGCAGACAGTATGGGGGGATGAAAGTGTGAGTGGACACATAATAGATACTGAGTAGTGTGAGGGTAACAGCCAGGAGGAGACAGTATGCCAAGTAGGAGGAGTGTAATGAAGGGGCACAGTAGAGAGACTGGGCTCTCTATGAGGGACACCGTATGAGAAGGCAGTGTGAAGTATGGAAAAGAGAGAGAGGGTAGTGTGGATGGCATGTACCATAAGAGGGACAGTGAGGGTCATATTATGTGCTGGGAATAAAGTGAGGGGCAATTATTTACTCAGGGGCTCAGCCTAGGGCAGATATTGTTATTCCGGAGCATTATAATAACACTGCTATCTTTAAGGGTGTTGTGTCGGGATGTGCTGCAGAAGACAGGAGAAGATGGAAGTCTGCAGAAACGAGCTCTGCCGGTGGATGAGAAGAGTCATCATGGCATCTGGACAAGGTGAAGATGAAAAGAAAGAGGCGACTCCACAAACAACGTCATCTATCAGGTACCTGGATGTAAATGTGTTTTTTTTGTGATACTAATTCTCATTTTTATTTGTTAGGAGCATTAAAGGGGATGTCCAAGGCTGTGATGAGTCTGCAGTCATACTATGTGACTGCAGACTTCTGAATTCTCACAGTGCACACTGCTATCATAATTCTCTGATGTTGGTGATTTACATACATGTGGTCACGTGCTGACTAGACATGTGTGGCCTCATTCAATGAAAATGAATTGACTGAGGCCGGACACGTCTAGTTAGAATGTGGCCAGAAGTATCCAAATCACATACTTGTGCTGTCATGACCGTCCACTCTGGCCACCGGCAAGGGAGAATCCTGAAAGTGTGCAGTGCTTGCGCTGTGAGAATTCAGAAGCCTGCAGTCACATAGAATGACTGCAGACTTTCATCTTAAACCTGGACGCACCATTTTGTGCCATTTTGGTTGGTGGTGTGCCTCGGGATTTTTTAAGTATAAAAAGTGTGCCGCGGCTCAAAAAAGGTTGAAAATCAATGCTCTAGAGAAGCACTGCTAGGGATAGCAGCCATTTAACTATATGTGGTCAAGTTATTTTCATGTACAAACGGCCACATTTATGAGAGAACTGAGGCAGAAAGTTTTCTTTTTGGGGCAATTCTGATGTCACTACTCATCCCACAGGTAGTCATTAGTGATGAGCGGATGTACTCGTTGCTCGGGTTTTCCCGTGCGCTCTCGGGGGTCTCCAAGTATTTGTTAGTGCTCGAATATTTAGTTTTTGTCCATGCAGCTGCATGATTTACAGCTGCTAGCCAGCCCGAGTACATCTGAGGGTTGCCTGGTTGCTAGGGACTCCCCACATGTAATCAAGCTGTCTAGTAGCCACAAATCATGCAGCTGCGGCAACGAAAACTAAATCTCCGGACACTAACAAATACTTGGAGACCACCTGAGCGTGCTCGGAAAAATCCAAGCAACGAGTATATCTGCGCATCACTAGTCGTCATCTCATTCCTGATATAAGCGGAGTACAGAATAAGCTGCTGTATTTTCAATTTTTTTTCTCTATGGACGCAGGTTGACTGCCCATTATAATGGACTGATATGTTAAGATAAAACACATACCGTATATACTCGAGTATAAGCCAACCTGAGTATAAGCCGACCCCTAATATTGCCACAAAAAACTGTGAAAACTTAATGACTCGAGTATAAGCCTAGGGTGGGAAATGCAGCAGCTACCGGTAAATGTCAAAGGTAAAAATGGATACCAATAAAAGTAAAATTAATTGAGACATCAGTAGGTTAAGTGTTTTTGAATATTGATATTGAATCAAGAGCCCCATATAATGCTCCATACAGTTTATGATGGGCCCCATAAGATGCTCCATAATTAAAATATGCCCCATATAATCCTGCATAAAGGTTAATTATGGCCCCATAAGATGCTCCATAGACACATTTGCCCCATATAATGCTGCACAAACGTTGATTATGGCCCCATAAGATGCTCCATAAAGATATTTGCCCCATACAGTGCTGCACAAACGTTAATTATGGCCCCATAAGATACTCCATATAGACACTTGCTCCATACAGTGCTGCACAAAACGTTAATTATGGCCCCATAAGATGCTCCATATTGACAGTTGCCCCATATAGTGCTGCACAAACATTAATTATGGCCCATAAGATGCTCCATATAGACACTTGCCCCATATAATGCTGCACAAACGTTGAATATGGCCCCATAAGATGCTCCATACAGACACTGGCCCCATGTAGTGCTGCACAAGTGTTATGGCCCCATAAGATGCTCCATACAGACACTTGCCCCATTTGCTGTTGCTGCGATAAAAAAAAAAATGACATACTCACCTCTCGTCGCTCAGGCGCCCGGCACTTGCTATATTCACCTTTCCTCGTTCCGATGCCGCTCCATCTTCAGCGTCTTCTGCACTGACGTTCAGGCAGAGGGCGCGCACTAACCACGTAATCGCGCCCTCTGACCTGAGCGTCACTGCAGAAGACGCTAAAGATGGAGCGGAACGAGGAAAGGTGACTATCGCGCAGTGCTCACCCACCCCATTATACTCACCTGCTCCTGGCATGGTCCCTGTAGGTCCCAGGTTCCCCAGCTTCTTCCTGTATTGAGCGGTCACCGTTACCGTTCATTACAGTAATGGATACGCGGCTCCACCCCTACTGTAATGAGCAGTACCATGTAACCGCTCAGTACAGGAAGAAGCTGCGGCGCCGGGGAACCAGGGACCTGCAGGGACCGCGCCAGGAGCAGGTGAGTATAATTAGACAGCTCCCCCTCCCCTTCCAACCCCTAGGTATGACTCGAGTATAAGCCGAGAGGGGGACTTTCATCCCAAAAAAATGGGCTGAAATTCTCGGCTTATATTCGAGTATATACGGTACTTTATCAGAGCTGGGTGAAAATAGCATGAAAATACCAAAAGCTGTTAAATGTTTGAGCAGTGCGCAAACATTTTGCAACTTTCCAAAGCTTAAAGGGAATCTGTCAGCAGGTTTTTCCTATGTAATCTGAAGACAGAATGAGATTGGGGTTAAAACACAGATTTTGGCTATTCCCCTCTTATCAAGCTCAGACATTTTGTTTGCTTGCAATGATTGTTTTAGCACCAGTAGCTTATCATTGCTGTGACTAGCTGTTCATGTGAGCCTTGGTCCAACACACCCCTTCCTGTGATAGGCAGCTCATTGTCTATGGACATTGTATATAGAGAGCCTGAATGGGGCGGGCTTAGATTTTCAGTTCTGTTTCATTTTTAAATCTAAAAACTCTTGTGTGATAACGGCTGCACCCAGTAATCTAAGTGATACATCATTGGATTCAGCTTTTTTGCCTACATCAGACTACTCTCAGATGAGGTGGCAAAAACCTGTTGACATACTCCTTTTAAGAGCTTTGATGAATCAGAGCCATTGTCTTCTATAAATAGGCAGTGGAGAAAGTCTGTTATTAAAGGGAATATGTCCCCAGGTTTTACCACCTAATTTGATACCAGCATGATGTAGAAAAAGGAAACCGTGATTTCAGAAATGCATCACTTACTGGGCTGCTAGCTGTAGTTTTGATTAAATCACAGTTTTATCAGCAGGAGATTATCCCTAGAGGTCTAGTAATCCTGCTGCCACGAGATCTGTATAATCATGCCCCTACTAATGATTGGCAGCTATATGGTCAGGAAACTGCCAATCAGTGGTGGAGACTGGTTATACAGAGCTCAACATTCAGAGAACTGATAGATCTGCAGGAGAGAAAACGGTGATTGTTCAAAATGACAGAAAACAACACAGTAAGTGACACGTCGCTGCCCTTACATTATGCCACTCTCAGGTGGGGTAGCAAAAACTTGATTACAGATTTCTCTTTAACGGACATGTGGATAACGTAACAACATGGAAACAGCTTTAAAATTGTATTATGGCAATACAGTGCTTCACAATGGCGAGCCTTCGCCTTGCACTATTCTCTCTGGCATGGGAGGAAAGATGGAACCCAGTTATAAATTGGTTGTCACTTTTTAACCCTGAAGTGTTACTCGGGAGAACGTTTTGCTACAGTACACATTACATTACTTCTTTCTTTTTCGTTGGGTATGTATCCGCCTGACAATGTAAATTTGTAAGCACCAAGCCCGCACCAATGAGTTATACATTCGCACAGTCGGAGCTTAGCTCCGTCCATGATAAGCAGGGGTGCGAGAAAGACAGAACATCAGATGTGAAATATAATCTCCTGCTTGTACAACGTAAAAAAGAGGCAAACATGTTTTCCTTCACATAAGGGTTTCTTCTGAGAACATTAAGGTTCCTCTCCAATTTACAGACATGATGTGCGTGGTACGGAAACCAGTAAATTGATTCCATACATTCAGGAAGAGCATTCCAGCTGAGGCCATCCCTCCTGTTCATTTACACTAGGACTGCCTACAACTGGCTGAAAATTTTGCAGAAAAAATAAAAAAGGTAATTCAGTTAGTTCTATGTGCTTAACCCCATAATCATTATATCCTATTATCCGTTCAAAAGTGATCTACTAGTCAGGAGAAATGATGGAGCTACCGGCAGATTGCGACTTCCTAGATTTCAGCGCTTGCCTGTGGCTTGATCTCAGATAATCATTATTCGGTATTTCCTGTCGGTTCATTTTTTTTAAAATAAGCTTTATTAGTCTGGGGATTAATAAAGTATAATGCCGATTTCAACAATATCTCTTAGTTAAAATCTAAGTTTAGAGAATTGGCTGAGGGAACAAGATGAGCGCAATAGGGTGTTATCGGGTTAAAATGGTTATTAAAAAGGCTTTTACACTCACCTGATTTACTTGTGTTAGGCTACTTTCACACTAGCGTCGGGCTCGGCCCTTCGCAGTGCGTCGGGCCGAGGTTACCGACGCTAGCAGTGAATGCTCCGCACAACAGGGGCAGCGGATCCGCTGCCCCATTGTGAGGTTCAGGGAGGTAATGGCGGACCGTTGGAAGCAAAAAACGTTACATGTAACATTTTTTGCTCCTGGCGGTCCGCCACAACACGGCGCAACCGTCGCACGACGGTTGCGACGTATGTCAATGCGTCGCAATGCGTCGCTAATGTTAGTCTATGGGGCAAAAACGCATCCTGCAGACAACTTTGCAGGATGCGTTTTTTCCCCTAAACGACGCATTGCGACGTATTGAAAAAAACGCTAGTGTGAAAGTAGCCTTAGACACAACATTGAAAAGGCATAAAACCAAATCCCACCTGCTGCCATCCCCCAGGTTGGATCATCCAATGTGATAATGGGGATTATTAGAGATTTTGACGGGTACCCTGCACTGCTGCAAATCCGATCAATGAGCCAGATACGACATGTGTAGTAACAGAGCTTCCTATCTTTTCCTTTAGCTTAGCCAGCATGGCGGTGCTTCCTATCTATTCCTTTAGCTTAGCCAGCATGGCGGTGCTTCCTATCTTTTCCTTTAGTTTAGCCAGCATGGCGGTGCTTCCTATCTTTTCCTTTAGTTTAGCCAGCATGGCGGTGCTTCCTATCTATTCCTTTAGCTTAGCCAGCATGGCGGTGCTTCCTATCTTTTCCTTTAGTTTAGCCAGCATGGCGGTGCTTCCTATCTTTTCCTTTAGCTTAGCCAGCATGGCGGTGCTTCCTATCTTTTCCTTTAGTTTAGCCAGCATGGCGGTGCTTCCTATCTATTCCTTTAGTTTAGCCAGCATGGCGGTGCTTCCTATCTATTTCTTTAGTTTAGCCAGCATGGCGGTGCTTCCTATCTATTCCTTTAGTTTAGCCAGCATGGCGGTGCTTCCTTTCTATTCCTTTAGCTTTGCCAGCATGGCAGTGCTTCCTATCTTTTCCTTTAGTTTAGCCAGCATGGCGGTGCTTCCTATCTTTTCCTTTAGTTTAGCCAGCATGGCGGTGTTTCCGATCTTATCCTTTATTTTAGCCATCATGGCGGTGCTTCCTATCTATTTCTTTAGTTTATGAAGCATGACGTTGCTTCCTAACTATTCCTTTAGTTCAGCCAGCATGGCGGTGCTTCCTATCTTTTCCTTTAGTTTAGCCAGCATGGCGGTGCTTCCTATCTTTTCCTTTAGTTTAGCCAGCATGGCGGTGCTTCCTATCTATTTCTTTAGTTTAGCCAGCATGGCGGTGCTTCCTATCTTTTCCTTTAGTTTAGCCAGCATGGCGGTGCTTCCTATCTATTTCTTTAGTTTAGCCAGCATGGCGGTGCTTCCTATCTATTCCTTTAGTTTAGCCAGCATGGCGGTGCTTCCTATCTTTTCCTTTAGTTTAGCCAGCATGGCGATGCTTCCTATCTTATCCTTTAGTTTAGCCATCATGGCGGTGCTTCCTATCTATTCCTTCAGTTTAGCCAGCATGGCGGTGTTTCCTATCTATTTCTTTAGTTTAGCCAGCATGGCGGTGCCTTCTATCTATTTCTTTAGTTTAGCCAGCATGGCGGTGCCTTCTATCTATTTCTTTAGTTTAGCCAGCATGGCGGTGCTTCCTATCTTATCCTTTAGTTTAGCCACCATGGCGGTGCTTCCTATCTATTCCATTAGTTTTGCCAGCATGGCAGTGCCTTCTATCTATTTCTTTAGTTTAGCCAGCATGGCGGTGCTTCCTATATATTCCTTTAGTTTAGCCAGCATGGCGGTGCTTCCTATCTATTCCATTAGTTTTGCCAGCATGGCGGTGCCTTCTATCTATTTCTTTAGTTTAGCCAGCATGGCGGTGCCTTCTATCTATTTCTTTAGTTTAGCCAGCATGGCGGTGCCTTCTATCTATTCCTTTAGTTTAGCCAGCATGGCGGTGCTTCCTATCTATTCCATTAGTTTTGCCAGCATGGCGGTGCCTTCTATCTATTTCTTTAGTTTAGCCAGCATGGCGGTGCTTCCTATCTATTCCATTAGTTTTGCCAGCATGGCGATGCTTCCTATCTATTTCTTTAGTTTAGCCAGTATGGCAGTGCCTTCTATCTATTCCTTTAGTTTAGCCAGCATGGTGGTGCTTCCTATCTTTTCCTTTAGTTTAGCCAGCATGGCGGTGCTTCCTATCTATTCCTTTAGTTTAGCCAACATGGTGGTGTTTCCTATCTATTTCTTTAGTTTAGCCAGTATGGCAGTGCCTTCTATCTATTTCTTTAGTTTAGCCAGCATGGCGGTGCTTCCTATCTATTCTTTTGGTTTAGCCAGCATGGCGGTGCTTCCTATCTATTCCTTTAGTTTGGCCAGCATGGCGGTGCTCCCTATCTATTCCTTTAGTTTAGCCAGCATGGCGGTGCTTCCTATCTTTTCCTTTAGTTTAGCCAGCATGGCGGTGCTTCCTATCTATTCCTTTAGTTTGGCCAGCATGGTGGTGCTCCCTATCTATTCCTTTAGTTTAGCCAGCATGGCGGTGCTTCCTATCTATTCCTTTAGTTTAGCCAGCATGGCGGTGCTTCCTATCTTTTCCTTTAGTTTAGCCAGCATGGCGGTGCTTCCTATCTTTTCCTTTAGTTTAGCCAGCATGGCGGTGCTTCCTATCTATTTCTTTAGTTTGGCCAGCATGGCGGTGCTTCCTATCTTTTCCTTTAGTTTAGCCAGCATGGCGGTGCCTTCTATCTATTTCTTTAGTTTAGCCAGCATGGCGGTGCCTTCTATCTATTCCTTTAGTTTAGCCAGCATGGCGGTGCTTCCTATCTATTCCATTAGTTTTGCCAGCATGGCGGTGCCTTCTATCTATTTCTTTAGTTTGGCCAGCATGGTGGTGCTCCCTATCTATTCCTTTAGTTTAGCCAGCATGGCGGTGCTTCCTATCTATTCCTTTAGTTTAGCCAGCATGGCGGTGCTTCCTATCTATTCCATTAGTTTAGCCAGCATGGCGGTGCTTCCTATCTTTTCCTTTAGTTTAGCCAGCATGGCGGTGCTTCCTATCGTATCCTTTAGTTTAGCCACCATGGCGGTGCTTCCTATCTATTCCTTCAGTTTAGCCAGCATGGCGGTGCTTCCTATCTATTCCATTAGTTTTGCCAGCATGGCGGTGCCTTCTATCTATTTCTTTAGTTTAGCCAGCATGGCGGTGCTTCCTATCTATTCCATTAGTTTTGCCAGCATGGCGGTGCCTTCTATCTATTTCTTTAGTTTAGCCAGCATGG
This sequence comes from Ranitomeya imitator, assembly GCF_032444005.1. Lineage (NCBI taxonomy): Eukaryota > Metazoa > Chordata > Amphibia > Anura > Dendrobatidae > Ranitomeya > Ranitomeya imitator. The sequence continues at coordinate 762,792,307 of NC_091283.1, read as the reverse complement.
CGGTGCTTCCTATCTATTCCATTAGTTTTGCCAGCATGGCGATGCTTCCTATCTATTTCTTTAGTTTAGCCAGTATGGCAGTGCCTTCTATCTATTCCTTTAGTTTAGCCAGCATGGTGGTGCTTCCTATCTTTTCCTTTAGTTTAGCCAGCATGGCGGTGCTTCCTATCTATTCCTTTAGTTTAGCCAACATGGTGGTGTTTCCTATCTATTTCTTTAGTTTAGCCAGTATGGCAGTGCCTTCTATCTATTTCTTTAGTTTAGCCAGCATGGCGGTGCTTCCTATCTTTTCCTTTAGTTTAGCCAGCATGGCGGTGCTTCCTATCTTTTCCTTTAGTTTAGCCAGCATGGCGGTGCTTCCTATCTATTTCTTTAGTTTGGCCAGCATGGTGGTGCTTCCTATCTTTTCCTTTAGTTTAGCCAGCATGGCGGTGCTTCCTATCTATTCCTTTAGTTTAGCCAGCATGGCGGTGCTCCCTATCTATTCCTTTAGTTTAGCCAGCATGGCGGTGCTTCCTATCTATTCCTTTAGTTTAGCCAGCATGGCGGTGCTCCCTATCTATTCCTTTAGTTTAGCCAGCATGGCGGTGCTCCCTATCTATTCCTTTAGTTTAGCCAGCATGGCGGTGCTCCCTATCTATTCCTTTAGTTTAGCCAGCATGGCGGTGCTTCCTATCTATTCCTTTAGTTTAGCCAGCATGGCGGTGCTTCCTATCTATTCCTTTAGTTTAGCCAGCATGGCGGTGCTTCCTATCTATTCCTTTAGTTTAGCCAGCATGGCGGTGCTTCCTATCTATTCCTTTAGTTTAGCCAGCATGGCGGTGCTTCCTATCTATTCCTTTAGTTTAGCCAGCATGGCGGTGCTTCCTATACATTCTTTTAGTTTAGCCACGCTGATATAGAAATCAAATAGAAATGAACATCCAGGGAGGCAGCAACCTGCTACATTATTGTCATAAATAATTAATTAGAAACATCTCACCTTACTTGTGCTGCCATAGAAGTATGTCAGGAAACAGGTGTCTCAGTGTTGCCAGTGGGTTACCAAAGAAACTACAAAATAAGATGGAAAATGGATTACACTATTGTGCAGTCAGTGGTAACGAAGCAAACTAACTGAGGACGACACTAGACCGAGAACAAAGTATAAAGCTCAGATGCTGATGTTTAACAGGACGGATCATATACAGCATAGAAATAAAACCGCAAGCAAAATAATCACATACTGTATCTTCTGGAGATGAAATGATACTATTGTGACACGGTAATAACATTGACGAGGACTAGTGATGAGCGAATGGGACATGCAGCTGTGTAGACTTTAACATATTTTTCGATCAAGCCGATACTCGGATAACATCTTATCCATGCACGTTCGCTCCTCACTGACGGGGACTCAGATCGTTATGTGGGGGAAAATGCGATCAGCTGTGTCATAGCAAAGAGCCTCCTAATGTAACGTAATATTTTCTATCTGATGTAAAAATAAACATCCTTTGCTATAGACAATTACATTATGTTACCTATACAGCAAAGGGAATGTTTTACAGCATTGTAGATATACTGTAAAGTTGCAGTCAAAATTATTCAACCTTCCTGTTGCACATTAGGTTTGTTAGCAAAATTTCCAAGCTTTCAGCAGTTTGCAATATACCAAAGAACAACTTACGGTAAATAGCTAAAACAGAATTTATATAAGTGGTTGCCCCAAATTCATCATAAGATGACACTTTTTAAATTACTGCAGTCTCAGAATTATTAAACCCCTTAATGATCAGCATCTGTAGTACTTAGTAGAGCACCTTTGGCTGTTATAACCTGCTGCAAAAATCATGAAATGCCAGACACCGGCTTCTGACAGCTTTCTAGCCAATCTTAGCCCATTCTTCATTGGCTATAGCTTCCATTTCACTAGTATTTTTGTGTTGTCAAAATTGTGGTCCAAAAACGTAAGTGAAGAAATTATTGCCTTGCATGTACAATTGGGAAAATAAGTATTTGATACACTGCCAATTTAGCAAGTTTTCCCACCTACAAAGAATGGAGAAGTCTGTAATTTTTATCTTAGGTACACTTCAACTGTGAAGACAAAATCTTAAAGAAAAAAATCCAGAAAATCCCATGATATGATTTTTACATAAATAATTTGCATTTTACTGCATGAAATAAGTATTTTATACAATAGAAAAACAGAACTTAATATTTGGTACAGAAACCTTTGCAATTACAGAGTACTGCAGTCATGTCTGGGCCGAGCAAACTGTGACGTCCAACCGTGGTGCACGTGGATTTGTAGACCCACTGTTCCACAGGAATGGGCATATGCAGGAGTGGACGTAACTAAGTGGCTACCTCGGTGTTCACTGGAGCCTCTAGTGGTGATGTCAGGCTTGTGCGGGTACCACTCCTGGGCAGTACTAGGTACGCTGACTAATTTATGGCTTAGTTCAGACATGCTGATCTTGGATACTGGAACATTGAAATGAACCATGGGACAATGTTCATACACTGGGAAACGAACCAGGGGACCTCGGGAGCAGGACTGGCTGCTCCGGGGTCAAGTGAATAATATTCAGGCACTGGCCGCTCCGGGACTAGGGAACGAGGTTTAGGCACTGGCCACTCTGGAATGAGGATGAGGATAGAGGACTGACCACACTGGGACCAAGGGACAAGGTTCAAACATTGGCTGCTCCGAGACCAGTGTACAAGTTTAAGGCACTAGCCATTCCAGGACCAGGGGACAAGGTTCAGGTGCTGGCTGCTTCAGGACCAGGGGACGAGGTTAATCGTGGCTGCTTTGGGACCAGGGGACACGGTTCAGCAATTGGCAGCTCCAGGACCAGGGGACAAGGTTCAGGCTCTGGCCACTGCGGGACCAGGGGATGAGGTTCAGGCACTGGCCACTGCAGAACCAAGGGATGCCACACTGGCATCAGGGGACCAGGTTCAGGCAATGGCTGCTCTACGACCAGAAGATGAGGTTCAGGTGCTGGCCACTCAGGGACCAGGGGACAAAGATACAGGTCTGGCCATACCAGGAAACTATGGCTACACGACTGGCCACACCAGGACCAGGGGACTACTGACACAGGACTGGCCACACTGGGATCAGGGAATATCGTTCAGGCTCTGGTCACACAGAGACCAGGGAACCTAACAACTCACTAGTAGTACACCTTACTAACTAATGATTCACTATGTTGCTTAGCGACTCACTAGGGGAGGAGTGTTTTACACAAGATGCCTCCCAGCCATTGGCTGTAAGACATTTTGCATGTGTTCTTGCAGGTGTACTACTTATGCTAAATGCCTCTCAGCTATATCCACGTACTTTGAGTGCCACTGTACTGCGGCGCGCACACACAGACTAAGAAGGACAGGGAAACAGTAGAACACCAGGGACCACGCTGTGGGGCTGGGGCGGTAAGTAAGCCAGCGTCCCTGCATAGGGTGTAGGGGACACTATGCAGGAGTGCCATCAGCAGCGTTACACAGAGGTCAGACATTTCCTATAGTTCTTGACAAAGTTTGCACATACTGCAGCAGAGATTTTAGCTCATTCCTCTATACCGATTTTTTTCTAGATCTTTCAGGTTTCGGGACTGTTGCTGGGCAACATTGAGTTTGAGTGAGATTTTCTATTGGGTTCAGGTCTGGAAACTGGCTAGGCCACTCCAGGACCTAGAATTACTTATGGAGCCACTCCTTAGTTGCCCTGGCTGTGTGTTTAGGGTCATTGTCATGCTGGAAGACCCAGCCACGATCCATCTTCGATAATCTTACTGAGTGTGTTACTCATGGTAATGTTTGAGACTGTGGTCCCATCTCTGTTTAGGTCATTGACCAGGTCTGAGATCTCATCTCCCGAGATTTTGCCTCCTCCAGCGGCGAGCCTGGGACCCTGCTCCACCACGGCCGGTAAGGTATATCTGCATTATAAGATGCACCCCCATTCCCCCCCCCCCAATTTGGGGTGAAACAGTGCATCTTATAATCCAAAAAATACAGTAATTCTTTGCTTGCCTACCTTAGTTTAACCATTTTTTACGATGTTTATGAATTTGTGTGTAAATAAGCTTTGCTAATATTTCAGTATATTTTGGATTCCATTGCTTCTTTTTGAACTTTGTAGGTTATATATTCGTTGTATGAAGGGTTTCTAGAATTTATAGGGGATTACTATATGCTTCGCGGACGTTACAGTCGCCTGACTTGAACCCATGGAAAGTATTTGGTGGGATCTGAAGAAGTTGGTTGCAACATGCAAACCACAAATATTAGGCTACTTTCACACTTGCGTCAGTACGGGTCCGTCGCTATGCGTCGGGCCGACGTACCGACGCACGTTGGGAAATTTGTGCACGACGTGGGCAGCGGATGCAGTTTTTCGATGCATCCGTTGCCCATTCTGAAGTCCGGGCAGGAGGGGGCGGAGTTTCAGCCGTGCATGCGCGGTAAAAAATGGCGGACGCGACAGACAAAAAAACGTTACATTGAACTTTTTTGTGATGACGGTCCGCCAAAACATGACGGATCCGTCGCACGATGGACGTGACGAATGGCCATCCGTCGCTAATACAAGTCTATGGGCAAAAAACGCATCATGTGAGCACATTTGCATTTGCAGGATCCGTTTTTTGCCCAAAATGACGGATTGCGACGGATGCCAAACGACACAAGTGTGAAAGAGGCCTTAGTGAACTGGAGGCCACTGCCCATGAGTAATAGGTGAAGATTCTTCAGAAATGCTATCAGCAACTGGTGTCTGGCCATGAATCACGTATCCAGCAAGTCATTATAGCCTATAGAGCTCTGCTGAAACGCTTCTCATGAAGAGGATGAATAATTCTAAGACTGACTACTAATTAAAAGTGGTATTTTTCTTTGAATATGAAAAAAAAAACACTAAAACACTTGTTATATTAGTTGTGCTGAGATTTTGAAATTATTCTTGCTTCATTGGTTTGTTGCAAGCAGCAGAAAGTTTGTAAATTTGACCAATAAACATATTTTGCAATGGGAGTGGTACAACGATACAATATATATAAGATACTGTAAAACATTCCCTTTATTGTTTAGGTAATAGAATGCTATTTCGGTCACAGGATGCCTTTTTTACACCATGATAGAAAATATTAAGTTACCATAGCATATATCCCTGGGACTTTTCAATAAAAGGGAAAACCGTGTTTAAGCAATACTCTAATTTAGCCACAGTAATTAAAGGGTTGTCCGTGACTCTAGAGACCCCTGCCAATTAGCTGATCCTGTTGTCACTGGCAGCCAGATGTAGCAGCAGCACAACTATTGATATGCTATAGGGACAAAAAAATAAGGCCATCTACACATTACACCTACAGGAGCTTTTAGGACATCCCATTGATCTATAGTCATAAATATGGAGTTGTTCCCTCTTTTGGAGCTATAACAGTTTCCATTCTTCTGGAAGTCTTTCTATGAGATTTTGGAGTATCTTTGTGGGAATATTTTTCCATTCTAGCTCACAACCTATGTTCTATTTTATCCCAAAGGTGATCAATGGTGTTGAGGTCTGGACTCAATGCCTTTCATTTAAGTTCTTCCACAGCAAACTCACCCAATCATGCCTAATTGGGCATTGCCTTTCGCACTGGGGTACTGTCATGCAAGCACAGAAAAATCCCTCTCCAAACAGTTCTCACAAAAGTGGAATCATGCAATTGTTCAAAATGTTTGGAATGCTGAAGCTTTAAAATTTACCTTCACTAAGCTACAGAATTTAGGCCAATTCCTGGAAAAAAACATCCATCTTCCACTAAACAGACAAGTTGACACAATATAGTTATCCAGGTAACGTTCTCCTGGCATCTGCCAAACACAGTCTCATCTATCTGATTACCAGATAGAGGAGTGGAATTCGTTACTCCACAGCTTCCACTGGTCCACAATCCAGTGGCAAAGTGATTAACACCACTCCATCAGACACTTGGCTTTGTACTTGATGTAAGGCTTGCATATGCAGCTGCTTGGCCATGGAAACCTATATCAAGAAGCTCCCAGCCCATAGTTTTTGATATCTTGATAATGTCAAAGAAGCTTTGTAGCTTTGCAGTTTCTAAATGAGCAGGGTTTTGTTGACTTTATGCACTATGCTCCCCTCCCCTATGCTATGCTCCCCAGCACTCAGGACCATGCTCTGTATTTTTACATGGTCTCCACTTTGTGGCTCAGTTTCTGTGGTTCCTAAAGCACAGTTGATTGTGAAATATTTAGAAGAGGGGAAATTTCACAAACTAACTTGTAACACCGGTGACGTCCTTTTACAGAACCACGTTTGAATTCAGAGAGTTCTTTACGAAGACCCAATCATTCACTAGTGTTTGTACAGGTAGACTGCATGGCCAGGAACTAGATGTTAAACACCTTCTGCCATCGGACTGAATGAAAACCTGAATTCAATGATTAAGTGCTGTGTACCAATACTTTTGTCAATTTTGTATACCCATCAGCAGCACTTTCAGGACGAAATAGCTCCATGAGAAAGTTGGCCGCCGTTTCCCTGCACTGCTTCTAGGCAAACATTTTTTTTAACAGAGAAGTGCCTTGGAAGTGCTATCGGGAAGAAATATGTCTCTTCTCGAAAAAATATTTGTACATGTTCAAAGGCTCATCTTAGATAACCACCACTTTCATTGCCTTGTACCTACAAATCATGCAGCTGTAGTAAATTTCTAGATGAGCCTGTATATAATGCAGTGTTCGCTTTGAGAGGCATTTTTTCCTTTAAAGTAACAAATGTTAATCAGTTGCATACTTAGAAAGTTCTCATCCAAATGCTGCCTGGGAATTGTGTTTTATGCTTTGCCAGAGTGTACTGTAGAAGCCATGTGAGACTGATGACATAATCTATGTGAGGGAGTCAGCAGCACTTCAGACATTCTGTGTCTGCAACAAGTGAATTACTGCAAGAGTTGAAGAGAAAATATTGGCTTATACCACCTAATGGATTTAATGTGAGATCGATGTCTCCCTAAATGGAGGAAGTAGCAGGTGCCGCTAAAATGGTTAAATTGTCAAGCACCTAGCCCCAATCTGTGAAACAATTTTATTTGAGCCGCATGAAACCTCAAAAACTAGTTAACGTCTTGTTTTAAGATTGTGCAATACTTCCTGTTTATCGATATGCTAGTTATCACCACTGGTACGACAAAATATTTGAAATGAGAGACCTTAATTTATCACTCCAGGAGATTGCAATGCCCAGAGGCCGATAGGTCTGCATTGTTCAGTGTTGTGAACGCCTGACCAATGGATTAGATTAGAAGAATGGTGCATAGTGATCCATCCTGTACTTCAATCAGATGTCACATACCAAACCTCATGTAATATGCAAATTGCCTCTTCTGAGAAAAAGAGGACTTAACTCTATAGAGCCACCTGTTGGAAGTAGCGATCCTACAAGTCACAATCAACTCTTTAACGAGTCGTGCAATAGGACTTAGGATAAAAGCCAAATTAGTATCTCAATTCGCAGACACGGTGTTTCGGGCTGTTGGCCCTCAAGCCTCATGTACACACTGAACATTGTGCCATGCAATCGTCTTCTGATGGTTTCTGTACATTAGGCTATGAATCAACCATCCGGCTACAGGTGTTTAATTAGACTCATGCCACAACTCTCAAAGGCTATCATAGTGCTTAGCAGGTTGGCAATGGAGGCTGGAATGCAGGACTATCCTGTTTAGCGATGAATCAATATTTTGTCACACAATGATTACCATTACTGATGAGCGAACGTGCTTGGATAAGTTGTTATCCGAGCATGCTTGGATGCTTTCCAAGTGTCTTCAGCGTTCTTGAATAATACGTTGAGTCCCTGCACCTGCATGTCACTCGGTTAGCATCAGAGCATGCTAGAATAACACCTTATCCGAGCATGTTCACTCATCACTAATTACCATATATTTGTCTGGAGACCATATGGGCAACACCATGAAGAGGCCTTCACAAGAGAAAGTCTTACGCCTGTGAATATGGTATGAGGTGGCATAACATATGGTAGCTGGACCCCTCTAGTCTTCATTCCAGGTACACTAACAGCTTGGCTTTACATTCTTTTGGTCAGTAAACCAGCAGTAAGGACAATTCTTCCAAGTGTCCCAGGAGATGTTCTTCAACCAACACCAGACCACATGTCATTCGTACAACTGTGAGAAGCCTGAGTGGTCAAAATATGCGACCATGGCCTGCAGCATCTCTGGACTTTTCTCACATCTGGTTTGTCATTGGTCGGCGATTGCAAAGGGAGCTGTTAGCAGCAGATCTTGATGATTTGCAAGTGCATACACCGTGCATTTACCGTGAATATTTGTCAGACAACTATTAATACCCTAATTGATAGCAGTAAACGCATGTAAGTGCTTGTGTTTCTGCACGTGGTGCTCTATCTTGATACTTTGAAACTGAATAAATTGAGTTGTTTTAAAAATGTTGCTTATATTTTTTTCATAATTTCCATACCATCAGTGTGTATGAATCCTGCGATTTCCAGGATTCCATGACTTTTGCTTTTTATGTGTTGAGGAGTGAAAATCTGCATTATTAAGAAAAAATAATTTTTGATTCTGTATAATTGTTACAGGAACCTGTTTGCAACATTTCTGGATATCCAAGAAGAATCGTTTCTCCTTGCGGAGATTGACATGCTAAGCATGCCAAGATGAGGAGACTTAAAGCCACAATGCTCCTCTGGGAAATATGATAATTATGCAAGTTGTCTCTTCAGAGAGGAAGAGAGCTAGAACTCTAGTGCCACCTATTTGCAGTAGCAATCCTACAAGTCAATGTTGACCCTTTAACGAGCCTTTTCACATGACTTATGATAATAGCCAAACCAGAATCTCAATTTGCAGACACTGTATTTCGGGGTATTGCCGCTCGTCAGTGCAAAGTGGAGATCTGGTTTGGCTGGGTGAAAGGCGTCTGATTGATATCCATCGTTTCTCCTTGCGGACATTGACATGCTAAGCATGCCGAGATGATGAGACTTAAAGCCACAATGCTCCTCTGGGAAATATGCTAATTATGCAAATTGTCTCTTCTAGTTCTCTTCCTCTCTGAAGACTCGTTAAAGGGTCAACATTGACTTGTAGGATTGCTACTTCCAATAGGTGGCTCTAGAGATCTAGTTCTCTTCCTCTCTGAAGAGACAATTTACATTATCAACATTTCTGGAGAAATTCTGACTTCAGAAGGCAGCATTCCAGAAAAGCAGGTATTCCATATTCTAGCTACTACGGTAATTTATAATGCCTAACACAAGATTTTAGTCTGAATTCAGACGTTGGTGACATACGGTTCGGGTGCAGACCTTGATATACAGACTCAACAGTCTCATAGGTATACATGAGGCTGTTGAGTTTGGTTCAATAGATCTGTTACCAGAATTTCATGACTCTATTGTCGGGTGTCCTGGGACCAGAGGTTCCTTGCCTGCTCCCAGCACTAGGGGCGCCCTAGCTCATCCTTTTCCCCAGATTACTTCTGGTGAAGACACAGGTGCCATGTACCTTGCCTTAGCTCCTGAATCCGCCCTCAGTCTGGAAGAAGGAAGTAGTAGTGTACCACAATACACCAACCAGACTAAGAAGGTAATAAGAACTGGGATAACGAAAAATACCAATCATACAAATATAGTCACATATGTAATAGAGGAATGCAGCGGGGAATGGAGAATGGAGTTAAACCAAAGTAGGAGAAGAAAGTGATTTATCACATACTCAAAACCAAAAGTCACAGATAAATCCACCAAATGCCTTCTCCAATAACAACCACCAACAACCTCCAGCCATACAGCAAATGCTAACTCTGGCAATGAGTGCTAGCCAGGGCCCAGAGTTTATAGGAGATGGGAGTGGATAACAGTGCACAGCTGAGAGGCTTAACACAGGAAAGCTTCCAGGAGCTCTCAACTGAGCAGATTAACCCCTGCACTGCTAAAAGAAAACTGCACTGTTTAATATGAAGGTGAAGTGCTTCTAATCAGTGTAGGAGTAGGAAAAGTCAAACGCTGTGGACTTCTGGCTCTTCTCTGTCTCGGTAAACCCGTGACACAGTTTGTAAATCACGGTCCACATAAGGACCATGTTACAGATGTCTAAATTTGACCTTACTCAGAAAATATTAGGAGCACACAATGACTGTATATTGAGGTTCAAAGGAGTTGTTAAAATTATGCAGCAGGATCTAAAAAAGTGCAATCACTGGGATGTTAGGACACTGTTACTTTTTTAATTTCAATGCTAACGAAAAACGTAGCACAATGGGCATAATCAATTTCTTGCTTGTTCATAATAGTGAGTATCGTTCAGAACAGAAGTAAGCTATTTTTAAGTCTACAGTAAAACATGGTATGGTAGTATAGTGTGGTGTGGTATAGGATGGCAGATTAAAATAATCAATATAAATACATAAACCCTAGCAGTTAGGAAGTTAGAGATATAAATACCTCTTTCAAGGGGAAATATGTTATATCTATTGTTGTTGCTCAATATGTTGGGATTCTACATTAAGAGAATCAGAAGGATTGTACAGGGTGGCATTGATAAGGATCACACGACCTTCTAATCTAAGACAGACAGTTATTTCCATCACTGCAATGAATGAGCTGTGTGTGTTTTAGTAATAATAATAATAATCTTTCTTTTATGAACACTAACATTGTAGGAAACACATGATAATCATCATCCGCTGTCTTGTAGATCTTTTGTAAGGTCACATCTGGCTGGAACAAAATTCAGGTTGTTATGGGATTTTAAAAAGTAAACCTTAACTTGCTTTCTGTGCTCCATTTAGTAGGTATTTCAAGGCAATAAGATGGTTTATCCGTAAAGTAAACTATGCCTAAAACAAGCCAAAATGGGTGTAAATGTAAAAGGTGCAGAAGTAACAGTTATACTGTTGCATTAGTGCATGGCGACCATATTTTTTATTATTATTTGTATTATTATAAAGTTTTTAAGTTAAAGTTTTTGACTTTTTGTGTATGCATTTGTCTCATTACCTGAGGAAGCCTGTAAGGGTGAAACATATTGGAGAGGCTCTTTCTCTATTTTAATAGTGCTTTTTTATTCTAGTCATTAGACATAAGAAAATAAGATACAATCCCTGACAGTTACATAATGGACAGCAGTCCTTTTGCTTTATGCTAGTTATTATTATTATTTATTATTATAGCGCCATTTATTCCATGGCGCTTTACATGTGAGGAGGGGTATACATAATAAAAACAGGTACAATAATCTTAAACAATACAAGTCACGACTGGTACATGAGAAGAGAGGACCCTGCCCGCGAGGGCTCACAATCTACAAGGGTTGGGTGAGGATACAGTAGGTGAGGGTAGAGCTGGTCGTGCAAGCTATTGGAGCTGTGCAGGTAGCGATAAATAGGTAGATCTATCCACATGTATATGACAATTGAACGATTGAAGTAGAGTAGCAATTTGACCACTTGGGATACATTTAAACAAAAGTAGGACCAATAAGAAACAAAGTGTAATTTGAAGTTGCACTTTAACATATGAATTGCACTAGTTACTCATATTTATTAATTTAACTCATCAGTCAATTGCCTGATGATTGAAGGCAGCGGAGGGGTGTCCTGTGACAAATTGGTGTCATCGGTGGCATCTGCGTGATTGCGTGATCTCCCCGGTGTTCTCTGGGACACTAATATGGAACATACCACGTACACGACATAACCTCATACCTAATATATATGAGACATATGACGTATAACTAATACGTATATGAAATATAACTTCACACTTAATATGTACACAACAGAAAACTAAAGGAATCAGCACCTCCTGACAAAATGAGTCACATGTGAACAAAAGCAAGTTCCTGTGACCGCAATTGTTTACAAGCGAACATATGCAGCCGCACACATATTAGGTATGCAGATGTTCAGTACTCTGCAAAAGTTTTAGGCAGGTGTGGAAAAATTGTTACAAAGTAATAATGTTTTAAAAAATAGAAGTGCTAATAGTTTATTTGTAGCCATTTATAAACATTTAAAACAAATGAACAAAAAAGAAATCTAAAGAAAAGTAATAAATGATGTTTGTTTTGTATTCAAAACTGCAGCAAAGCATCAGTTCTTTTAGGTACACTTGCACACAGTGAATGGGGGAAATTCCGCATGGACATGTCACAAACATCTTGGACAACTAACAACAGATCTTCTGTGGATGTAGGCTTGCAGAAATTCTGCCTGTTTTTCAATAATTTTGAGAATAGTGGGGGCCCTATCTATGGGGGCCATATCATTGCTTCCAGAACTCTTTGTTCTTTTTACACTGAAAATCGTTCTTAATAATATTGCCTGTATCCTTGGGGTCATTGATCTGCTGCAGAATAAATTTGGAGCCAATACCCTAATGGTATTGCATGATGGATGAGCATCTACCTGTATTTGTCAGCATTGTGGACACCAAAAAATCGGCAAGGTTAAAGGGCCATAGATGCACTGGTTGGTTAAGAAAACTTAGTGCAGCCAATGAAAAACACATCATGATGTTCAGATGATGTTCAGCAGTGCCATCAGCTCAGAACTGGCAGCAACCAGTGGAACTCAGCTATACCCACCTGCTCTTCCATAAAGTTTGTCAAGAAGTGGTTTTCATGGTAAAACTGCTGCCAAAAGCCATACCTTCAACTTGGAAACAAGGCTAAGTGACTCAACTATGCATGAAAACATAGGAACTAGAGTGCTGAAAAAGAGCAGCAGATGCTCTGGACTGAGGAAACACAATGTGAAATATTTGATTGTAACAAAAGGCAATTTGTTTGCTGAAGGACTAGAGTGTGTGCAGGCAACAGTGAAGCATGGTGGAGGTTTCTTGCAAGCTTTGAATTACATTTCAGTGAATGGAGTTGGGGATTTGTTCAGCATTAATGGCATCCTTAATGCTGAGAAATACAAGCAGATACTTATCCATCATGCAGTATCATCATGGAAGTATCTGATTGACACCAAATGAATTGTGCAGCAGGACAATGACTCCAAATATGCAGTCAATGCCATTAAGAACAATCTTCATCATAAAAAATACGGCCCCAGTTGAGCCCTGATCTCAACATCATCAAGTCTGTCTGGGATTACATGAAGAGACAGAAGAATTTGCATAAGCCTACATCCACAGAAGATCTGTGGTTAGTTCTCCAACTTGTTTGGAACAACCTCCCTGCCGAGTACCTTCCAAAACTGTGGCATCTAGAAGAACCAATGCTTTGATGCTGTTTTGAATGGAAAGGACAACCACACTAAATATTGATTTGGTTTACATTTCTCACTTTGGATATTGTTCATTGGTAATGATAAACTATTAACACTTTTTTTAAGCATTCTTACTTGGCAGCATATTTGTCTCACTTGCATAAAACTATTGCACAGTACTGTATGTGGTGGACACACAACAAAACAAAGAAATGCAGCTGCACACTAAGTGAACTAAAATATATAAATTTTGATGTGTCTAACAGTCGCAAATCATGCAGCCGCGGAGACTTAAACATATTACTTGAGCCCCTGCGATAGTTAGATAACTCTTGAGCATGCTTGGATGAAGCTATATCAGAGCGCACTCGCTCAACACTAATAGGAAGCTACACAAATTTACCTCTCATGGTCTAAGGCCTACAATTGTAAAGGGCAAGTATGATAGAACACTAACTAAAAACAACCCTAAACCGGTTTCCACTCATCCGCCTCTTGAGTTCTAACAAACTGACCTCGTGTCTCCTGACTTGAACCCAACAGCCCCCTAAGCATATATGAGGTTGTCAAGTTCAGGTTAGGGAACTTGCGACCAATCCATACACCGAGGTCCATACTCGGACGGTGAAACATAGATGTGTGAATGCACCCCTAGACAGAATGGAGGAGTACTCAGTCTAAGGGTACAGTCAGGTGGCCATAAATATTGGACTTAGATCAGAACACAGTGCACGGACTGGCTGGTGGCTCTCCTGAGCCGAGCGTGACAGCTGCACAGAGATACAAGAACCCGTCACGCTCATGTCTAGAGAGCCACCGGCCAGTCCGTGCACTCCGTTGCGATCTTGGTCCAATTGAACCGGCCATCTGACTGCGTTCTTACATACTGTATACTTTTATATGTGAGTTATAGTCAATATGGCAGCACTATAGTTAACATTTCTCATGCTCAGTGATCATATATACCTCTTTGTACTCCGTTTGCATTTTTGTAATAAGTACACGGCATCTAAGTGCATACCTAACAAACTGAAACTTGTAAAGGTAGCAACCAAAGCGCAAATCTGCATTTGTAGCTTAGAGCAGAATAACTAACATCTGCTCAAGAAATATCCAAGCAATGTGATCAGAGAAGTATACCCCATGTTAAATGGATAAAATGGCAGGACGCTTACTTAGGACTCAAGTCGTCTGGGTGACGTAGTTCCATTTTCGCAACCTAAACCTGCAGAATGTAGATGCTGGAGAGCCTAATGTACCACAGTACCGCACAAAACTAATTCTGTACTTATCCTGGCAGAGTGTTTCTAAAGAAAAGATCTTGATTGGGCTCGCACAGTAAGGTACACAACATATATTAATAGTTTTGCAGCTGAGATGCATTTCTGAGACAAAAACACATTCATTGCAATAAAAGAATGTGTAATGTGTTTCCTCAGGGAAGGTGGCACATATTCTGGGTATTTGGCATAAAATGAACATATTGTTTTGCATTTTTTTACATAGTTTTACTATTTTCAGCTAATTGAAAATAATATCATTATAATAAACATTTTCCCATTATTTTATTACAAGCATATGAAAGGTTTTATTGTCTGCATCACTTCAGAACAATTCTCACATACTGACATTTTTGTTTTCGTTCTACCATAAATGTTACAAATAGCTTCCACCTTCAGTCCCTGCACTAGCACATTGCAAAGCGAATAAGCCTCCGTACCTTGGCATCCCAGAGCCAGTATGTCACTCTCCACAAAGAAAAAAGGTTACCCCTTAGACCTCAGTCCAGGGCCTCTCGCCAAGCCAAATGAGATCTCGTACTTTGCACTGACGAGGGGCAATACCCCAAAACACTGTGTCTGCAAATTTAGATTCTGATTTGGCTTTTATCCTGAGCCATATTGCAAGACTCATTAAAAGGTCAACTGTAATTTGTAGAATTGCTGCTTCCAACAGGTGGCGCTATGGAGTTCTAGTCCTCTTCCTCCCTGAAGACGCAATTTGTACAGCACATACAGTAACTAGAAGTGTAGACCACTATTTTCTTCACTATTCCTGTTGGGTAGAGTTTTTCCTCTTTAACTAACCCTATCTTGGTAACACAGACCTTTACTGGTGACTGTTGTTTCAATTCAAACACTAACCAAACACCGTATATACTCGAGTATAAGACGAGATTTTCAGCCCAAATTTTTGGGCTGAAAGTGCCCCTCTCGGCTTATACTCGAGTCACAGTAGCGGTGGGGTCGGCGGGTGAGGGGGAGAGGGCGCTGAGGCATACTTACCTATTCCCAGCGATCCTGGCGCTCCCCCTGCCGTCCCACGGTCTTCTGTGCTGCAGCTTCTTCCCCTCTTCAGCGGTCACGTGGGACCGCTCATTAGAGAAATGAATAGGCGGCTCCACCTCCCATAGGGGTGGGGCCGCCTATTCATTTCTCTAATCAGCTGTGCCGGTGACCGCTGACAGAGGAAGAGGCTGCAGCACAGAAGACCGTGGGACAGGCGGGGAGCGCCAGGATTGCCCTCTCCCCCTCACCTGTCCACGTTCCAGCCGCCGGGCGTCGCTCCATCTTCCCGGCGCCTCCATCTTCCCGGCGTCTGCGCTCTGACTGTGCAGGTCAGAGGGCACGATGACGCATATAGTGTGTGCGGCGCCCTTTGCCTGATCAGTCAGAGCGGAGAGACGCTGGACCGGACGCCGGGAGCTGCAAGCAAGAGAGGTGAGTATGGCTTTTTTTTTTTATTGCAGCAGCAGCAGCGGCACAGATTTATGTGGAGCATCTATGGGGAAATATGAACAGTGCAGAGCACTGTATGGGGCACAGCTATGGGACAAAAATGAACGGTGCAGAGCATATATGGGGCACAGATATGGGGCAATATGAACGGTGCAGAGCACTATATAGCACAGATATGGGGCAATATGAACGGTGCAGAGCACTATATGGCACAGATATGGGGCAATATGAACGGTGCAGAGCATATATGGGGCACAGATATGGGGCAATATGAATGGTGCAGAGCACTATATGGCACAGCTATGGGGAAATAATGATCTATTTTTATTTTTGAAATTCACCGGTAAATGCTGCATTTCCACCCTAGGCTTATACTCGAGTCAATAAGTTTTCCCAGTTTTTGTGGCAAAATTAGGGGGGTCGGCTTATACTCGGGTCGGCTTATACTCGAGTATATACGGTAAGTACTTTATTTAATCAAAATAATATTTAGAGCCTGAAAAACCCCTCCAAAGTGATGGCTACCAATTGTCTCTTTTCTGTTTATCTTGCTGTGTAATCGGTGCCTAGCAGCAGAGATGCTGAGACAGATTACAGAATGTGGGTGTCACGCACAGTGTGGGAAGATTAAATGCAGCACAAGGGGAAGGAAGCCCAAACGCTAGGGAAAGGAATGGGAGACCCCTAGGTAGATCTAATAGCACCCTGCCTCCCCTACCATCCCTATATTGGTTCCACATCAATTGCCGAGCAGGAACCCAAGCCCTGCATATCCCCATAGCTAGGCCCTGAATAGGGAAGGGGGTGTGCACTGGTCAGTCCCCACTGAACACTAAAGATAAGAAGGAGACAAACAAGGGAAAGCAGCTTAACTTGAGCAGACTACAGAGAGATAACACCAAACGTCCTCCAACAGCACCAGAGAAATAAGCCAACCGCTATAGCTCCAAGCCTTCACAAGGGGAAAAAATGAATATCACCGGCGACTCCCTGAAGCAGACTGGGCGTCTATAAGCACCCAGGTCCAGATGTGTGAAAGAGCAAGAGAGAGGTTGCCACTGGATCCAGAAGTCAGAAAGATTAAGAAGGTTTCTGCAATGCCAAACGCAGAGACCTTCTACAGCCAGATGCAGAGTGACTGACTGTCTGTAGCATCTAACACACCCGTGGCAGTGCAGTCAACTCTTTGTCTCTCTGCTCCTGCTCTCCTGTCTGTCAAACTGCATACAGACATGGCAGGTTGACTTTCTGTCCAACAACTGAGCAGTGGCAGAAGGAATGCATATAAGGAAGCGGGGGCAACAAGTTTCCAGCAACTATGTTGTTGGTAGAATGCTGATGAAGGGCTTCCACCCACTCCAAAAAGTAAAGGCAAGTTACAGAGCATGAGAATAGGGACAGTTCTTAGATAGAATTGATTAATATGGGCAACTCAGCTTATTTTGTAAAATGACACATACGCTATAAAATATAGAACAAATCTAACACTATTTTCATAGAGAATATTTATTTGTATCATCCAGAGAATAGAAGTGTAGCATATAAAGTGATGTTTCACACCCAAAAGATTAGTATCAAACCTATTTCTTTGTATCATCCAGAGAATAGAAGTGTAGCGTATAAAGTGACGCTTCACTCCCAAAAGATTAGTATCAAATCTATACCGGTGTTTGGTTGGAGCAGTATGCGCTGTCTTAAAGCTGAAAATTAGACACTATGGGTAAAGCAGCAACCATCGCTGGTTAGTGTGCACCTAGTTACCCACCAACGGCTGTCGCTTTACCCATAGCTCCTACTTTTCTGCTTTGAGACAGCTCATACTGATCTAATCAAACACTGGTACGTGTTTGATAAAGTTTTTTTGTGACCGAAACGTCACCTTGTACACTACACATCCATACTTTGGATGATACAAATAAATGTTCTTTAGCTAAAGAGTGGCGGAAGCATTCGATATTTTATAGTGTATGTGTCTATATTTTGACTTACGGTGTAGGACCTATCTGAGCACCTGCATATTCTTCGAGTGCCATTTTGCACAGTGGCTCAGTGGTTAGTACTGTACCTTTGCACTGCTAGTATCCAGGGTTCAAATCCCACCAATGACAACATCTGCAAGGAGTTTGTATGTTCTCCCCGTGTTCGGGAGGAGAGCAACGCACGCTCCAAAGACATACTGACAGGGAATGTAGATTGTAAGCCCCAATGGAGACAGTGATGATGTATGTAAAGAGCTGTGGAATATGATGCCGCTATATAAGCAAAGCATAAAAAATAAATATTTACTCAAATACACACATCATCCAAAGCAGTGACACACAGAGTCCTCAGCTTCATATAAGGAACCCAGCGGAACTCCATGTTTTGCTGTGCAGTGTCGCCATGTGCACAATATTGTTTTCTAAAAGCAAAGCTGTAATGGTAGAATATCTATAAAATATTTTGCAATGTAACATTCCACAGTTTGGTTTTCTGAAGAATTTAATATGAATCTATGAGAAAAAAAACTGATTCAATGCGAATTTATGAAGCAGTTGTGTGCATGAAGCCTGAGTTTCACATGTCATTTTTAACAGCGGCCATTTATAGGATGAGAAGAGATGAAGCACTAGGTACTAACTAAGTGTACATTCCAAACTTCCAGATCAAGCAAAGGTTTGAGCTGACAGAAGCAGACTATCCCAGACATAACAACCCATCTAATGTAAATTAGAAGATCTATTATTACTTCCGACCTGTTTCCTGATGAATCCTGTGCATAACAAGAACCATGGTTCTCAGGTATAAATATGCACCTGGGTCTATATACATTTCATATTTAGATGTCTGCCTCTGGTATTTCTTTTACAGGTCACTGATTATTCAGTAACCGGCCTCTTTTTTTTTTCTGTCCTGCCATCCCCGTCATTGGGGTGGGCGGCACGTGTGCATTGTGATTCCATAGACGGCCTTCAGGTCTTCAATAAAATGGTGCCGGAAGTGACGCATGCGCAGATCAAGAGTTTGGCTTAATGAAGATGCAATTGAGCTGAGATCTCGATCTGCGCATGCGCTGCCATTGGAGCCATTTTTGACCTGTAAAAGAAACACAGGAGACACGTGGTGGAATGGAGGAGCAAAAGGAGACCCTACCACCAGTAGGGTCTTCTTCTGATGCACAGATGTCGTCATTAGAAGAAAACTTTAGAGGCTGATTAAAGAAAAACAAACAGAGATCGGAAGACTTCAGGTATCAGTTTAATCAGCACACCTACTGTGAGCATGTATGAGGGCACCCTGGCAGCCACCCTTACCAAGGAACTTGCTATATACCTGTCCCTACTGGGATCTCCACTTGGCATTTGGACCTCTTTTCCTCATACAGAGCGACTTTATGATCAAGGCCTGACCGGGTCGAGTCGCTTCTTTGCATCTGCCTTCACTTTGTCCGCCACCTGTGTTGAACAATCTTTAAAGAATATTTGCATGAAAACTCTTGAGTGTGCGGTGAAACTATTTATCTACCATGGGTAGCAGAAGTCACAGACTTGAGTCTTCCTAGTGGCATGTAAAAGTTTGGGCATTTCTGGTCAAAATGACGGTTATTGTAAACAGTGACAGGGAACCTGTCGCATCTTTTTTACTATTATACTGCCCCCAATATCTTGTTAGTGATGAAAATTGCATCAATAACATGTTTATCTCAAGCAAAACGTACCAGTGTTTATTGCAAAAATCACTTTTCGTACTTTGATGATTGGCCCACGTACCTTCTGTTTCAGTTATAGTGATGGGGATCTCTAGCTTTTCAGTCACAGTCAGCGAAATGCCTTTTTCAAATTTTCAGATAACGTTGACCAAGGTTTCAGACCTTGATTAGCCTGCTAGTGTTATGGCTTGTTCACGATCATTGTTAGGAAAGGCCAGGTGATACAAATTTCCCAGATTTATAAAAACCCAGCATCCTTTAACCTTGTGCCAAAAAACAGCAGCCATGGGTTCTTCTAAGCATCTGCCTAGCATTTTCAAGTTGCCCTTTCATCAGTTCGAAATGTACTGTTTTTTTCAGACTATAAGATTCACTTTTTTCCTCCAAAAATTTGGAGGAAAATAGGGGGTGCGTCCAGATGTATCTGTTGTGGCTGTGTATTGGGAGGTAAGTGAGCAGCAGCAGCAGAGCAGCAAGTCACAGGAGGCAGGAGCTGGCTGCTGCAGCTAACCACTGTGCCTGCTATTAAAGAGAAATGAATATTCACTGCTCCCCATGCCCATAGTCCCTCCCACCTCTATGCACTGAAGCCAGCGCCGAGAGGTGGGATGGAACATGGGTGTGTGGAGCAGTGAATATTCATTTCTCTTTAATTGTAGATACAGTGTCAGTCACAGCTTTCAGCTACCTGTAGCGGCTTGGTGCTCACGTGTGCTCGCTATTAAAGAGAATGACTATTCACTGCTCCTCACACCCATGGGAGTGGAGAGCAGTGAATATTCATTTTACAGATACAAAATCCACAACAGACTACCTCAAAGGGCGCAAGCTAAAGGATTTACATTGGCCCTCACAAGTCCCCTCATCTGAACATCATTGAAAATCTGTGATTAGACCTGTAAATAAGTATTTCTTTTTGCCTAAAGTACAAAGGAAATGTGTCTTATTTAATCGTATTCCTTTTAGAGATCATTTCATCTCCAACTTGCTTAACGGTTCACAATAACAGTAATTTTGACCAAGGGTGCCCAAACTTACATGTGACTGTACATACTCACTGTCTTCTTCAGTAGAAGGGGGCTGAACTTGCAAATCAGCAGCCAGAGGACCTCCTGTGTGCAATGCACTGTCCCTGCCAAATCTTCTTCCCCTCCCCCTTGTCCCAACTGCTGAGCTGCTAGTGACATTACAGGAGGGAGTTCTTATGTGTGAACAGCAGCCACAGCTGAGAAAGAGCTGAATTTGTCTCCCCTCTCCTCAGGACCAGTGGTCTTGTGGTCCCACCCCCTCTCTTCCTCATTTATTCTGCAAGTGAGGAAGTAGGTTATGATATTACTTTCACAATTTCCAAGCAACTTTTTTCCAATTTGTTGCACAAATTTTTGCACTTTGGTTTGGTTCTGTTGCCGTCAGTAATCACTGTGTTAAGTGTATTGTTACATGGGACTGCGGGATTTGAATACATTGCCTGTACTTAAAGGGAAGGTACCGCGTTTGTAGGTCATTAATAAATCACTGTAATGTAGCATAACATGCTGCTATAAGCAAGTTTGAAATGCATGTGAAACAGATTTCATGTGTTATATGAGTTTAAAGAATGCACTGGGGGCTGACATCTTGGTTTTGCAGCAGTAGCAGGGCCCTATCAGTGTCAGATTACGGCACCCCATGGACATAGGAGATAATAGACCAGCACGGACCCTATCTGTAACATTGCAGCAGCATTAGCAGTAAGCTGGGCACGCCTCTGTGGGCTGCACAACTCACTGCTGTAGGTGTGACTAGCTGCCATTTTATTATAGCCCTGTGCTCTCTATCACAGGACAGAAGAAGCCCTCACTGCTCCTCTGTACTCCAAGCAGGCACGTCCTCTGCTCCTCACACACTGCCCTGTGTGCTTCTCCTGCCGTGTCTCCGCCTCCCCCTCACACACAGTCCCTGTGATCTCCAGTAAGCTGCACTCACAGCCTGCAGAGAGGGAGGTGACACCTGGAGAGAGAGAGCAGGGCAGCTGACAGGACAGGGATTAAGGTGGGGGAAGGGGGATGGCAAGAATGTTGTTCACAAAAAATGCTGCTGAGTCCACTGTGTTCTGCTCCTCTGTAAACAAGCTGTGCCTCTGATGCAGTAACTGCTGGTGATAGCAGGTCACAGGGCAGTCACACACAAAATGGTGCTGCCCTGTGATGCTGCTCTGCATTCTTACTGTTAGGAGCAAAATTGGGGCAGTAACTGCTGACATCACCATTTCCTTCCCCTTTTGGGTGGTCTAATATCCCTGGGGCAGAGCTGCTAAATCTTACTATAGCTGCTTGAGGTCTAAAACGGAAAATGCTCCCCCTAGTGGTAAATATGTATATTTGTAGAAAAATATATAATATTTTTCATATAGAAATGTTTGCAAACAGTGCAAACATTGCATTAATACATTTTAATTACTATTTTAAGCTTAATTTCACAAAAAAACAAAAGTCAAGAAAACTGGTGGCACCTTCCCTTTAACCCCTTTCTGCCATTAGACGTACTATTGCGTCCATGTGGGGTGGGCTTTACTTCCCAAGGACGCAATAGTACGTCATATGCGATCGGCAGCGCTCACGGGGGGAGCGCCGCCGATCGCGGCCGGGTGTCAGCTGCCTATCGCAGCTGACATCCGGCACTATGTGCCAGGAGCGGTCAAAGACCGCCCCCGGCACATTAACCCCCGGCACACCGCGATCAAAGATGATCGCGATGTGCCGGCGGTGCAGGGAAGCACCGCGCAGGGAGGGGGCTCCCTGCGGGCTTCCCGGAGCCCCCCGCAGCAACGCGATGTGATCGCGTTGCTGCGAGGGTCTCACCTCCCTCCCTCCCTGCTCGAGCCCCGGATCCAAGATGGCTGCGGATCCGGGTCCTGCAGGGAGGGAGGTGGCTTCACAGAGCCTGCTCAGAGCAGGCACTGTGAAGCAGCCTGCACTCCTATCAGATCGGTGATCTGACAGAGTGCTGTGCAAACTGTCAGATTACCAATCTGTGATGTCCCCCCCTGGGACAAAGTAAAAAAGTTAAAAAAAAAAAATTTCAAATGTGTAAAAAAAAATTAAAAAAAATATTCCAAAATAATGAAAAAAAAAATAATATTATTCCCATAAATACATTTCTTTATCTAAATAAAAAAAAAAAAAACAATAAAAGTACACATATTTAGTATCGCCGCGTCCGTAACGGCCCGACCTATAAAACTGGCCCACTAGTTAACCCCTTCAGTAAACACCGTAAGAAAAAAAAAAAAAAACGAGGCAAAAAACAACGCTTTATTATCATACCGCCGAACAAAAAGTGGAATAAAACGCGATCAAAAAGACAGATATAAATAACCATGGTACCGCTGAAAGCGTCATCTTGTCCCGCAAAAAACGAGCCGCCATACAGCATCATCAGCAAAAACATAAAAAAGTTATAGTCCTGAGAATAAAGCGATGCAAAAATAATTATTTTTTCCGTAAAATAGTTTTTATCGTATAAAAGCGCCAAAACATAAAAAAATGATATAAATGAGGTGTCGCTGTAATCGTACTGACCCGAAGAATAAAACTGCTTTATCAATTTTACCAAACACGGAACGGTATAAACGCCTCCCCCAGAAGAAATTCATGAATAGCTGTTTTTTGGTCATTCTTCCTCACAAAAATCGGAATAAAAAGCGATCAAAAAATGTCACGTGCCTGAAAATGTTACCAATAAAATCGTCAACTCGTCCCGCAAAAAACAAGACCTCACATGTATCATTGTATCATACAATTATTAGGTTCTGTAGAAGGACGTAGATCTGGGTACTTATTATGATGGAATATAGGCTGAACTGGATGGACAAATGTCTTTTTTCGGCCTTACTAACTATGTTACTATGTTACTATGTTACATGACTCTGTGGACCAAAATATGGAAAAATTATAGCTCTCAAA
Source organism: Ranitomeya imitator (assembly GCF_032444005.1). Lineage (NCBI taxonomy): Eukaryota > Metazoa > Chordata > Amphibia > Anura > Dendrobatidae > Ranitomeya > Ranitomeya imitator. Next base: position 762,768,674 of record NC_091283.1, on the reverse strand, counting down.
ATGTGGTAACGCAAAAAATATTTTTTGCAATAAAAAGCGTCTTTCAGTGTGTGACGGCTGCCAATCATAAAAATCCGCTAAAAAACACACTATAAAAGTAAATGAAAAAAATGTATTTATTTCCATTTTCCCATTAGGGTTAGGGCTAGGGTTAGGGCTAGGGTTAGGGCTAGGGTTAGGGCTAGGGTTAGGGCTAGGGTTAGGGCTAGGGTTAGGGCTAGGGTTAGGGCTAGGGTTAGGGCTAGGGTTAGGGCTAGGGTTAGCATTAGCGCTAGGGTTAGGGCTAGGATTAGGGTTAGGGCTAGGGTTAGGGCTAAGGTTAGGGTTAGGGCTAGGGTTAGGGCTAGGGTTAGGGCTAGGGTTGGGGTTGGGGCTACAGTTAGGGTTGGGGCTAAAGTTAGGGTTAGGGTTTAGATTACATTTACAGTTGGGAATAGGGTTGGGATTAGGGTTAGGGGTGTGTCAGGGTTAGAGGTGAGGTTAGGGTTACCATTGGGATTAGGGTTAGGGGTGTGTTTGGATTAGGGTTTCAGTTATAATTGGGGGGTTTCCACTGTTTAGGCACATCAGGGGGATCTCCAAACGCGACATGGCGACCGATCTCAATTCCATCCAATTCTGCATTGAAAAAGTAAAACAGTGCTCCTTCCCTTCCGAGCTCTCCCGTGTGCCCAAACAGGAGTTTACCCCAACATATGGGGTATCAGCGTACTCCGGACAAATTGGGCAACAACTTTTGGGGTCCAATTTCTCCTGTTACCCTTGGGAAAATACAAAACTGGGGGCTAAAAAATAATTTTTGTGGGAAAAAAAGAGATTTTTTATTTTCACAGCTCTGCGTTATAAACTGTAGTGAAACACTTGGGGGCTCAAAGTTCTCACAACACATCTAGATAAGTTCGTGGGGGGGTCTAGTTTCCAATATGGTGTCACTTGCGGGGGGTTTCTACTGTTTAGATATATTAGGGGCTCTGCAAACGCAATGTGACGCCTGCAGACCATTCCATCTAAGTCTGCATTCCAAATGGCGCTCCTTCCCTTCCGAGCCCTCCCATGCGCCCAAACGCTGGTTCCCCCCCACATATGGGGTATCAACGCACTCAGGACAAATTGGACAACAACTTTTGGGGTCCAATTTCTCCTTTTACCCTCGAGAAAATACAAAACTGGGGGCTAAAAAATAATTTTGAGGGGAAATTTTTTTTTTTTAATTTTCACGGCTCTGCGTTATAAACTGTAGTGAAATACTTGGGGGCTCAAAGTTCTCACAACACATCTAGATAAGTTCCTCGGGGGGTCTAGTTTCCAATATGGGGTCACTTGTGGGGGGTTTCTACTGTTTAGGTACATTAGGGGCTCTGCAAACACAATGTGACGCCTGCAGACCATTCCATCTAAGTCTGTATTCCAAATGGCGCTCCTTCCCTTCCGAGCCCTCCCATGCGCCCAAACGCTGGTTCTCCCCCACATATAGGGTATCAGCGCACTCAGGACAAATTGCACAACAACTTTTGGGGTCCAATTTCTCCTGTTACCCTCAGGAAAATACAAAACTGGGGGCTAAAAAATTATTTTTGTGGGAAAAAATTTTTGTTTTATTTTTACGGCTCTGCATTATAAACTTCTGTGAAGCTCTTATTGGGTCAAAGTGCTCACCCCACATCTAGATAAGTTCCTTAGGGGGTCTACTTTTCAAAATGGTGTCACTTGTGGGGGGTTTCAATGTTTAGGTACATCAGTGGCTCTCCAAACGCAACATGGCGTCCCATCTCAATTCCTGTCAATTTTGCATTGAAAGGTCAAACGGCGCTCCTTCCCTTCCGAGCTCTCCCATGCACCCAAACAATGGTTTACCCCCACATATGGGGTATCAGAGTACTCAGGACAAATTGTGCCACAACTTTTGTGGTCCAATTTCTTCTCTTACCATTGGGAAAATAAAAAATTGGGGGCGAAAAGATAATTTTTGTGAAAAAAAATGATTTTTTATTTTTACTGTTCTGCATTATAAACTTCTGTGAAGCACTTGGTGGGTCAAAGTGCTCACCACACCTCTAGATAAGTTCATTAGGGGGTCTACTTTCCAAAATGGTGTCACTTGTGGGGGGGTTTCAATGTTTAGGCACATCAGTGGCTCTCCAAACGCAACATGGCGTCCCATCTCAATTCCAGTCAATTTTGCATTGAAAAGTCAAATGGCGCTCCTTCCCTTCCGAGCTCTGCCATGCGCCCAAACTGCGGTTAACCCCCACATATGGGGTATCAGCGTACTCAGGACAAATTGTACAACAACGTTTGGGGTCCATTTTCTCCTGTAACCCTTGGTAAAATAAAACAAATTGGAGCTGAAGTAAATTTTTTGTGAAAAAAAGTTAAATGTTAATTTTTATTTAAACATTCCAAAAATTCCTGTGAAGCACCTGAAGGGTTAATAAACTTCTTGAATGTGGTTTTGAGAACCTTGAGGGGTGCAGTTTTTAGAATGGTGTCACACTTGGGCATTTTCTATCATATAGACCCCTCAAAATGACTTCAAATGAGATGTGGTCCCTAAAATAAAATGGTGTTGTAAAAATGAGAAATTGCTGGTCAACTTTTAACCGTTATAACTCCCTAACAAAAAAAATTTTGCTTCCAAAATTGTGCTGATGTAAAGTAGACATGTGGGAAATGTTACTTATTAAGTATTTTGTGTGACATATCTCTGTGATTTAATTGCATAAAAATTCAAAGTTGGAAAATTGCGAAATTTTCACAATTTTCGCCAAATTTCCATTTTTTTCACAAATAAACGCAGGTAATATCAAAGAAATTTTACCACTATCATGAAGTACAATATGTCACGAGAAAACATTGTCAGAATCACCGGGATCCGTTGAAGCGTTCCAGAGTTATAACCTCATAAAGGGACAGTGGTCAGAATTGTAAAAATTGGCCCGGTCCATAACGTGCAAACCACCCTTGGGGGTAAAGGGGTTAAGGAGTTATCAATGTGTTACATGCTACTGCAGGTGACATCTACTGCTTTGCCCGTACTCAGAGAGTTATTACTGTGTTATCGGTGGTGTTACATAGGACTTCAGGTGACATCTACTGCTTTGCCCATACTCAGAAAGTTATTACTGTGTTATCTGTGGTGTTACATAGGACTGCAGGTGACATCTACTGCTTTGCCCGTACTCAGAGAGTTACTACTGTGTTATCTGTGGTGTTACATAGGACTGCAGGTGACATCTACTACATTATCTGTACTCAGTTATTACTTAGTTGTTATCTGCGGTGTTACATAAGAATGCATATGACATCTACATTACCTGTACTCAGAGTTATTACTATTAGGGTGCAGTCAGACGGCCACATCACTTGCGTGAGCATCGCATCTCATTGCATCACAATCCTTGGACATGCCGTCAGCTCTCTAAGGCTACATTCACACTAGCGTCGGCCCGTCACAGTGCGTCGGGCCGACGTACCGACGCATCCTTTCTCAACGCTGCACAACGGTAGCAGCGGATGCATTATTACAACGCATCCGCTGCCCCATTGTGAGTTGCGGGGAGGAGGGGGCGGAGTTCCGGCTGCGCATGCGCGGTCGGAAATGGCGAACACGACGCACCAAAAAACGTTACAAGCAACGTTTTTTGGTGCCGATGGTCCGACGCAACACGAGTACACGACGCAACCGTCACACAACGGTTGCAACCTGTGGCAATGCATCGCAATGCGTCGCTAATACAAGCCTATGGAGAAAAAACGCATCCTGCAGACAATTTTGCAGGACGCATTTTTTCTGCAAAACGACGCATTGCGACGGAGGCCAAATGACGCTAGTGTGAAAGTAGCCTAACCTGCGTACCTGCGTGGAAATATATCAAGCTGTCACACTCAGATCAGGAGAGGTGCTTGCGAGTCCAAGGATTGCGATGTGATCTGATCCTTGCGATGTGATCTGATCCTTGCGATGTGATCTGATCCTTGCAATGTGATCTGATCCTTGCATCCTTACCTGGTTGGGGGCCCACTCTGATATGAGCTGAATCCCTAGCTACACCTCTGGCCCACCCACTTTGTGAATACAGGAGAATCATGATAGTGTGTGCATTATACACTGTCATGATTCAGCAGTCTGCACTCACAAAACCTTTTAATTTCAAATGATAATTGTCGTTCTTATTCAGTTCTTGTTTTTTTTAATCTAATTTTAGAGAGGTATTTGAAAACCACTCTTGTGTGACAATGAAAAAGCATAATTTATATTGGACCCCTCATTGTTTCATAAATCCCCAATATCTTCATGGTAATCTAATGAGAGCAGAGCAGGCAGGACAATAAATACTATAATCAGCCGTGAAGAGTGAAAGCACAATAATAGGAGCTCTTACTATTCAGCCCTAGAGTTCATCTCCGTTTACTGAACAAAATAAAGATCTAGAAAGGAAAGGTTTCATCATTCTTATCCGGACCAAAACTTCCTAGAATTCAGGATTTGCTCGGCCACGTTGTGACCCCTACCAAAGTCAACAATTCAGCAATGCTGAGAATTCTCTGTGCGCAGAATGAGGGCATGATTTTCTGTGACTCCAAACATGAATATACAATACACAATAATCCATGTGATGAGGCTATATAGGAATATCCGCTGTTTCACTAAGTTACAATGTGACACAATGACAGAGTGTAAAAGGACATTCCGAATCTTTATTGGCAAAAAATATTTGCTGTAGTAAAATGTGATGATTCACGTAAACCATTCTAGCTGGGCGGCTCCGCAGTATATTTACCATTACAATTTTGTCCTGGGTTCCTAATGCTAGAGGTTGGAAAGAGGTAGTCCTACGTAAAGTTACAAGTCTGCAGTCACTTTGGGACTGCAGACTTGTGAATCCTCACACTGTGTGCACTGCTCGCTGTGAGAATTCTCCGGTGTCAGGAACAGCGGTCATGTCACCGCAAGTATACGATATGTAAATACTTAGCCACATTCAGACAAGACAGGTGCAGCCTAAAAACTTTTAAAAACTGATTAGACTGACCAAAAATTTCAATATAATTCAGTCAATTCATCAATGATTTTGCAGTAAAAATATATTTCATTAGTTAAAATTTATGGGACTATTATCCAAATATTCATCCTCAATATCATTCCAAAGTCACGAGAAAATTCCATAGGAAGAGATGTCAACATGTGATGTGTGCTACCGAGATATCGACATGTGATGTGTGCTACTGAGATGTCGACATGTGATGTGTGCTACTGAGATATCAGCATGTGATGTGTGCTACGGAGATGTCAACAATGTGTGCTACTGAGATGTCGACATGTGATGTGTGCTACCGAGATATCGACATGTGATGTGTGCTACTGAGATGTCGACATGTGATGTGTGCTACTGAGATATCAGCATGTGATGTGTGCTACGGAGATGTCAACAATGTGTGCTACTGAGATGTCGACATGTGATGTGTGCTACCGAGATATCGACATGTGATGTGTGCTACTGAGATGTCGACATGTGATGTGTGCTACCGAGATATCGACATGTGATGTGTGCTACTGAGATGTCGACATGTGATGTGTGCTACCGAGATATCGACATGTGATGTGTGCTACTGAGATGTCGACATGTGATGTGTGCTACTGAGATATCAGCATGTGATGTGTGCTACTGAGATATCAGCATGTGAAGTATCCGCTGAACACGCACGCAAGGATAGGGGAAAGCGGACATGACACTGGAAGAGAGTGAGTGGTTTGGAAAGACAGGGAGGTGGAGGGGGGGGCTGGGTGAAAGGGACAGCAGGGAAGAAATTACATAGGACAATGGGAGGTGGGGTCTCAGGGAAGAGTTAAAAGGACTGGGCAGGACGTAGGTGTTCTCTTTGACCACAGACAGACGGCTGGATAACAAGTACTCACCGAGTATGGAGGACCTGATAGGTAAATTGCAGGCAGCTGCATCCATTCACCCTCTGGGCTGGTTGGAGACGACCATTAGTGGGATCCTAGGTGGTAGTGGGGGGGTAACCCAGCTATGTCGACTGGGGCACGTAGATCCAGAGCGGGGACAAATAGACGTCGGGTCGGTGCAGCTGGGTGAAGGTCCGCCGCTCTGAGGGGCCCATGTGCCAGCACGCCCGGGACGGGATCCTCACGTAGCGGGGGTCTCGGAGATGGGCTACCAGAGGGTGTCACAGGTGGCTCCAACGGTCAAGAGAGGCGGGCAGGGAGCCGGGGCCCCCCCTCTGTGCAGCCTGTGCAGCCTGAAAGAGTGCAGGCCAGGAGAGGTGCGGGTGTTGACCCCCCCGCAGAGCCGTCCGAACCGGCAATCCCCCAGCGCGGCGGCCACATAGCAGGTAGGCGCAGCGATCCCCCTGCAGGGCTTTCAGCAGCGGTAATCCCCCAGCGCGGCGGCCACATAGCTGGGAGACGCAGCGACCCCCCTGCCACTCAGCCTGCAAATGTCAGGCAGCGATCCGGCAGGCTGGCGGTACAGGGGCAGCGCTGCGGAGCCATGGAACACGTGGAGGAATGGGCGCCGCCATCTTGCTTCCGGGGTCCTTCACAAAGGACCCTGGAAAAAGAGCTGGCTAGCACGGCGCCTGTTAAATCTAAGAAACATAGGGGGCTGGCTGTGGGCATGCCTGCAGTAACCGAAAGACCCATAAGGCCTGCCCGCAGAACTAGGCCCCCAGAAAGACTGTCCATGGACATGCCTGTGCGGGCACAGCGACGCTGTAGGAGCCCCTCCAGGGATGTGACGGGCCCACGGCAGAGAAGAAAGGGCAGGCCCCAGGGGGAGAGGGAACTTAGCCCACAAGTGAGTACTTTTTTATGTCGGGAGGAGAGTCCCGACAATGAAGATGGAGGATCAGTCTCCTACGCCATGGGAGCCCGGGAGAGAAGATCGCCAGCCCGACCCTTTGGGGACATGCCACATGCCCAGTCCGGAGAAGAAGACGACTTTGAGGACTACGAAACGATCAGAGGGACTTCGGCTCCGGGGGAGCATGGTAATTATGAGTCTATGTTTGGTTTGTCTCCCGTTACTGGCCATTATGCAGGAAACAGAGATAGTCGGGGGTCCAAGGATGATAACGTTGTAGTTGACAAGTCACCCCCTGATCTAGTAAGCAACGAGCTGATAGCGTTAGTAGCCAGGTTAGAGAAGAGGTTAGACCGGCTAGAGGAACCGGGGCCAGCTCACCTATCAGCCTGGACGACCCCTTACACCCATCATAGAGAGAACACGAGTGTAAGTAACGGCTTCGTCGAAGTGTCGGACGCGACTTCAACTGGGGAGGGGGAAAATTTTCCCTTAGATGATAGGGCCCGGGGGGGAGGTGTACATTTGTTTCTCAGGACCCCTAGGCGCCCATCTCAAAAAAGAGGTGAGGGAAAAAATTTGGAGGAATGAGTACGTTGACATATTTTCATTGCTGCCCATCGATAAATTGAGTGTTGAGAGGATTGGGAAAGAAGGGAATAAAAAGGAGGAAGAGGAAAGGCGACGGAGTCAGATGGTGCCGCAGACGTTCTCGAATTGGTTGCAGGCCTTTGCAATTCTAGCCAGCATTATAGGGGAGAAAGCACCAGAGAACTGTTCACAATTGTTCTGCTACATGGATTCCATAGGGGAAGCTTATAGAACTTATGGGGGGCATGCATGGTTGCGTTATGACGAGCAGTTCCGCCAGCGGAAGGCCATTCGTCCCTCCATCAGGTGGGATCAAAAAGATATTGGGCTTTGGTTAAAGATTATGGCCCCTAGCAATAGATTTGGGAACCCATTTCAAGGGTGGGCCGGGAGAACCGGCCAAGCAAGTTATAGATCAGGGGCTCAAGCATCAGGAGGTTTTCAAACCCGGGGTGGGATACAAAAACTCGGTATATGTTGGCAGTTTAACGATAGCCAATGTAAGTTCGGGCCTAGCTGTAAATTCAGACATCAATGCTCAGTGTGCAACGGGTTTTCACACGGAGCCAGTAGATGTGTCAGGAAGAACAGCGCTAGCGCCGGGGGAAACAACCATGGTCAAGGGCCAAACCCAATCAAACTGCACGCGATGCTCCCCTTTCTAGATAGGTACCCTGATAGACTCAAGTCAGATCTATTAATCAGTGGCTTTAGGGACGGTTTCGTAATTCCTGCCAAAAACGTCAATTTACCAACAAAATTAAAAAATCTAAATTCGATAAACCAGACAGGTATTAGGTCCCTACGGGAGGTATACCAGGGGGGGGAACCTCCTGAGGGCTCTTGGTTCTTTTACGAACAACTAAAGAGCTTCATAGGCACATCATTTAAACTCAACAAGTCCATGGGGGTGTTGACCCCTTTCGAGAAAATTTGTCTCACAGAGGAGCCCCCGTCTCGTAAGGTGTCCCTCTTATATAACCTTTTCCAGAAGAGTCAGACTACAACACATGACTTCCCAACATTTTTCTCAAGATGGGAGAGTGACTTGGGGATTTCATTATCCCAAGAGGAAAGGGATAAGATCTTGCTGTTCACCTTTAGGACTTCGCTGTCGGCCGTATCACAGGAGAGGAGTTACAAGGTTCTGTCGAGGTGGTATAGATGCCCCTGCCAGGTTCACACCATGTTCCCGGTGATACCGGATACTTGTTGGAGATGTTCATCAGAAAAAGGGACTTATGTCCATATCTGGTGGGAATGTCCACCCATAAAGAAATTCTGGATGTTGGTTTTTGATCTCCATAACAAATTAGCCTTTCGCAAAATACAACGCACAGTGGAACTAGCTCTCTTGTCTCTGTGTGACATGTCGATATCTGGTTTTAAGAGGAGTCTTCTCAGACATTTTCTTACGGCTGCCAGGAATTTGATTCCTAGATACTGGAAGCAAGATCGTTACCCCTCAGGCTCCGACTTTGTTGCGGAGCTTAACAACATTTACAGAATGGACCAATTGATAAGTGAATCCATGGGGGACTCGACGAAATTTTTTAACACTTGGGCTTCATGGATTGTATTCAGGGAGACCCCGGAACTGGATGCATGGTTGTCCAGGTCCTAATTCATATCTGGAGCCGATCTGGGAGTGCTAGCGTAACGGCAGTGACCCATATCCTCTGACTTGCTGTTGCGGCCTGGAGTCAATGTTGATGACTCAATGTTCTTTTCTCCTCTACGTGGAGCCTGGGATCGGCCCGGGAGGAGTGTCGCACTCCTCACACATAGTGTACCCTCTTACCTTCACCCGCTTTCCTTTCCCCTCCTCTCCCTCCTTTTTTTTTTTTTCCTCTCCTTTCTTTCCTCCTCTTTCCGTTTCTTTAATTCTTTCTACTTTTGCTTACTTTTTACATCTAGTGACATTATACACTAATACAAAGGATTAATATAGCTAGTAATGCTTGATTGCCTTTGATGCTGCTTATTAGTTTCAACTGTGAAGAATATCATTACTAATTTGAAAGTGTTATCGTTGGCAGTGGCCAACTACATTTAATACCTGCTGAGACTCTCTCTTTTTATACGATCTACGGGCTGTAACCCGCTGAGTTTAACAATTGTTTCAGCATTGTACTATTGTTTGTATTGTTTATTTGCTTCAATAAACCTGATTTATACAAAAAATCTAAATTCGGCCTATCAGCACTGCGAAGTTGTGAAGGAAAAACTAAAAAAAAGAGGTGCTACTAGGCCGAATGGCAGGTCCATTCAAGTCGCCGCCTTTTTCGGACCTGGTGGTTTCCCCTTTGGGCATTGTGCCCAAGAAGGAACCAAATAAGTTCCGAATGATTCACCATCTGTCATATCCCCGTGGCAAGTCCGTTAACGACGGCATTGATTCTGAGTTGTGTTCAGTTGTATACGCATCGTTTGATGAGGCGGTGCAGTGGGTTAGGAAGTGTGGTAAAGGAGCTCTAATGGCGAAGACTGACGTAGAATCTGCCTTTCGGTTACTGCCTGTACATCCGGGTAGTCAACGCCTGCTTGGGTGCTATTGGGAGGGAGAGTACTTTGTGGACAGATGCTTACCCATGGGATGCTCTCTATATTGTTCCTTGTTTGAGGCCTTTAGCTGTTTTCTGGAATGGGTAGTTAAGGACATTTCCGGTTTGAAATCTGTGATACATTACTTAGATGATTTTTGGTGCGCATGGCCCCCGGAATCGGATGAGTGCGAGGTGATTTTGAGGAGCTTAGAGTGGGTGGCAAAGGAATTCGGTGTACCGTTAGCGCCTGAAAAAACGGTCCGTCCAACGACATGTATTTCCTTTCTTGGTATTGTGATTGATACAGTCAAGTGGGAATGTCGGCTCCCGGAGGATAAGGTGTCATCCCTTAAAGAAGAAATACACAGGGCATTGAAACTAAAAAAATTGAGGTTACGGGAGGTTCAGTCCTTACTAGGCAGTTTAAACTTCGCATGTCGGGTGTTGCCTATGGGCAGGGTTTTTTCAAGAAGGTTGGCAGGAGCTACGGCTGGTGTGAAGCTGACTCATCATTATGTTCGATTATCGGCTGACAACAGAGCTGATCTGGCAGTCTGGGACACATTTCTGAAAAATTACAACGGGCGATCATTAATGATGGATGGGGTGTGTTGCAATTCCGACATTGATCTATACACGGACGCAGCTGGGAGTTGCGGCTTTGGAGCTTATTTTCAGCGGCAATGGTGCGCGGCCAAATGGCCTAATGAATGGGTCCGGTTGGGTCTGGTTAAGAACGTAGCGTTACTAGAGATTTTTCCCATTTTGGTAGCTGTCAATTTGTGGAAAGGGAGGCTGGCAAACAGGAGGATTCGTTTTAAATGTGACAACATGGGTGTGGTGTTGGCAATAAATAACATAACCGCTTCTTCTCCTCCAGTTATCAGTGTTTTGCGGCAGCTAGTATTGGACTGCCTATCTATCAATGCTCATTTTACCGCATCCCATGTACCGGGGGAGTTTAACTCAATAGCTGACGCACTTTCTCGTTTCCAGTGGGAGCGGTTCCGGGCTCTGGCACCGGAGGCGGAAGAAAAGGGCATACCCTGCCCTCCCGAACTCTGGAATGTGGTATCAGGGCGGTCGGACCATTAATTAGTCATCATTGGCAAGCAGCACATGGGCAGCCTATCATCGGTCATGGGAAACATGGGAACATTGGCTAGGACAGGGAGGGGAACACCTGACAGATGAGGAGAAAGTGGGGGTGTTATTGATGGGAATCAGGCAGGCAGCCGATGATAAGTGGTCCGCAGCGAGGGTTAATCAGTTAATTTCCGGGTTGGCTTTCGGTTTTAAACTTAGGAATAGGACTGATTTGACAAAAAAGTTTTTAGTCAGACTGGCGCTTAGAGGTTTTCGTAGAAAAAGAAGCCAAACGGATAATAGGCAGCCAGTTTCATTTGAATTACTAGAGAAGTTGGGATTGCGACTAAAGGCAGTTTGCAGATCACCCTTTGAGGTAAGATTATTCAGGCTGGCATTTTCTTTGGCCTTTTTCGGTGCAATGAGGTTGGGAGAATTAGTTGCGCCAAGTAAGACCAAGGTTGGGGGCATTTTAGTCGAGGACATAATGCTTACCAAAAAGGGAGTTGAATTCTGGATCAGGAAATCAAAGACAGACCAGTTAGGAAAAGGACAGAGAGTGCTGTTGGGCAGGGTGAAAGATTCCTTTATGTGTCCATCTCGATGTTTAGAGCAATTTATGTCCGTTAGGCCACTTCTGGGAGGATCGTTGTTATGCCACGAAGAGGGGACATTCCTATCCAAATATCAGTTTGTTAAAATATTTCACAGGTGTTTGAGGGAATCCGAAATAGAGCCACGCCGTTATGGAGGGCATTCGTTTCGCATTGGGGCTGCAACGGAGGCGGCGGTGGGAGGCTTGAGCACCGAAGTTTTAAAGAGAATTGGCCGCTGGGAATCAAAGCGTTACCGGTCGTACGTGCGACCTTATGGAAACGGAGGGGCTGAGCCGGCTGGTATTTAAACATGTCACTAACATATGTTTGCTTTGTTGCAGAGCAAGTTCCACTGTCAATCTGGATCTTTGGCCACTCTTACGTTCACTGGGGAGCGCTGCGAGCGGACAAACAGACGGACGGCAGACAGTTGGGTTACACAAAAGACGTGGCTTCCATTAGGTGGCTGGGTTTTAGGGGGTTGGTCTGGAAGCGGGTTCTTCATGAGTTTCACTTAGCAGTTCACTCCCACAGAACCCCTGATATTCTAGTTCTACATGTAGGGGGGAATGATCTGGCAGCTCGCTCTGGGAAAGGGTTAGTGGACGACATCAAAAAAGATCTGAGGCAGCTATGGTCAGCCTTCCCGGGGATAAAAGTAGTATGGTCTGACATTGTGCCTAGAAAATTCTGGCGAGGAGCGCGGTCAGTGCCGAAGGTTAACAAAGCACGCATGAAAGTTAATAAAGCAATAGCCAAATTCGTTGTGCAGAGAGGGGGAGTGGCAGTTCGCCATGCGGGCCTGGAGGATGTGCATAGGGCATTTTGGCGAGCTGACGGGGTACACTTGAATGCAGCCGGGATGGATGTGTGGATCGCAGGGCTGCAAGGAGGGATAATGAAGGCCACAGCATTGCTAGTTGGTGGGGTCTCGAGCTCCTGAGGCGAGGTGCTCTCGGTGTGGCGTTGGTGGGTCCTCGAAGTCGGTAAAAATTTGAAGTGGGGATTCTTTAAAAGGCACGAACCCCTTCATTGGTTGGTTACCTGGTGGTGGTCTGGTGGTAATGGGTGGCAACCGGCGATGGTATGTCGGGGTCACATGGTCGTGAGTTTTGGGTGACACCTGGCGATGGAACGTCGGGGTCACGTTAACAGAATGGAGGTAACCTCTTCCCCTGGACTCGCGGTGCTCCTGAGCTAAAATTAAACGCGGCTAGGAGTAAAAAACGGGGGGGGGGGGAAGGGGCAATGCCATGGAAACATAGACCACCAGACTTTAGAATTTTTACGACTTCAAGGACCCTACCAAGAGTCTTGGTAATTACTAATAAATTGGCTGCTGTGGCCGTTTAATATCCAAAAGAAAATGTGTCTGTCATTTTTCAGGGGAGTGAGGTCAAAAAGGGGGGAGGGGGGTAATCACAGATAATCGATCTGTCCAGGGTCATGTGTGCTACCGAGATGTCAACAATGTGTGCTACTGAGATGTCAACATGTGATGTGTGCTACCGAGATATCGACATGTGATGTGTGCTACCGAGATATCAGCATGTGATGTGTGCTACCGAGATGTCAGCATGTGATGTGTGCTACCGAGGTATCAGCATGTGATGTGTGCTACCATAATATCAGCATGTGATGTGTGCTACCAATATATCAACATGTGATGTGTGCTACCAATATATCAACATGTGATGTGTGCTACCAATATATCAACATGTGATGTGTGCTACTGAGATATCAGCATGTGATGTGTGCTACCGTGATATCAGCATGTGATGTGTGCTACTGAGATATCAGCATGTGATGTGTGCTACTGAGATATCAGCATGTAATGTGTGCTACTGAGATATCAGCATGTGATGTGTGCTACCAATATATCAACATGTGATGTGTGCTACCGTGATATCAGCATGTGATGTGTGCTACCGAGATATCAACATGTGATGTGTGCTACTGAGATATCAGCATGTGATGTGTGCTACCGTGATATCAGCATGTGATGTGTGCTACCGAGATATCAGCATGTGATGTGTGCTACCGAGATAGCAAAATAAAGATCATAAAACTAAAAACATGAAATAACAGGAATTTTGTAATCAAGATTGTGTTGTATCTTATTTTGTGAATTAAATCAAATAATAATAATAATAATTTTATTTATATAGCGCCAACACATTCCGCAGCGCTTTACAATTTATAGAGGGGACTTGTACAGACAATAGACATTACAGCATAACAGAATTCACAATAACACATTTTATATTCAGGGCACATTTATATAATCGGAATATCTAATTTTTGTTACTTGGTCTGGACTGAATGTATTTAGTTGCTTTAAGAACAATACATTTTATTCATTAAAAGGCAATGAATTACATAGAAGCTGACTACTGACGATGCACAGCTAGGGGGGATATCACAGATCACAAACAATAAAATTGTCCCCAACTATAGGTCACAGCTGCATTAGCAATGCTGTCAATGGGGACAAATGAGCTATCCTATTCAGGATATCCTTATATCCTTTATTAGTAGTGATACATAAATGCACATATTATACAGCAAATAATTATAAAGTAAACAATATTTTTATTAATACAGGATACATTAGACAACATTTTTTTTACCCTGAGGCCCAAATTAAGAAACGGATATGGTATGATCAAAATTATTTAATCAAAATCAGCATGAATACAAATTGTCATGATTCCTCCTAGCAGTGTGGTGAATGGCAGCTCATCCGTCCAATCTGGGGTTGGGGCATGGTGGGTTTTCAACAGGTGTCTCCTGCTCAGAATGATTCCCTGGCTATTTAACTGGCTGATTGCCTCTTAGCCATGCTATTTGTAGCTCTTCTCAGTTTGGTGTGTGTTTGCTCTGTGCTTTGAGTTCTAGTATTTTGATCTTTGTTGACTAAGCTTGGATTTGCCTTTGATCAACTGTTTGCCTAACCCCTGTGTCTTGATGCGCTACCTTTTTGGAATTCTGACCACGAACTGTGATCTGACTATGCCTTTATCTTACCCCTGTGTTAACGACATACCCTCCTGGCTTTTGACCTCAACTCCTTGACTTCCCCACCTCACGGCATGTCCATGAGTAGTGACTAGCTTGACACAAATTTAACAGACTCTGTCTGGCTGCCATATTGACTGCCATTATGAAATCCCCAAAAATATGCACAAACACCTACCTACCTATCTATATGATGTAAATACAACAAAGGCTAGAATGATGAAGCATCACAGAAAAAAAACTCATGAAACTGAGGTGCAGTGTAAAACAAACTGAATGGATTAAGGAAATGGGGAGACAGGGCAAAAATTGAGAACAAGAATGAACTCTCATCGCCATACAATAAGAGAAAAAAGAATTGATCTACCTGTGGCAATACATTTTTGTCTCCCCAATCATAACATTATGGACATGAAATTACTTGTATTATAAGGTAACTTCAAATCTCAGAGAGACAGAAGAGTCTGGGAATATAAGCTGATGATGACCTTTGACACTCTTAGTGCAGGAATGAATGTGTTGCATGGATTTATGTCTTTTTACATCAACTAAGGAACTAAGGAATTTGCCTCACAGACCATGTGGGGTCATCACAACAGAACCAGACCCCAATCAGAGGACAATAAAACTAAGAACTGGTCCAATATTTATGGACATAACTGTTTATCCCTCATGGTAATTCTGCTTCATGTCACCTGTCTTATCCATGTTTTTTTTCTGTGCTGTGTTGTGCATAAATATGTGATTTTCCAGAATTTATTTTAGTCTATGCCTGATGAAGAGACCGGAGTAGTCTCGAAAGCTTGCAATTTGTTACCATCTTTTCAGTTAGCCATTAAAAGGTATCAACCACTGAGGACTCTCAATTCTAAATATTTTTGGATTAAGGAAAGTCAGTCCAGATGTGTAAGGTTTTGGTAGCTGTCATTGACAGGTGATAGGGAGACCTCTACAGTCTGTAAAGTAGATATACATGGAGTATTTCCTTCCTAAAATAACATTTTGCTCCTAACTCTTAAGCACCTGCATTTATTAGGCTTCAAAGGGGTTTTCCCACAAACAAAGTACATTTTACTCAATCGACCTTGGAAGAATAATAACTTCCACAGTTAGATGTGCTTAAAAAACATTCCTGTACTGAAATAATCTTATAAATGTGTACCTGTCATGTACTGTGTAATGGCTGCGTCTGACCATGCAGGAACATGGTCTGAACATACCATCAGTTGCATAACAATCACGGTCTTAGATGGTACCACTGCGATCGGGCCCTTGAGGGAGGGAGTGCTGCTAATGCGAGGACGATATTCAGCTGAAATGCATTGCGGCGCAGGGACCCACTGGGTTTGTACACCGCAATACAAGCTGCTGGTCAATCAGAGACACGTCAGTGTCCCCATGACTGCGGTAGCCTAGCAGTGATGTCATGCCTAGGATGGGGAACATATATACCAGGATCATGGGGGACATGTATACCAGGATGGAAGACATATAAACTGAGCTGGGGAACATATATACCAGGATGGGAGACATAATACCAGTATGGGACCTGGATGGTTGACATACATACCAGGATGAGCCCTGGATAGGGGACATATATACCAGGATCATGGGGGCATACAGTGGGGATACTGTATATTGATTCTGTGTATTTGATACACTAACAATTCTGCATGTTTTCCCACCTGCAAAGAGTGGAGAGGTCTGTCATTTTTATCATAGGTACACTTCAACTGTGAGAGACAGAATCTAAAAAAAAATCCCAAAAATCACATTGTATAATTTTTAGATAATTAATTTGCACTGATATAATAGGAAAACAGAACTTTATATTTGGTACAGAAATCTTTGTTTGCAATTACAGAGGTCAGACGTTTCCTGCAGTTCTTGACCAAGTTTGCAAACCCTGCAGCAGGGATTTGGGCTCACTCATCCATACAGATCTTCTCCAGATCTTTCAGATCTCTGGCTGTTGCTGGGCAACATTGAGTATCAACTCCCACCAAAGATTTTCTATAGTGTTCAGGTCTGGAGACTGGCTAAGCCACTCCAGGACCTGGAAATGTTTCTTACGAATCCACTCCTTAGTTGCCCTGGCTGTGTATTTTGGGTCATTGTCATGCTGGAAGACCCAGCCACGACCCATCTTCAATGCTCTTGCTGAAGGAAAGAAGTTACTGGCAAATATCTCATGATAAATTACCCCATCCATGCTCCCTTCAATACGGTGTGGTTGTCCTATTCCATTTACAGAAAGCACCCCCAAAGTATGATGTTTCCCCCACCATGCTTCACGGTTGGGACGGTGTTGTTGGAGTTGTACTCATCCTTCTTCCTCCAATCACGATGAGTAGAGTTGATACCAAATTTTTGTATTTTATTCTCATCTGACCACATGACATTCTCCATGCCAACTCTGGATCATCCAAATGGTCATTAGCGAACTTCAAACGGGCCTGGACATGTGCTGGTGTGAGCAGGGGACCTTGCCTCCCCTGCAGGATTTTCATCCATGCTGTAGTGTGTTACTCAAGGTAGTGTTTGAGACTGTGGTCCCAGTTCTCTTCAGGTCATTGACCAAGTCCTCCCATGTAGTTCTAGACTGATTCCTGACTGTTCTTAGGATTATCCTAACCCCACGAGGCGAGATCTTGCATGGAGCCCCAGATCAAGGAAAATTGACAGTCATATTGTGTTTCTTCCATTCTCTAATAATTGTGCCAAAAGTTGCTGCCTTTAGAGATGAGCGAATTTGATCGGGTCAGGGTTTATTCGGCAAGCTATAGCGCTTACCGAATAAGCTGCAGAGTGAACCCGGCTTCCTGGATTGCTCCGGCTGATCAGCTGTTCGGCTCCGGAGCTGCATGTGTCGCGGCTGTGTGACAGTCGCTAGACATGCGTGGAGAGCCTGTCTTGCACATGAGATGGTGCTGAAGCTGTGTGCGATGCTGGGGGAGGAGTGGGAGGCATTTAGGCAGAGCTACAGGTCTGTGCTCACTGCTCTTTGCAGCCCAGGGCATAGTTAGTGAAGCAAAAAGGTAGAAAACTAAATGAAACTGGGAAAAAAGTGTATATCGAGATCACTAGGGGCATTTTTCTTAGGCTTTTATGGCAAAAACAATACCTGAACCAAAATACTTTTTATGTAATGTCTTTTATAATATTTTGCTATAGACCAGGGGTCTTAAACATGTTGCCTACATGCCACATGTAGCCCCTGAGGCTGCTTTATGTGGCCCGCAGGCACAAGAGCACCCTGTGGCGATGTGGCCTGGTCCAGAGGGACGCCGATGCCTGCACTACATTTTAGTTGAATGTGCATCCTTGAACACACATTCAATTGAAATGTATTGTGACACAGAGATCGGCTCTCTGTGCCGCAACACCAATACCAGCCACTGGCCAATCAGATGTTGGCAACTGATGTCAATATCCCGGCGCGGGCAGCGTATGAAGTCACTGCCATGCACAGCCCCAGTTGTGGACGAGAAGAAGACACTGTTCGCTAAGGGAGTGAGGTCAAGTGAGAAGAATTTTATGTGTGAGAAGTATATATGTGTGTATGTGAACAGTGACATGGGGACCAGGATAGGGTCATTACTGAAAGATGAGGAACATTACTGCAAGATGAGGACTTTACTATAAGTTGATGACCACAATGGGGACATTACTTATAAGACGTTGGTCAGAATTAATATATGATACTAATGGTAAAACAATATTACAGTATGGGTCCAAATGGGGGACAAATAAAGGGAAAAAAATAGAAAAAAAAAAAAAAAATCGAAATATATTTTGGCACTTAAAATGCTGTTTTATGTATAAACTAAAGAAAACAAAAAAGTGCACATTTTTTATTGCCACATCCATAATGACCCAAGCTATAAAACTGTACCTTAACGCATATGATGAATGCCATTTAATAGAATGAATTAAACACGCCAAAAAAATGTTTAAAAAATTATCAAAAGGTGTATAGAAAAAGATATATGGTATTACTAAAAATATAATTTCATCCTGCAAAGAATGCGGCCCTTCAAATTCCATTTTTTTTCTATTTGTGGCCCATGTACTCAGTGAGTTTGAAAGCCCTGCTATAAGCTCTATTATAACATCTGGCTGCACACAATTTTCCAAATGAAAAAATCCTGTGGAAATGCAGTTTCTGGAACCATTTTAAACGAATAAGTATTTCATGGATGTCACTTGGATGCTCATACCTGTCTGCCAAAGTTGGATCTATTCTCACAGTGTCTTTCTGCTCCATCTCACATGAGTTCCCGAGTAGCATATTCCCACCTCTAACATCCTTTAATAGGGTCTGAACCCTATATATGCCTAGTTCATTGGTATTACCTTCAAAAAGAACCTGAAGACCCACCTCTTCCGACAAGCCTGCAACCTGCACTGATCCATAGTCTGCTGAACCGCCGCACGACCAGCTCTACCCTCTCCTAGTGTATCCTCACCCATCCCCTGTAGACTGTGAGCCCTCGCGGGCAGGGTCCTCTCTCCTCCTGTACTTGTGTGTGCCTTGTTTTGCTCATGCTTATTGTGCTTGTATATATCTGCCCATTTCACATGTAAAGAGCCATGGAATAAATGGTGCTATAAAAATGTATAATAATAATAATTATACCCAATATGGCATAAAATCATGAAAGGAATTTATTATTTTTATCATGCTGCCCCAATACCTACATTAAAAAAGCATGAATTAAGATGAAAAGCCCTAAACAGGTCAAGATCCAGATGTTGAAGATGGTGCAGTTTTCCTCACGTTTTATGTGATCAATAACTGAATATTTAATAGAAACATTTATATTAATATGAATATTTTAGCAGTATTCCTTTCTCTAATGCTCATCACCAGCCTTGAAAATCAATAGCCGTTTTCAAATGTAATGAGGAGTGTATTTCTTCAGGCACAATAGCTGGAACTTGGACAAGTTTCTAATTCCAGGTGGAGCAAGCAGTGATCCAGAGCAGTCTCAAGTTTTCCAGTCCACTAGGCAAGCCCTGCCAACCATTGCAAAACAGTTACTGACACTTTGAATCTGGCATCCACACGCTGCCACCAGATCAGCTTTCTCAGGTCAAACACATTTCCTCTCTATCTGGAATAAAATGTAACACTTTTATCTGGTAATTATGTGTAATGCATCAGTCAACTTCAGACCGATTCTTTTCCAAGCATAATTGGCATGGACAATGGCCAAGAACAATGGAAAATAATAAAGAACATTTTAAGGAATCTTCCAAAGAAGACTTTTATTATTATTCCTATACCACATTTTCCATAGAGAAATGTCAGAAGTTTGGAGTCTACGTGCTAAGACCCCAAACAAACATAGATTCACAGGCTTTGTATAGCGCCTATCCTCAGACTCTGAGGAGAGCAGAACTTGGCTTTGTTTTAGTGATCATTTGGGTTCTCAGCGCCTGTACACCTACCAATTGAAAACTTGTTACATGTCTTTATCATATGTCAAAGTTTTCCAAAAATCCGGTTATACATTCATATTCAGGAATCAGTGTGAGAACCAATAAGCGGCCATATAAAGACAAAAATACATTTATTTGTTCTCACGCCAAGATGTTTCTGTTAGAAGGAAGGCTTCAGATTTCAAAAGCTTTAATTGAAGCTCCAGCTAATAGAAAATGACTTGCAGATTCTGAAGACAGACTTAGCACAGTCACTTGTTTTTTAAAAAAAATAGAAGATGGAGTTTCTGTTGATGTTCTTCAGTTCCAAAATATTTAAGGGTGACTTCCATCCGAGGACATCACGGGATTCACACAAAGTGTATCACTTTTATGCCTTATCCAAAATGACACTTCCTTTTTGGGAAGAATATTCTAGGGTCAAAGCATGGGTTTATCTAGCACTTCTCACACTTGAAGCTGGCCATACACGAGACTGAATTCAAAGTCCAAGAGAGAATACCTTTTATTGACAATGCCCTCAGGCAACTACCAGACACAACACTGTAGCAGTTGGCATGGATCATTTGAAAGTTAGATTATACAGTATATAAATTGTTACAAAGCGTTAAAAGTGGAACCAATATATAATATTCAACATTCTTAGCACAGGTTTTAGTTTTAATTGTCAAAATGTAAAATGAATTGCAGCTTAAGGGCTTTCATGATACCCTGACAACCTGGAGCTCCACACAATTAAAAATAAATGACAATGACCAAGGTGTTTCAAACCACTATGTGTGAACGATTTTTACACATGAGAAAAGTATGCCACGTTCACAAACTATAAAGTGGTTTACTGGGTGTGGGGGATTCCAAAGACTGAGCGGCAGTAATTAGATAATTACCAACCCTCCTTTAATTAAAAATTGAGAAAACTCTGGTAAAATAATACAAAACTACTTCTTTAGGGACAATTTTACGTATGCAAATCCCAAGGAACGGTTAGGGTTTTTCTGGTCTTTAAAAAATAGTCAGGAAAAGAGAACACTTAAAAGAAAAAAAGAAGGAAAGGAAGGTTATAAAGTAAAAAAGAAATCATTCATACCCAATCCGCCCTCTACAGTAACACTGCATCTCCACCCGGATGAGACCATCAGTCTCCTGACCCTGCAGTTAGTCAGTGGCATCATCTCTTCCAGTTGGCGCAGCAGTGCTGCTGTAGAGGGCAGATTCTGGAGGTTTGTACACCTATTTTCTTTTATTAGCATTTAGCAACTCTTCTCACTACTAACTTTTAAAGGTGACAGGAAAACTTCTTTAAGTAACAAGAATAGCAAAAAAAATCTAGTTTTGTACACTGTTGAAAATAGAGATTTCACTGCAGGTGCAGGTAGGCCGGTCCAGCTTGAACCCAAAATTGCACTACCTGACAGGTTTTCTGAGTGTAGGGACAGGTTTTTGGTGTTTAAGGAGGCATGCAAATTGTACTTTAAACTTCATTTAAACTTTGTACTTTAAACACCTCTGGAGATGACGAGCAATGAGTAGGAATTATTATTTCACTGTTGCAGGGGGAACTTCAGTCCTGGGTTTTTTCTCTGCCACAGGATTCTATGTGTCTCCAGTCTGTGGAAGAGTTTTTCAGGGCCCTAGCGCTTATCTATGATGATCCTGACCGTATTTCCTTGGTTGAATCCATTCAGCAAGGAAATCGTTCAGTGGGAACTTGTAGCTGGTTTTGCAGGTGGTCAACTGATACTAAATGGAATGACCCGGCTCTCAGAAGCTAATTCCTTCAGGGTTTCACTGAAAGGTTAAAGGACGCATTAGCAGTGTATGAAACTTCTGTGTCGTTGGAGGCTGCCATGGCCTTGGCTATTCGGGTGAATAGACTCTTGCGGGACAGATGGGTAAGACCACCTCCTTCTGAGCCCTCTTTACGGGACAATACCCCAGTGTCAGAGGGAAAGTCCGGGGGTGAGTTAGAGGAACCCATGTAGTTGGGGTGTGCGTTCACGTCGTATGTTTCCCCCGACATTTGCATGAAAAAGGGTGTATGTTTTTTGCAAGAGGTAAGGACATTTTAATGGGGCATGTCCTGTAATTCCAAAGCAAAAAGACACTTATTTAACCTTGGGAGCCCTGAGATTGATAATCAAGTGGTGTGTTCGTCTTCAACCTGCAACTCTCGTTTTGTCTTGACAGCAGAGGTGGTGCTAGAGAGACGGTCTGAAAAAAATTCTGTGTTTGTAGACAGTGGAGCTGGAGTCAGAATGGTGGATGCTGAGTTTGCTAGAACTCATAGTTTTGTCTGCTCTAACTTGGCTAAACCTATTCCTATTTGCACCATCGGCTCAGCACTACTTTCACAGAGAACACCGACACAAATTGTTCAATCATAGCATAAGACTGAATGTTTGTTTTTTTCATTATAAAGTAATCCCTTGTTATGTCCTGAAGCATCTCAACACTCCAATGGTTCTGGGTTTGCCCTAGTTGGTGAAGCAAAATCCAACTGTGGATTGGCAATCCAGAGAGATTGTAAAGTGGGGAGATTACTGTCATGGTAACTGCCTAAATGTTTCCCCTTCATTTGTTTCTACAGAGACCTTACCAGCATTTTTGTCTGGCTTTGAGGACCCTGCCCCAATTTTGCAGGCGGGGGTAGGCATCTCGACCTTGTACCCTGACCTGGAGGGTGAGGGGTTGGAGGCTCAAGGGGACGCCCCTGCCTCCTGTCCTTCAGGGAGGTTAATTGTGCCATTCAATTTGCGCTGCAATGTAACTAGAGAATTTCATGACTCTGCTGAAAAAAAAGAGAATGGACAGCACCTCCAAAAATCATACAATGATCTAATGCCGCTAGGCAAAAATATATATACCTGAACATGAGGTTCTTAGTTTAACATTCTGATCAGACTGTATGAAGCCCACTGCCACATCACGGCAAACCTCATAGTGGGTCCTACCGCCCTAATGGAGCGGAGCCATGCGCTGACCACTGCCACAGCGGCAATGCACCAGCAGGGCAGATGACCCGGTGTTGCCAGACCACACCGCCCCACCAACACAAAACCAAAGCAACAATGGCCACCACACAGCACCAACACCAAGAGAAAGGAGTCCCTGTGGTCCCAACGGAGCGGAGCCACGCACCAACCACCGCCACAGCGGCAATGCACCGGCAGTTCAGATGGCCTGGTGTCCCACAGCACCCATGTTGCAAGACTAAGTCCCCATGACTCCAGACCGTGCCGCCTCACCAGCACAAAACCACAGCAACAATGGCCACCACACAGCACCCACACCAAATAAGAGGAGCACTGAAACTCACCTTCCTCCATCTCTTCAGTGAGAGCAGAAATGGGCTAGACCCCATACTATGCAGACTCCTGCTAATTAAAATCGCCTGTGCCAAATGGAAGGAGTGCACATCTGAAGGAAAAAAAGGACAGATCATGCAATATGCTGAAAAAAAGAGAAAGGAGAGCACCTCAAAAAATCATACAATGATCTAATGCTGCTAGGCAAAAATATATATAAATTTTTGCCTAGCTGTGTGGCACCCCAGGAGTTTAGGTACCACAGTAGTGCTGTCTTCCTCTCGGGGAGGGTAGTGCTATGCCTGGAGACAAGTGAGATTCCCTTTGGCAGGTTATCACACACACAACACCTTCCAAATCCAGGTTTGGAGGAGGAGCCAGTTAGTTGGTCCCAGGAGACCAGTCAGTTCAGTTTGTACAGGCAGTCTGTGAGTGAGGACAGACAGGAAATGAGCAGAGGAGAGATTCAGGGCTCAAGGAAGCTGAGAATAGGCCTCTGAGGAGTTGGTGCACATAGACCGGGTACCGGAAGCCCGAGGCTAGAGTGGAACTACAGGACACTCAGCAGAACCGGAGGGCATAAGATCATACAGACATTGCCCAAATTACACCTGTGGCAGAGCAGCATCTTGGAGCCTGGAGTCACTGTGTAGAGACCCCAGAAAGTACGGCTCAAGCTGCCTGCCATGTGGGTACCTGTCCCAGGACAGGAGAAAGAACTGAAAGAATTAGGACCTTGTTTGGAAAACTTCAGGCAGCAAGGGACTTTAGCAAGCGCAGAGTGGAATGCTCCTGACCTGACTTGCCAAGGGGATTCCACTTGTTTCCGGTCTGCCTGGACTCCTATGTACCTGTTGCCGATGCCCTGGACTGTGGCCTGCCAACTACAGTACAGTAAACCAGGGGAAGACTTACAACTTGTCTCCTTTACTCATTTACCGGCAACCGTCATCAACACCATACACCTTAGGACCCCTGGGGACCCCGCTTCACCTGTGGGAAGTGTACCATCAGTGCTGCAATAACATCCCCCAGAGGACCCCTTTGACGCAGCGTCGGTCCCACTATTGACCGAGCGCCACAGGTGGCGTCATGACAGACTTCTAAACACTTTTCCCTTAAAAGACCGTTCCCTTTTACAGTGAGTCCCAGGGCCACAGAGCGGGTTGCAGCCATCGTGACATCCCCTTTAATAGCCGACCAGATCCGGTACCGAGTACCTTGCCATGGTGGGCGACTCAGCTGCTTTAGATCATTGTATGATTTTTGGAGGTGAGGTTCATGCTCTTTTTTTGGTGCAAAGCATGTTCTTTTCCCTTTCTTGGACCAGCACTCCTCCCATTTGGCACAGATGATTTTAATTGGTAGAAGACTGCAAAGTAAGGGGTCTGGCTGGAGGAAGGCAAGTTTCAGTGCTCCTTTCATTTGGTGTGGGTGCTATGTGGTGGACATTGTTGCTGTGGTTTTGTAATGGAGTAATGGGGACTCAGTCTTACAGCATGGGTGCTGTGGGGCACCAGGCCGTCTACCCTGCTTGTGCATTACCGCTGTGGCGTGGTCACGGCTACACTGCAACATCACGGCCTCCACTATGAGGTTTGCCATGATATGTCAGTGGGCTTCATACACTCTGATCAGAATGTTAAACTAAGAACCTCATGTTCAATTACAGTACCTTGCGAAAGTTTTCAGCCTCCTGGAACTTTTCAACCTTTTCCCACATATTATGCTTTAAACATAAAGATACCAAATGTAAATTTTTGGTGACAAATCAACAAGTGGAACACAAAACAAAGAACAAAATTTATTGGTTAAGTTTTAAATTTTTGTGGAAATTCAAAAACTGAAAAGTGGGGCGTGCAATATTATTAGGCCCCATTACTTTCAGTGCAGCAAACTCACTCCAGAAGTTCATTGTGGATCTCTGAATGATCCAATGTTGTCCTAAATGCCCAATGATGATAAATATAATCCACCTATGTGTAGTCAAGCCTCCGTATAAATGCACCTGCTCTGTGGTAGTCTCAGGGTTCTGTTTGAAGCACAGAAAGCATCATGAAGACCAAGGAACACAATAGGCAGGTCCGTGATTCTGTTGTGGGGAAGTTTAAAGCCGGAATTTGGATACAAAATGATTTCCAAAACTTTAAACATCCCAAGGAGCACTGTGCAAGCGCTCATATTGAAATGGAAGGAGTATCATACCACTGCAAATCTACCAAGACCCGGCCGTCCCTACAAACTTCATCTCAAACAAGGAGAAGACTGATCAGTGATGCAGCCAAGATGCCCATGATCACTCTGGATGAACTGCAGAGATCTACAGCTGAGGTGGGACAGTCTGTCCATAGGACAACAATCAGTCGTACACTGCACAAATCTGGCTTTTATGGAAGAATGGCAAGAAGAAAGCCATTTCTCAAAGATATCCATAAAAAGTGTTGTTTAAAGTTTGCAACAAGCCACCTGGGAGACACACCAAACATGTGGAAGAAGGTGCTCTGGTCAGATGAAACCAAAATTGAACTTTTTGGCAACAATGCCAAACAATATGTTTGGAGTAAACACAGCTCATCACCCTGAACACACCATCCCCACTGTCAAACATGGTGGTGACAGCCTCATGGTTTAGGCCTGCTTTTCTTCAACAGGGACAGGGAAGATGGTTAAAATTGATGGGAAGATGGATGGAGCCAAATACAGGACCATTCTTGAAGAAAACCTGTTGGAGTCTGCAAAAGACCTGAGACTGGGACGGAGATTTGTCTTCCAACAAGACAATGATCCCAAACATAAAGCAAAATCTACAATGGAATGGTTCACAAATAAACGTATTGTGAGGATTAACTGTGGAGACTATAGAGTGGACCCACTGAACCGTGACAACGAACCTCCCACGGGCGAGCTGACCAAGTGCACCACCCCCTATACAGGGAGCATTAGGGGCAGGCCCGAAGGAGACTATCGCCACGGCAGCTGGTAAAGAAGGATGGGCAAGAAGGCAACTAATAGGGTACAGTAAGGACAAACAAGGAGACAGACAGGGAGAGCGTGGGAATAAGGAGTGGACGGAGGAGGTGAACAGGGAGACTAACCACGGGAGCAGGGACCGAAGGGAGGACACGGGCAGACAGGCTGGAGACTGGAACATGGACTAGGAGGAAGACGGAGGCAGGCAGGCAAGGACACTGGAACACGGACTGAAAGGAAGACACTGAAGAGCAGGCGCTAGGAGGGAGCAAAGGAGAAAACCAGGATTTAGTTACAGCAACGGAAGTGAGTGGTGAACAAACAGGCAGGAAGGAACACAGGAGGGACATGGAGCCAGATTCACTTGTAGATAGCAAATGACAATCAGGCACCGCCAATAGGAAGAGGCTGCCTGATAAAGAGAGTGAGGGCATACCTTCCGGGTCAGAGTCCACAGAGCGGCGCAGAAGACACGGCCAGGATTCAATGAGAGACGTGTGGGCGTGCGCCGTGGAACCCAGAGCGCACGCGCACCCGAGGAGGAGCAGGGGCCAAGCACGCAGGGAGAGAAGACCGGAAGCGAGCAGGGACGCGCCGAGATGCCGCAGCGAGGTGAGTATGAGACACATGCGGCGAGGCAGGCGGGAGCATAACACGTATCCAGGTGTTAGAATGGCCACGTCAAAGTCCAGACCTCAATCCAATCGAGAATCAGTGGAAAGAGCTGTTCACAACGATCTCCATCAAACCTCACTAAGCTTGAGCTGTTTGCCAAGGAAGAATGGGCAAGAATTTCAGTCTCTTGATGTACAAAGCTGATAGAGACATACCCCAAGCGACTTGCAGCTGTAATCTGAGCAAAAATTGGCGCAACAAAGCATTAAGTTAAAGGGGCCGAATAATATTGCACGCCCCACTTTTCAGTTTTTGAATTTCCACAAAAATGTAAAATAACCAATACATTTCGTTCAACTTCACAATTGTGTTCCACTCGCTGTTGATTCTTCACCAAAAATTTACATTTGGTATCTTTATGTTTGAAGTATGATATGTGGGAAAAGGTTGAAAAGTTCCAGGGGGCTGAATACTTTCGCAAGGCATTGTATATAAATTTTTGCCTGACAGATTTAGATTAATGTATGATTTTTGGATGCGTGGTTCATGCTCTTTTTTTTTGGTGCAATTTCATGACTCTGTACTTGCTGGTCACCCACGTGGTAAGGCAACCGCAGACCTCCTTTATCATCGTTTTTTGTGGCCAGGATTGCATCGGGATGTGGTTGAACTGGTGTCTGCTTGCAGTGTTTGCGCACGTTCTAAAGTACTGCATACCTGTCTATCTGGTCCTGTTTTGCCACTATCTGTTCCTTACTGGGTCAAGGAGACACGTATAAACGTATGACTGTCAGTAAACGCATGCCAAATCTGGACCTGAATGTGAATGACTTTGTGTGGTTTTCTACCAGGAATATCAGGTTGAAGGTTCCTTCCAAGAAGTTAGGACCTAGATTCATTGGTCCCTAAAAGATAACCGTCGTCATTGGTCCAGCCGCATTTCGTCTTGAGCTACCTCAGGCTTTTAAGACCTACAATGCTTTTCACAGGTCGTTGCTCAAGAGATATGTGGAACCTCTTGAACCCTCACCCCTTCTGCCGCCCTCAATAATGGTTGATTGTAATCCAGTGTTTCAGATTTCGAGGAATGCAGATTCTCGCCTCCAAAATCGTTCCCTACAATTCTTCTTGGATTGGAGGGGACATGGTCCAGAGGAAAGGATTCGGGTTTCTGCATCAGAGGTGAACACCCCCTGGCTTGTTCGTTCGTTCCACAGCTCTTATCCAGAAGAAAACTGGTCCTGAGTGTCCGGAGGCCACTCGTAGAAGGGGGGTATTGTCACGGGTGTGTAAGAGGCTGCAGACCGTTGCACTGTATCTGGTTTCAGAAGGTATCAGCAGTTTGCTTTACAGACTTCTTCTATCACCCAGTGGCAACCTTACCCCGGCTCTAAAGGACACACCTGAACCTGGGTGTTTATGACTCCCAGCTTGCTGATGGGAGTTGCAGGAAATATTTCCATTTCCCTGTTGAGACTTGTAGCTATAGCAGTCGGCTGTCTTCTTCATTGGTGTTTGGAGGACATCTGTGTTTCTCTCTGAGTCTACTCAAGCTAAGTGTTCCCCTTGTTTGTGTATCCCATCTGTCTTTAGTTATAGTGGGTATTGACCAGCCCTCACCCCATCCGTCCCTAACCAGGGCTTATTGCTAGGGTCAGGCAAGGTTAAGGTATCCTGCTCGGCGAAATGCATGGAACCTACATAGGGACGCTTAGGGCTGACAGGGTGGTGTTAGATCTGCCTAAGGGTCTCCACTCCCCACTTCCCTAGTGTTTGGGCTCCTTTCCCCTCATCCCTTTGTGTTGCACTTTTTTCTACACTGTGTGGCTGTCACGATTGGACTGGCAGGTAAACTGGGACCAGGGGCACCTTTCCTGGCCCTATCTCTAGGGGGCGCCCTAACTCGCCCTGTTCCCCGGGATACCTCAGATGGCGAGGATGCCGGGGCCTCCGCCCTCGCCCTGTCTCCTGACTGCCGCCCTGCGTCTGTCCCCCTCCCCACGCGGGGAAGAGAGGCGCTACCGTGTACAACAGTACACCAACCCAACAAACAGGGGAACAAAGACAAGGGTAAAAAGAAAACTCCACTCACACAAGATATGCTCTCACAAATAACAAAGGTATCCACCAGGGTGTGAAGGACGGGGAAGGTAAATAAAGCAGGTAAGGATGAGGAATTTTCCAAGTGTACAAACCATACAACTGTCGCACAATAAATTCCTCCAGCTCTCCAAACACCAGCTCCTCACTACTCCAGGTCTATCAAGCAAGTGCTATCTCAGACAAAGATCTGACCAGAAGGCCTAGCTTTTATAGGAGAGGGGAGTGGCTAACCAAGCACAGCTGAAAGCAGGAATTTCCACATGGCCTATTAACCCCTGTCCTGCTGAAAGAAAACAAAACACCTTTAATACACAGGAGAAGTGCTTCTTCTCAGCGAAGAAGCAGAAGCAGTCAGACGCCGTGGTCTTCTGGTACTGCTCAGTCGCGGTAACTCCGTGACAGTGGCATTGTGATTGACAGTTATCTCTGCATGCACAGTCATACAGAGAAGACTGTCAATCACTGAATAGGACCGCCCAGGGACTGATATGTATACAAACACGAAATGCACACAAACACAATGAATGCAATACAAGTTTTACTGAAACCTTTCCCATAATAATGATTGTCAATGTGATCAGCTCTTGCTGCTCTATAACAACCTGACTGCATTTAACATGACAGGTTCCCTTTAAGGCTTGATCCAGTACTGCTGTATCTAGGCTGTAATAGACAGGAGAGCCGCTCTACTCTACACTTCATTAGCATGGTGTTTTCTCTTGGCTAGTAAGTATCACTCTCACATTACAGTTGTAGCATGGTGACTCATCGTAGAACTGGAAATATTATTTATGTAGTCCACATTTCAGTAGCCAGTGATAATCATACACACATTAACAGCTGCAGCATTCTGCCTGTGAAAGCTTTGCCTTTAAAAGGTAAGACAGACTTTGAATATTGGGAAAGTCATTTGCATTGCCAGTTACATTCCTAAAATGGCTCGTTATAATTATTCCATATCACAATGTTAGTATATAATATTGCAATAGAACTACAGATATTCAGTTTTATTCTCCGCAGCAAAAGACTGGAAATAGACAATTCTGGGCCTCTTACACTTAAAAGGGTTGACCATTATGTAAAGATATTTATAGGCAGAGAATGATTTACAATATAAACTTTAATTTCTTAAAACATTGCAATGCAAACATTTTTTGTAAAGGCAGTAATTTATGTAGGGCCTGTCACCAGGTTTTCCCAATACAAAGTATGGCCCCCACCTTTAAGACCTCTTTCTTCTGTGGTGGGTATGTCACGGCTTTAATCGGAGTCATCTGGGCTCTTTGGCCTTTCTCATCCATATGAAACAGGGAAGGAGGACGGCTATCATAAGAAGAGAGGTGACGTCAGATCAACACCAGAGGTGCCCATCGGATCAACCCATATTGTCTGCGAGTATAATAAAAGGTCTTTTCTGAGGTCTGCAGAAAATGATTGGGGACTTACATACAGCGTACTAGCATGCGGTAAAAGAGGCCCTAATGGTGATGGCCATAATTTATATTGGGAAAACCTGATGACAGGTTCCGGTTAAATTTTTTTCCTGGATGATCCTTTTAAATACAGTGCTTATAAATGTTAAGGTATGGAATCAAAACTGACAATAATACCAAAAGCATTAAAATCTCAATGCTTTGCAAAGTGTATAGCTTCTTCATAAAGCAAATTTGTCATAATTTGTCATTATAGAACATCAACTTTCTGCTTTACTCTCCAGATCACATCTCACCACCTGTGCACATGACCCTATCCTGTCCCACCTCATCCCAAATCGCACCACAGTCTTAATCACAACCCTAACCCATCTTTCCAACGTGCCACTAACAACTGGTGTCTTTCCCTCATGCTTCAAACATGTCTCAATCACACCTATCCTCAAAAAGGCCTCACTTGACCCTACCTCTTCGTCTAGCTATCACCCCATATCACTTCTTTCCTATGCCTCAAAACTATTGGAACAACACGTCCATTTTGAACTGTCCTCCTACCTCTCCTTCCACTCCCACTTCAACCGATTACAATCTGGTTTCTGACTGAATCAGTCCACTGAAACTGCCCTTACTAAAGTCATCAATGACTTACTAACTGACAAATCCAAGCAACACTACTTTGTCCTCATCCTCCTGGACCTGTCATCTGCCTTTAACACAGTGGACCATTCCCTGTTACTACAGATTTTCTCATCTCTTGGCATCACAGACTTGGCCCTATCTTGGATATACTCATGCGTAACAGACCAGACATTCAGTGTCTCCCACTCACACACCACCTCCTCATTTCGACCCCTACCTGTTGGTGTCTCCCAAGTTTCAGTTCTAGGAGCCCTGCTCTTCACCATCTACACTTTGGTCCTAGGACAGCTCATAGAGTCTCACAGCTTTCAGTATCACCGCTATGCTGATGACACACAGATCTACATCTCTGGACCGGATATCACCTCCTTACTAACCAGAATCCCAAAATGTCTGTCCGCTCTTTCATCTCTCTTTTCTGCTAAGTTTCTAAAATTTAACATGGATAAAACAGAATTAATATTTCCCCCATCTCACTCAACCTCCCAACAGACCTATCCATCAAAGTCAATGGCTGCTCACTCTCCTCAATCCCGCAAGCTCACTGCCTTGACACTGCTCTCTCCTTCAAACCACATATCCAAGCCCTTTCCACTAACTGCTGACTCCAACTCAAAACTATTTCCCGAATCCGCACATTCCTTAACCAAGAATCGGCAAAAACATTAGTGCATTCCCTCATCATCTACCGCCTCAATTACTGAAACCTCCTGCTTTGTGGTCTCCCCTTTAACACTCTCACCCCTCCAATATATCCTAACTCTGCTGCCCGAATAATCCAACCATTGCCCAGAGACTCCAGTTCAAAATCCAAACATTGGCATACAAAGCCATCCACAACCTGTCTCCTCCATACATCTGTAAACTAGTCTCCTGGAACTTACCTGCATGCAACCTCCGATCCTCACAAAATCACCTTCTCTACTCCCCTCTTATCTCCTCTTCAAGATTTCTCCTGTGCATCCCCCTACACTAGAACTCTTTACACCAACATATCAGGCTCACGGGTACCGTGGAAACCTTCAAAAGGAACCTGAAGACCCACCTCTTCTGACAAGCGGACAACCTGCAGTACCCCTCCTTCCACCATACCGCTGCATGACCAGCTGTATCCTCACCCATTCCTTATAGACTATGATCCCTTGCAGGTAGGGTCCTCTCTTCTCTTGTACAAGTCGCTGTCTTGTTTTGTCCAAGATTATTGTAATTGTTTTTTATTATGTATACTCCTTTTCACATGTAAAGCGACATGGATCAAATGACGCTTTCATAATAATAAGTGATGTTAGAGGTTTCGTATTTAACATTACCCAGCACAGCATTTTATCTAGTGTCCCAATGCTTGCTATACTCTTTAAAGGGTTGATTGTGACTTGTAGGATCGCTACTTCCAACAGGTGGCGCTATAGATTTTAAGTCCTCTTTTTCTCAGAAGTGGCAATTTGCATATTATATTTCCCAGAGGAGCATTGCACGGTGAATAAGCCTCCTTACCTTGACAAGCCAGAGATGGTATGTCACTCTCCATAAGGAGAAACAATACCCCTTAGACCCCAGTCCAGAGCCTCTCACCTAGCCAAATCAGTTCTCATGCTTCGCACTGACGAGGGCCAACAGCCTGAAACACTGTGTCTGCGAATTGAGATATTGATTTGGCTTTTATCCTAAGTCATATTGCACGACCCGTTAAAGGGTTGATTGTGACTTGTAGGATCGCTACTTCCAACAGGTGGCGCTATAGAGTTTTAAGTCCTCTTTTTCTCAGAACAGGCAATTTGCATATAATGCTTGCTATAGACATCAAGGGAACTGGTCACTTAACTAGATGGTCTAGTTTTGAAAAAGACATGAAAGGAAACCTGACAGATTAATGCTGCTTGTGCCAGAGCAGCATGAGCGGTATACTGGCTATGTTACTGCAGCTGTGTATGTTTGCTGACTGCAGTAACAAAGCGAATGTGCAATTCATGCTGTCTATGGTTCAGGCAACATGGTTCTACTATCATGCTCCCTCTAAGGTTCTAATTTTCAAACATTGTCATGGTGAACACTTAGTTAACAGAGGAGGCTTTCCTATACAAAGCAGGTATCAGTATAATATACATAATTTTGATATTCTGTGATTTTCCATATAAAACACTTTATTTACCTTGTTGTGGCACTGTGCGAGTCAAACACATACTACTCAGCACTTTGAAAACCTATAACTAATTGGTTATATAACTACCGTATATACTCGAGTATAAGCCGACCCGAGTATAAGCCGACCCCCCTAATTTTGCCACAAAAAACTGGGAAAACTTATTGACTCGAGTATAAGCCTAGGGTGGAAATGCAGCAGCTACCGGTGAATTTCAAAAATAAAAATAGATCATTATTTCCCCATAGCTGTGCCATATAGTGCTCTGCACCGTTCATTATTTTCCCATAGCTGTGCCATATAGTGCTCTGCACCGTTCATATTTCCCCATAGCTGTGCCATATAGTGCTCTGCACCGTTCATACTGCCCCATAGCTGTACCATATAGTGCTCTGCACCATTCATACTGCCCCATAGCTGTGCCATATAGTGCTCTGCACAGTTCATACTGCCCCATAGCTGTACCATATAGTGCTCTGCACCGTTCATACTGCCCCATAGCTGTGCCATATAGTGCTCTGCACCGTTCATACTGCCCCATAGCTGTGCCATATAGTGCTCTGCACCGTTCATACTGCCCCATAGCTGTGCCATATAGTGCTCTGCACCGTTCATACTGCCCCATAGCTGTGCCATATAGTGCTCTGCACCGTTCATACTGCCCCATAGCTGTGCCATATAGTGCTCTGCACCGTTCATACTGCCCCATAGCTGTGCCACATAGTGCTCTGCACCGTTCATACTGCCCCATAGCTGTGCCATATAGTGCTCTGCACCGTTCATACTGCCCCATAGCTGTGCCATATAGTGCTCTGCACCGTTCATACTGCCCCATAGCTGTGCCATATAGTGCTCTGCACCGTTCATACTGCCCCATAGCTGTGCCATATAGTGCTCTGCACCGTTCATACTGCCCCATAGCTGTGCCATATAGTGCCCTGCGCCGTTCATATTGCTCCATAGATGCTCCACATAAATCTGTGCCGCTGCTGCCGCTGCAATAAAAAAAAAAGCCATGCTCACCTCTCTTGCTTGCAGCTCCCAGCGTCCGGTCCCGGCGTCTCTCCGCTCTGACTTATCAGGCAGAGGGCGGCGCGCACACTATATGCGTCATCGCGCCCTCTGACCTGAACAGTCAAAGCGGAGCGACGCCAGGAAGATGGAGCGGCGCCCGGCGGCTGGAACGGGGACAGGTAAATATGCGATACTTACCTGCTCCCAGCGTCCGGCTCCTTCTCCCGGACATCTGTCTTCGGTGCCGCAGCTTCTTCCTCTATCAGCTGTCACCGGCACCGCTGATTAGAGAAATGAATAGGCGGCTCCACCCCTATGGGAGGTGGAGCCGCTTATTCATTTCTCTAATGAGCGGTCCCACATGACCGCTGAACAGGGGAAAAACTGCAGCACCGAAGACCGTGGGACAGCAGGGGGAGCGCCAGGATCGCTGGAAGCAGGTAAGTATGCCTCAGCGCCCTCACCCCCTCACCCGCCGACCCTGCTACCCACCTTGACTCGAGTATAAGCCGAGAGGGGCACTTTCAGCCCCAAAATTGGGCTGAAAATCTCGGTTTATACTCGAGTATATACGGCATGCTGTTTCCCTCAATTTCTTTCTCTGGGTCCCACTGTGCCTTTGTAGGGGCACTGCTGGGTGACAGTGCAGCAGTTTGAAATGTTGTGGTCATGCCTCGGTTTGGGGATTCAATCTAGCGACCTCTTGCTCCATGGTCATTTCTCCTGTCTGCTGAGCTATTGCCCCTTTCTTCATATTGCCTTTATTTTTCCTTTCTGGGTTTGCTCCTCTTCAGGTGTTTCCGATTGTCCCATTTTGGTTGCCCTATCACATTCTGTGTTGGGCTATACAGTTGTGCTCAAAAGTTTACATACCCCGGCAGAATTTTTGCTTTCTTGGCCTTTTTTTCAGAGAATATGAATGACAACACCAAAACTTTTTCTCCACTCATGGTTAGTAGTTGGGTGAAGACATTTATTGTCAAACTACTGTGTTTTCTCTTTTTAAATCATAATGACAACCCAATACATCCAAATGACCCTGATTAAGTCCACATACCCTGGTTATTTTGAAACAAATGGGTTTGAATGGCTACTAAAGGTAACATCCTCACCTGTGACCTGTTTGCTTGCAATCAGTGTGTGTGCATAAAAGCTCAGTGAGTTTCTTGGATCCAGACAGACTAACGTATCTGTCATCCAGCTACTGACGTTTTTGGATTGTGAGTCAAGGGGAAAGCAAAAGAATTGTCAACAGATTTACGGGAAAAAGTAGTTGAACTGTATAAAACAGGAAAGGGATACAAAAAGATATCCAAGGAATTGATAATGCCAGTCAGCAGCATTCAAACTGTGATTAACAAATAGAAAATCAAGGGCTCTGTAAAAACAAAACCACGGTCAGATAGACCAACAAAAATGTTGTCCATAGCTGCCTGGAAAATTGTTCGGGATGCAAAAAAAACCTCACAAACAACATCAGCTGAAATACAGGACTATCTGAAAACTATCGGTGTGGCTGTTTCAAGATGCACAATAAGGAGGCACTTGAAGAAAAATGGGATGCATGGTTGAGTCTCCAAAAGAAAACCATTACTGCGCAAATGCCACAAAGTATCTCGCCTACAATACGCAAAACAGCACAGAGAAAAGCCTCAAAACTTCTGGAACAAGGTAATTTGGAGTGATGAGACCAAGATTTAACTTTTTGGCTACAACTATAAACGTTACATTTGGAAAGAGTTCAACAAGGCCTATGATGAAAGGAACACCTTTTCTACTGTAAAGCACAGAGGTGGATTGCTGATGTTTTGGGGATGTGTGATCTGCAAAGGCACAGGAAACATGGTCAAAGTTGAAGGAAAGATGAATGCAGCACGTTATCAACAAATACTGGAGGTAAATTTGCACTCATCAACCCGGAAGCTGCGCATGGGACGTACTTGGACGTTCCAACATGACAACGATCCAAAACACAAGGCCAAGTCGACTTGTCTACAGCAGAACAAAGTGAAAGTTCTGGAGTGGCCATCTCAGTCTTCTGACCTCAATATCATTGAGCCACTCTGGGGAGATCTCAAGAGCACAGTTTATGCTAGACAGCTCAGGAATTCACAGGAAATGGATGCTTTTTGCCAAGAAGAGTGGGCAGCTTTATCATCTGAGATCCTCATCCACAACTACCACAAAAGACTTCAAGTTGTCATAGATGTTAGAAGGGGCAATACGCTGTATTAAGAAATTGGGTATGTGAACTTTTGATCAGGGCATTTGGATGTTTTGGGTTGACATTATGATTTAAAAAGAGAAAACATAATAGTTTGACAATAAATGGCTTCACCCAACCACTAGCCATAAGTGGAGAACAAGTTTTGGTGTTATCATTCATATTCTCTGAAAAAGGCAAAGAAAACAAAACTTCTGCCTGGGTATGTAAACCTTTGAGCACAACTGTATATAATCTCTCTCTTCACTTCACTTACTTGCTGGCTATACTTCTCAGTGGATTAGTGCTAAGAAATTCCAGCTCTTCAGTAAAGGATTTTCTCTAGTAGGCAAACTTTGTGTTTCTGTTGTGTGTATTTGTCTGCCTTCGCAGCACCTTTCTTTTCTCCTCAGTTAGGTTGGTCAGAGATTATTCTTGTTTTATTTATTAATCTCCTTAGTTCTCCTTATTTCCCCTTTGTATATGTGCTTTAAGTTTCCTCACCATGGGTCCTTCTATTCCTCTGCACACTTTGCCTCTCCTGGTTAGCTATGCATAGCGATCTCCCCTCTGGTTTCTCAGGAGGTATGAACCTTACAGGCTGCAACTTACTTATTAGAAACAGGCTTAACAAGAGGGGAGATAGTGTTGCATTGTATGTTAGGAAATCGTATATCCCCACAGAGATCTAAGCTTCAGAGAATGGTAGCTCTGCAGAAACCTTGGGTAAAAATACAAGGAAAGAAGAACAGAAAGGACACTATTATAGGTGTTTATTATAGGTCACTTGGACAGACTGTAGATATTTATGAACTCTTTTTACATCATATGTCTTTGTTCTAAAAAAAAGTAAGACATAGTGATAATGGGAGATTTTAATAATACAGATATTTGTTGGGAATCCAGTAAATTCTTATATTCTCTCACTGACAAATTTATCTTTCAAAAGAAGAGAGAACAAGAGGATCGGCCATCTTCAACATAATTCTTACCAACAGGGAGGAAAATGGATGGGAATTTATGAAGACCTGCAGGGGAGGAAGACCTGCGAGGACTCAGACTTCAAGGTTGGACTTCAGAAAGGTAGATTTTACTGGACTCAGAAAGAGGGTAGGAAAGGTCCAATGGCTGGATGTTCTAAAGGACAGAAATGTCCAAAAAGGATGGGAGATTTTTCCAAATTAAATTCTCACTGCACAATCAGTAACAATCCAGAAAAGAAGGAAGAATTGGAAGCATTTAAAGAGACCAGGATGGATGAACACATAACTTAATCATTTGCTAAAACGGAGCAAAATAAATATATATAAAATGAAAAAGGGGCATATCTAAAGAAGAATATAATTCTGTCTTCAGGGAATGTAGGGCAAGTGTAGAAGAGATAAAGCCAGTAATGACGTGATGCTAGCAAGGGAAACCAAAAGGAATAAATAGGGATTTTTGGTGAATTTCAAAAGCAAAAGAAAAGTCAAAGATTGTTATGATACTGGTGTAGCAGTGCTGGAATCCAGTGACCGGGGGAGCATGACCAAAAAAAAACAAGCTGTAATAGAAGTCCTTGGAGATAGCAAAGGAGTTGTAGGAAACAATCCGTAGATAAAAGAAAACAGTCTGGATAAGAAAGTTAAGGAGCTGGAGACTAGAACTAGACTAACTGCTAGACACGATACTCCGCAATGAGTGAGGGATCCATGTGGCTTTAAGTAGGCCCAAACAGGAAACAAGATGGATTCCACAGGTTCAGAATCTGCCATTTTAGTAAAGGGCAATTGCAGAACACAACAGCAGCCTCCAGTGTTAAGGAGTGGAAATGCAGCACAATTATCAAGGTGAACAAGAGCAACCACTAATGGTCAAACTGCAGAAGGTCAACAGGAGTCCTGATATGTCATAGGATTTTTACAGCATGAAAAGTGTGATGTGGTCAAAAATTATGTTGAAGGCCAAACTTTTAAATTCCTATTTTGCACCTATGTTATCTAAGAAGGAAAATGTAACATCAACTGTTCTTCACTGTGCTATCAAAGAAGTAAAGTAATCCACACTATCTATAAACAGAGAAATGGTGAGGGAACACTCAGCTAATTTAAATGAATTTAAATCTCCAGGTCTAGATAAATTACATTTTAGGGTCCTGAAAGAGATAGCAGCGGAAATTGCAGAAACACTAGCCACAATCTTTGAAAATTCCTGGAGAACAGGATAATTCCCAGAAGATTGAAGAAGGGCAAATTTTGTCGCTTTCTTCAAAAAAGGAAAAAAGATTTA
This sequence comes from Ranitomeya imitator, assembly GCF_032444005.1. Lineage (NCBI taxonomy): Eukaryota > Metazoa > Chordata > Amphibia > Anura > Dendrobatidae > Ranitomeya > Ranitomeya imitator. Next base: position 762,729,878 of record NC_091283.1, on the reverse strand, counting down.
GCCAGGAAATTACAGGCTAGTGAGCCTTACTTCTATAACAGGAAAGATCTTTGAACTAATTACTAAACAGCATGTATGTAATTACTTGGATAAGAATATAGTAATTAACCAGAGCCAGATTGGGTTTGTAGCAAACATGTCATGCCAGACTAATCCAATTCCCTTCTATGATGGAATCAGTGACTGAGTGGATCAAGGAAATGCGGTATATATAGTATATCTCGATTTCAGCAAAGCATTTGATAAGTTTGAACAATGAGCAGCGACTAATAGAATGGTATTTAACAGGGAGAACTGCAAGATTCTACATCTAGGCAATAAAAATGAAAATGACATCTAAAGAATAGGAGGAAAAGAATTAAGCAACAGCATGTGTGAAAAAGACTTGGGAATACTAATAAATCACAGACTTCACATGAGTCAACAGTGTGATGCACTCACAAAAAAAGGCAAACAGTTCTAGGATGTATTAAGAGAGCATAGAGTCTAGATCACCTGAAGTAATTATTCCCCTCTACTCCTCATTGGTCAGACCTCATCTTAAATACGGTGTCCAGTTCTGGGCTTAGCATTTAAAAAAAATACATTGATGAACTGGAGCAAGTTCAGTGAAGAGCTACCAGAATTGGTGAGCGGACTGCAAAGTATGTCCTATGAGGAATGGTTAAATGATTTGGGAATGTTTAGCTTGCAAAAAAGAAGGCCAAGAGGAAATTTAATAGCTGTCTACAAATATCTGAAGGATAGAGGGATCATTCTTATTCTCATTTGCACTTGGAAACATGAGAAGCAATGGAATGAAACTGAACTGGAGAAGATACAGATTAGATATTAGAAAAACTTTTTGACAGTGAGAGTGTTATCAATGAGTAGAACAAGTCGCCATGAGAGGTGGTGAGTTCTCCTTCAATGGAAGTCTTCAAACAGACGCTTGAAAGACATCGGTCTGAGATGGTTTAGTGAATCCTGCATTGAGCAGGGGGTTGGACACAATGTTCCTAAAGGTCCCTTTCAACTCTAATATTGTATGATTCTGAGGTTGAGAAATCTCCATCATTTTTTTATCTGAGAAAAACTGATGAAACCTGTTTTTTTGCGTATATAAAAAAAACAGAAACGTGAAGGAGCCCCTAAGTCACGCAAGGCACACCTTCTGTCTCATTATTGGCTTAACCTCTTGATCTTCACCCTCCTTACAGCCCTGCCTCCTTCGTTTAGCAGCTGTATATAACACAGGTCTATTTTAATCCAGCCAAGTGCATGGAGAGATGATTTCTATTAAAGATAATAATAATCTTTATTTAATAATAATCTTTATTTTTATATAGCGCTAACATATTCCGCAGCGCTTTACAGTTTTTGCACACATTATCATCACTGTCCCCGATTGGGCTCACAATCTAGAATTCCTATCAGTATGTCTTTTGAATGTGGGAGGAAACCGGAGTGCCCGGAGGAAACCCACGCAAACACGGAGAGAACATACAAACTCTTTGCAGATGTTGTCCTGGGTGGGATTAGAACCCAGGACCCCAGCGCTGCAAGGCTGTAGTGCTAACCACTGCGCCACCGTGCTGCCCGGTAACAAGATAACAAGATAACAAGCTTATAAAACACATTTACTAGCAATAAGAGATACAGTAACAGAAAATTTGAAAGGAAAAACTAAATATGTTCTAGAAATAAGTTAATGTGTAAAATTCATCATTTTGAAATACAGCAGTACCATATATCTTTTTTATGGGATCTGGGCTCCAGCACATAAAAATAATCAAGTATACATTTTATTATATCTGCATTTTTGTAGCTGAGGAATTACACTGCTAAAATGCTGAAACTGTACGTAGAGGGTTTATCTAACTGTATTACTCATGGTGGTTGGCACTATTTGCAGCCCTTTTGGCATACTCCATACACTAATCTGTCTAGCTGGAGACAAAGTAGTTTAATATGCTGCATTCTCTACAAAAACAACAACAGATATATCACTATATCTGGACTATGTGTCTTGGGAACACACGAGTCATGAAATTGAAGTATACTCTAAAGATAATTTGCTGATTAGACATTTTAGTCTTATTGTGCCATCTAAGCTGAGATTTTTGTCGGTTAGATACAGAACAGCCTACTTTACACCCTTTGGTCAGGCCTTAAATAACAAATACCAACATGATGCACACTAGCAGCACAAAATACCACAATGCAGCGCAATGTACCTACCCAGCAGCACTAAACAAATACGACGGCCGGAACCCCAGTTAGGTAGCCGCACAGCTTTGTTGATGGAATAGTGGCCATAGCCGAGTACTGCACATCCACGCCTTATTGATTTGAATGGGGAGTGGATGTGCAGTACTTGGCCATGGCCACTATGCAGTCGACAGAGCTGTGCTGTGTGGCTGCCTAGCTGATCAGCTACGGACGCCGCCAACACTGGGGAAAGCTGATCGGCAGGGGTTGCACCCCCCACCAATCAGACATTGATTACTTATTCTGAGTATAGACTATCAATGTTAAAGTCCAGGACAACTCCTTTAAACAAAATTTTCCTAAAGACATCTAAAATTAGCCCCTTCCCACTAAAAACCTACAAACCATTCTTTCCCCAAACTAACTACCTTTCCACATTGACAGCCACAATTCCCAATCCCATCCATTGTGGACTGACAGATGATGCTAGTGATGCTGGATGTGGAGAGAAAGAGTTGGAATTGCTATCAAATCCCTTAACTTGAATCACCACAGGTCCAAAAGCTTCTTTAGTCCAGGAACTGCAAACAACGTCTTAAAATCACTCCTGAAATTCCAGGATGTAGCGATTAAAAATACGGTAAAACTTGCTTAGAAATCATTTGAGTGGACAGGGCAATTTTGAAGAAATTTGTATACTACTCAATATAATCCTATGGAAATCAATATCACAATGAAATCACAGATTTTTTGTTGTAAAATAAAAAGTTACAGTATAGCCCTTGCCTTAACCCCTTCCTGCCGTGACCATTATTCACTTTTGTTTTCTTCGTCCCCACCTTTCCATGAGCCAAACCACCAAAGGTGAGGGCTTGGAGTTGCACATGACAGTGACACTTAGGCTATGTGCACACGTTGCGATACTGTTGCGGATCCGCAGAGTTTTTTCCTTGCAGATTTGCACCAAATCTGCAAATAGTGCTCAGGCAATGTTAATCAATGGGAATCCAGAATTGTTGTGCACATGCTGCGGAAAATTCAACACTGATTCTCAGCGTTTTATTTTCCGCATTATGTCAATTCTTTTTGTGGATCTGCAACCTTTCTACATCCATTGACTTACATTGAGTCAGTCAAATCCGCAGCTAAACTCGCAAGTGTAAAAAGGTCTGCAGATTAGATGTTGATTTGTGTGCCAAAAACGCTGCAGAAAAAGAGGAAGAGTGTGTGGGCGGAGAATATGTGTGTGGGCGGAGACTATTTGTGAGCGGAGAATATGTGCGTGTCTGCAGGTGTGTGTGTGTTTCTTTGTGTGTGTGCGGGTGTGTGCTCGGCTGTGTGCGGGTCTGTGTAGGTGTCTGAGGGTGTCTGTAGCCAGGCATTGTCTGATCGGTCTACTCCCATCTGGCTCTGTATACTGTCACATATAACAGTTGACAGAATGAGCCGATGATGGGACTGTGTTTAAGTGAAAAAAAAACCAAAAAAAGCGCATTTACATAATCACATACATATTCATACTCACCAAACACCTTATTCCTTGATGCCCTTGATCTCCTGCAATAAAAATAAAATAATAGACCACCATATAATTACCTTTCCGCTGTGGTCCATTAAATATCGAGTGTCCCACAGCGATCTCATGTGTAGAACAGTCACATTGGGAGATGTGACCGCTCTACATGGCTCTGGCGATACACTGACAGGAGCTAATCGCCCCCGTAGTGTATCACTGCGCTGCCGTGAGAGAGTTCACGCTGTCATTTGCGCCACCACTGTGTGAGAAAATTGTCATGCAGCGGTGCTGTGAGAGCACAAACTCTGGTGAACTCTCAGTGTATCACCGGAGGCCGTGTAGAGCAGTCACATCTCCTGATGTGACTGTTCTACATGGGAGATCGTTGTGGGACACTTGTTATTAAATGGACTACAGTGGACAGGGAAAATTTGCGTTGGTTTATTATTTTATTTTTGTTGCAGGAGATAGAGGGATTCGGGGATTTGGTGATGTATCGTTAATTAAGATTAATAAAGGACTTTATTCTGGTTGACCTTATCACTATAGGATTAGTAATGCATAGGTGTCTTATAGATGCTTCTCTATTACTAATCCGTGGGCTTGATGTCACCTGACAATACAAAAGTGACATCAACCTTGCAAATATTCACCCACTTGCCCCTGCTACAAGGCAAGTGGGAAGAGCAAGGCTAAGTGCCAAAATTGGCGCATCTATAAGACGCGCCATTTTTGGGGTGGCAGAGAGCTGATGTTTATAACCTGGGGAGGTACCAATATCCATGGCCCTTTCCCAGGAAATTAATATCAGCCCGCAACTGTCTGCCTAGCCTTTGCTGGTTCGATTTTATAGGGGGACACCATGTCAATTTTTTTCTGGGGTTCCCCTGTAAACTAGCTAGTAAAGGCTAAGCAAACATCTGTGAGCTGATTTTAATAGCCTGGGAAACTTTATGGCTATTGGCTCCTTCGCAGAATATTATCAGCCCTCAGCTGTCGGCTTTCCCTCTGCTGGTTAAGAAAATTACGCGGGAGCCCACGTAATTTTTTGTAAGGTATGTTCCCACAGTCAGGAATCAGCAGTGCTTTGGACACAGCACATGTCCGCTCCGTCCAAAGCACTGCCGGCTTTTGAACGCAGGTGATTCATTGAACCGTGTGGAATCACAGCGCCCAATACAATGTACGGGGATATTTAACTTGCGGGCTGGAAAGACGTACTGCATGCCCGCCTCCACACAGAAGCCATGGGTGCCGATGCACACGTAGTGGAGATGGGATTTCTTCAAATGGGAACACTTAAACAACGGAATATACAGTTAGGTCCATATATATTTGGACAGAGACAACATTTTTCTAATTTTTGTTATAGACATTACCACAATGAATTTTAAGCAAAACAATTCAGATGCAGTTGAAGTTCAGACTTTCAGCTTTCATTTGAGGGTATCCACATTAAAATTGGATGAAGGGCTTAGGAGTTTCAGCTCCTTAACATGTGCCACCCTGTTTTTAAAGGGACCAAAAGTAATTGGACAGATTAAATAATTTTAAATAAAATGTTCATTTCTAGTACTTGGTTGAAAACCCTTTGTTGGCAATGACTGCCTGAAGTCTTGAACTCATGGACATCACCAGACACAGTGTTTCCTCCTTTTTGATGCTCTGCCAGGCCTCCACTGCGGTGGTTTTCAGTTGCTGTTTGTTTGTGGGCCTTTCTGTCTGAAGTTTAGTCTTTAACAAGGGAAATGCATGCTCAATTGGGTGGAGATCAGGTGACTGACTTGGTCATTCAAGAATATTCCACTTCTTTGCTTTAATAAACTCCTGGGTTGCTTTGGCTTTATGTTTTGGGTCATTGTCCATCTGTAGTATGAAATGACGACCAATCAGTTTGGCTGGATTTGGCTGGATCTGAGCACACAGTATGGCTCTGAATACCTCAGAATTCATTTGGCTGCTTCTGTCCTGTGTCACATCATCAATAAACACTAGTGACCCAGTGCCACTGGCAGCCATGCATGCCCAAGCCATCACACTGCCTCCGCCGTGTTTTACAGATGATGTGGTATGCTTTGGATCATGAGCTGTACCATGCCTTCGCCATACTTTTCTCTTTCCATCATTCTGGTAGAGGTTGTTCTTGGTTTCATCTGTCCAAAGAACGTTCTTCCAGAACTGTGCTGGCTTTTTTAGATGTTTTTTAGCAAAGTCCAGTCTAGCCTTTTTATTCTTGATGCTTATGAGTGGCTTGCACCGTGCAGTGAACCCTCTGTATTTACTTTTCTGCAGTCTTCTCTTTATGGTAGATTTGGATATTGATACGCCGACCTCCTGGAGAGTGTTGTTCACTTGGTTGGCTGTTGTGAAGGGGTTTCTCTTCACCATGGAGATTATTCTGCGATCATCCACCTCTGTTGTATTCCGTGGGCGCCCAGGTCTTTTTGCATTGATGAGTTCACCAGTGCTTTCTTTCTTTCTCAGGATGTACCAAACTGTAGATTTTGCCACTCCTTATATTGTAGTAATTTCTCGGATGGGTTTTTTCTGTTTTCGCAGCTTAAGGATGGCTTGTTTCACCTGCATGGAGAGCTCCTTTGACCGCATGTTTACTTCACAGCAAAACCTTCCAAATGCAAGCACCACACCTCAAATCAACTCCAGGCCTTTTATCTGCATAATTTAGAATGACATAATGAAAGGATTGCCCACACCTGTCCATGAAATAGCCCTGGAGTCAATTGTCCAATTACTTTTGGTCCCTTTAAAAACAGGGTGGCACATGTTAAGGAGCTGAAAGTCCTAAACCCTTCATCCAATTTTAATGTGGATACCCTCAAATGAAAGCTGAAAGTCTGAACTTCAACTGCATCTGAATTGTTTTGTTTAAAATTCATTGTGGTAATGTCTGTAACCAAAATTAGAAAAATGTTGTCTCTGTCCAAATATATATGGACCTAACTAACTCCAAGTAAATCAAACTTCTGTGAAATCAAACTGTCCACTTAGGAAGCAACACTGATTGACAATCAATTTCACATGCTGTTGTGCAAATGGAATAGACAACAGATGGAAATTATTGACAATGATCAAGACACACTCAATAAAGGAGTGGTTCTGCAGGTGGGGACCACAGACCACATCTCAGTACCAATGCTTTCTGGCTGATGTTTTGGTCACTTTTGAATGTTAGTTGTGCTTTCACACTCGTGGTAGCATGAGACAGACTCTATAACCCACACAAGTGGCTCAGGTAGTGCAGCTCATCCAGGATGGCACATCAATGCAAGTTGTGGCAAGAAGGTTTGCTGTGTCTGTCAGCGTAGTGTCCAGAGGCTGAAGGCACTACCAGGAGAGAGGCCAGTACACCAGGAGACATGGAGGCGGCCGTAGGAGGTCAAAAGCCCAGCAGCAGGTTCACTACCTCATCATTTGTGCAAGGAGGAACAGGAGGAGCACTGCCAGAGTCCTGCAAAATGACCTCCAGCAGGCCACAAATGTGCATGTGTCTACACAAACGGTTAGAAACCGACTCCGTGAGGATAGTCTGAGTGCCCGATCTCCACAGATGGGGGTTGTGCTCACAGCCCAACACCGTGCAGCACGCTTGGCATTTGCCACAGGACACCAGGATTGGCAAATTCGCCACTTGCACCCTGTGCTCTTCACAGATGAAAGCAGGTTCACACTAAGAACATGTGACAGACGTGACAGAGTCTGGAGAAGCCGTGGAGAGCGATCTGCTGCCTGCAACATCCTTCAGCATGACCGGTTTGGCAGTGGGTCAGTAAGAGTGTGGGGTGGCATTTCTTTGGAGCGCAGCACAGCCCTCCATGTTCTCACCAGAGGTAGCCTGTCTGCCATTAGGTACCGAGATGAGATCCTCAGACCCCTTGTGAGACCATATGCTGGTGCGGTTGGCCCTGGTTCCTCCTAATGCAGGACAATGCCAGACCTCATGTGGCTGGTGTGTGTCAGCAGTTCCTGTAAGATGAAGGCATTGAAGCTATGGACTGGTCCACCCGTTCCCCAGACCTGAATCCAATTGAACACATCTGGGACATCATGTCTCGCACCATCCACCGTCACGGCACCACAGACTGTCCAGGAGTTGGCGGATGCTATAGTCCAGGTCTGGGAGGAGATCCCTCAGGAGATCATCCGCTGCCTCATCAGGAGCATGCCCTGGCATTGTATGGAGGCCATACAGGCACGTGGAGGCCACACACACTACTGAGCATCATTTCCTTGTCTTGAGGCATTTCCACTGAAGTTGAATCAGCTTGTAATTTGATTTGCCACTTTGATTTTGAGTATCGTTCCAAATCCAGGCCTCCATGAGATATTAATTTTGATTTACATTGATAATTTTTATGTTTTATTGTTGTCAATTCTTTCCACTATGTAGTGAATAAACTGGAATATTTTATTCAGTGATATCTACGATGTGGTATTTTAGTGTTCCCTTTATTTTTTTGAGCAGTGTTTATATGTGTATGTATATATACTGTGTATATACCGTATATACTCGAGTATAAGCCGAGATTTTTCAGCCCAAAATTTTGGGCTGAAAGTGCCCCTCTCGGCTTATACTCGAGTCACGGTGGGTGGCAGGGTCGGCGGGTGAGGGGGAGAGGGCGCTGAGACATACTCACCTAGTCCCGGCGGTCCTGACGCTCCCTCTGCCCGTCCCATGGTCTTCGGTGCTGCAGCTCTTCCCCTGTTCAACGGTCACGTGGGACTGCTGATTAGAGAAATGAATATGCGGCTCCACCTCCCATAGGGGTGGAGCCGCATATTCATTTCTCTAATCAGCAGTGCCGGTGACCGCTGATAGAGGAAGAGGCTGCGGCACCGAAGACCGTGTGACAGGCAGAGGGAACGGGACGCCGGGAGCAGGTAAGTATGTAATATTCACCTGTCCACGTTCCACACGCCGGGCGCCGCTCTGTCTTCGCGTCCTCTTGCTCTGACTGTTCAGGTCAGAGGGCGCGATGACGCATATAGTGTGCGCGCCGCCCTCTGCCTGATCAGTCAGTGCGGAGAGACGCCGGGACGAGACGCCGGGAGCTGCAAGCAGCGAGGTGAGTATGGCATTTTTTTTTTATTGCAGCAGCAGCAATGGCACAGCTTTATATGGCACAGCTATGTGGCAATAATGAACGGCGCAGAGCACTATATGGCAGCTATGGGGCAATAATGAACGGTGCAGAGCACTATATGGCACAGCTATGGGGCAATAATGAACGGTGCAGAGCACTATATGGCACAGCTATGGGGCAATAATGAACGGTGCGGAGCACTATATGGCACAGCTATGGGGCAATAATGAACGGTGCAGAGCACTATATGGCACAGCTATGGGGCAATAATGAACGGCACAGAGCACTATATGGCACAGCTATGGGGCAATAATGAACGGCGCAGAGCACTATATGACAGCTATGGGGCAATAATGAACGGTGCAGAGCACTATATGGCAGCTATGGGGCAATGATGAACGGTGCAGAGCACTATATGGCACAGCTATGGGGCAATAATGAACGGCGCAGTGCACTATATGGCACAGCTATGGGGCAACAATGAATGGTGCAGAGCACTATATGGCACAGCTATGGGGCAATAATGAACGGCGCAGAGCACTATATGGCACAGCTATGGGGCAATAATGAACGGTGCAGAGCACTATATGGCACAGCTATGGGGCAATAATGAACGGTGCAGAGCACTATATGGCACAGCTATGGGGCAATAATGAACGGTGCAGAGCACTATATGGCACAGCTATGGGGCAATAATGAACGGTGCAGAGCACTATATGGCACAGCTATGGGGCAATAATGAACGGTGCAGAGCACTATATAGCACAGCTTTCTATGGTACATCTATGGGGAAATAATGAACGGTGCAGAGCACTATATGGCACAGCTATGGGGCCATAATGAACAGTATGGAGCATCTAGTTTGATTTTTGAAATTCACCGGTAGCTGCTGCATTTCCTACCCTAGGCTTATACTCGAGTCAATAAGTTTTCCCAGTTTTTTGTGGCAAAATTAGGGGGGCCGGCTTATACTCGGGTCGGCTTATACGATATATATATATATATATGTGTATATATATATATATATATATATATATATATATATATATATATATATATATATATATATATACACACACATATATATATATATATACACACACACTTATATTTGTTTTGTGTGTGTAAAAATTATATTTGAACATGGTATGTAGTGATATTATGGTATTCTCTGGAGAATGTAAAAGAAGAGGTTGGATGAGGAAATTATATCACAATTCTTTTTTTTTTGTTAAATACCATAATATATCTTTATTTAGCTTACAAAAATGCAGACAAGTCCGCATCAAAAACGCGCGGATTTTCAACTGCATTTTCTGCCAAGAGAGGAAGAATCCGCGCAGATTTTTACAACAGCAAATCCGCAACGTGTGCACATAGCCTTAGAGGCTGCAGTCACAATTGTTCAAGGCTCCTGAGCCCACTAAAAGCCCACTTGTAAATGGGTTAAAGGATGGCTAAATACAGAAAATGCAGAAAGAAAAAGAAGAAAGAAAAAAATATTCCTAGCATTTCCCCCCTTAATCTCTTTTTGTTTAACCTGTCCTATGTGTGGTTGTAAGGTAACTGGCTGCAGCAGAAATCTAGTGAGGCTTTAGCCATCCATCAGCCATGGTTAGAACTGATCAGCAGAAGATTAACCCTTGCATTGATTGCCGATATTATACAAACTGCTTTAGGTTATTACAGGAAATGTTGCCAAATGGCAAAAAGTGAGGTTGATAATATTTTTTTGCTTTTTTTTACTACCGGATTTCTGCAATGCTGTCTTAGAATATTACAGAAAATCCTGACAGTAGATGTTTTCTTATTCTAAATGCAGGCATTGTGCATATAAACTAGTATTTCCTTCTGTCTGGCAGAAGCCATACTTATTTTCCATCCTGTGAGGTTTGAAGAAAACTGTAATAGTACGGTAAGTGTGCTGCTCTCTGACCTTTAACTCCAGTTCTACCAGTGAATAAATATGGCCGCCCCTGCTGTAGATTCCTTGAATCAAACCACGGGACATGGAAGAATTTTAAGTGTTCAGGGAGCACCTTGAACCTCCTATGCCTCATTTATCAAGTTCACATTTACAGCAAGGTGACGGACAATTATAGTTTATTGTATCCTAGCTTTTATCCATAAAAGTTTTATATACAAACATGATCAAAGTTTCCCTTTCTACTGCCATAATCTGTTTATGCTTGTTTAAAAGCGACATTAGCAAAACATTAAACCGTGGTCAGGAATGTATTCCATGATACTCTGGAGCTCTATAAAAATATTTTCTGTTTATAGTATAAATAATTGATGTCGGCCAAGCCTTCGAATGCAATTTGTGCCTGGTGGGATGAAGGACCCTCCTTAAAGCATTCAATATGGACTGGTTTTTGGACTTGTTTTTAAATTACAATATTTTTCACAGAAGCACATAAAATGCAATAAAAAGACTCTGTATTCTGCAAAATTAACAAATAACATTTTTCGGATTATAAGATGCACTGTCTCCCCCAAATTTGGGAGGAAAATGGGGGTGCTTCTTAGAATCCAAATGTAGCTTACCGGGGGGAAGGCAGTTGCGGTGTAGCGGGGTCACAAGAGGCAGGGTCGCTGCTACAGGAGGTGGCAAAACTAGGGCGAGGCGGGGGGGGGGGGTGTTGGCAGTGCGAGGTTCCAGGTCCTAGACCGTCAGAAAATGTTGGTAGTGAGCCAACGCACTTCCCATTGATTTTCGAGTGGTGAGTTTCAGGAAAATAGCCATTGGAGACGGCACATGCACAAATTGAGATCTCAGCTCTCGGGAATAGAACTCACTCATTATACTTGTATTGAGTTGGAATGTGGTTGGAAGTGTGCATATAGCATACTTGAGAATCCTCACAGCCTTACATAGAGTGACTTTAGACTAGGGCTCGACTGGCCATTGGGCAATTCTGGCAAATGCCAAAAGGGCCAGTCTGGTTGTGGGCTGCTTTGTCTGCTACATTGTTAACAGAATCGATGTTCTCAGGACACCTATACTGTTAACAGTTGTGATGAAACACAAAGTCACTGACTCCGTCACTTACCCAGCATGCCATGGGTATCATTTGAAATATTGGTCATGTAGTAAATCTTTCTTTCCTCCATCCAGGGTAATATTAGTAATATATCCCATCTGGTTCTTGGGGACGAGGACAACATGAACCTGTGTGATTTCAAATGCCAGGGCTGAATTTCAGCCCCAGTCCGTACCTGCTTTAGACCTTCATAAAAAACCTGGAAAAACCCTTTTAAGGTTTAGTATCACGGTAGCAAGCTATCAGTTACCCATCCATGCTGATCTCTAGAAATCCCACTGCTAGGACCCACAGCGATCTGGGGAGTGGGGATCTTGTTGTGCCACATCTGAATTTATTGTACAGCTCTCAGCTATCTTCGGCATCCCCCATGATGGTGGCCATGGTCAACCTCTGCTACATTCAGAGGGTGAACTGTAAAGTCCCATTCTCCGGATCATGAGTGGGACATCCAGCGATCAGTAAACAAACACCTATCCTATAGGTTATAGGTAATATCCATTCTATTTTAGTACAAACTCCTTAACTTCAATCAGCCTCCAGACCTGCAGATTCATAGTTTGAGATTTGTTCTGCATGATACAGAGCCAGAGAAAAAAAAATAAAATGCAACGTAACCCCTTGTAATAATAGCGGGAGGGCAAACAACCTGAATGACATATAGAGACATCAGCAATATTCAGTGCATTCTGTTAATATTCAGTAAGAAACATCAACATAGACTATGGAAATTCCACAAATTCTGCAGAAACCAAATGCATAGAAGGAAAGGATCAAGTATCTTTATTTGGGCTTATTTCTATAAGTTAGCAAAGTACTGGGCTTTGGCTATACTATATATTGTTGCTTGCCAATAATGCTAATTAAGGAATGTAGTAGTATTCTTGGCATGTCGCTATCATGATTAATGGGAAAAATCTCATGACTCATAAACTTAAAAAGAAGGTCTATTATTACGGCATTGTATTTATAGTGCGAGTGCTTCTAAAATGAACAATGAGGCAATTTTGAAAAATCTCTTCCATAAAGGAAATTTCTTCTATCATTTTGGCCCTTATTCATCATTGTCTTTGCGCCTTGATTTGGTCTATTTTTTTGTGTTTTGCGCCTTTTTGATGTTTTCGCCCAATTCATTATTCTAACAAGGTCTTTTTAAGTCTATTTTATACAGTATGCATTTGACTGTTTCAGGTTTTCCTCTTTTTGGCAGAGTATAGTGACTGCAGATATTTCCACCAGATTTCTAAATTGCGCCTATTTTTTAACCCTTCCCGACCTTTGACGCCACGTAGGCGTCATGAAAGTCGGTGCCAATCCGAACTGTGACGCCTATGTGGCGTCATGGAGGGATCGCGTCCCTGCAGATCGGGTGAAAGGGTTAACTCCAATTTCGCCCGATCTGCAGGGACTGGGGGAGTGGTAGTACAGCCCAGGGAGGGTGGCTTCACCCCCCCCGTGGCTACGATCGCTCTGATTGGCTGTTTCACTTTCAACAGCCAATCAGAGCAATCTGTAATATTTCACCTATGAAAATTGGTGAAATATTACAATCCAGCCATGGCCGATGGTGCAATAGCATCGGCCATGGCTGGAGACCCCGATATGGCCCCCCCACCGACTGACGGCGGCGATCTGCAGCCGCCGTCAGTGTTCCCTACCGCTCAGTCCTGTCCTAAGCGCCTTCCTCTCCCCTCCGACCCTCCCCCGTCCTCCCCTCCGCCCCCTCCCTCTGTCCGATCGCACCCCCCCATACTTACCTAGTCCCGCTGTCCCTCCCGGTGTCCTCGGTCTTCTCGCATGGGCGCCGCCATCTTGGAAAATGGCAGGCGCATGCGCAGTGCGCCCGCCGAATCTGCCGGCCGGCAGATTCGTTCCCTGTACGTTTTGATCGCTGTGATAGGTTCTATCACAGCAATCAAAATAAAATTAAAAAAAGTAAATAAACCCCCAATTTATCCCCCCCATAGGTAGGGAAAATAATAAAATACAGAAAATATTTATTTTTGTTTTTCCGTTAGGGTTAGGGGTAGGGTTGCACTTAGGGTTGCACTTAGGATTAGGGTTGCACTTAGGGTTGCACTTAGGATTAGGGTTGCACTTAGGATTGTACTTAGGGTTGCACTTAGGGCTAGGGTTGCACTTAGGGCTAGGGTTGCACTTAGGGCTAGGGTTGCACTTAGGGCTAGGGTTGCACTTAGGGCTAGGGTTGCACTTAGGGCTAGGGTTGAACTTAGGGCTGGGGTTGCACTTAGGGTTAGTGTTGCACTTAGGGCTAGGGTTGCACTTAGGGATATCGTTGCACTTAGGGATATCGTTGCACTTAGGGTTGCACTTAGGGTTAGGGTTGCACTTAGGATTAGGGTTGCACTTAGGATTGTACTTAGGGTTGCACTTAGGGCTAGGGTTCCACTTAGGGTTAGTGTTGCACTTAGGGCTAGGGTTGAACTTAGGGTTAGGGTTGCACTTAGGGATATCGTTGCACTTAGGGTTGCACTTAGAATTAGGGTTGCACTTAGGATTGTACTTAGGGTTGCACTTAGGGCTAGGGTTGCACTTAGGGCTAGGGTTGCAATTAGGGCTAGGGTTGCAATTAGGGCTAGGGTTGCAATTAGGGCTAGGGTTGCACTTAGGGCTAGGGTTGAACTTAGAGTTAGGGTTGCACTTAGGGATATCGTTGCACTTAGGGTTGCACTTAGGGTTGGGGTTGCACTTAGGGTTAGTGTTGCACTTAGGGCTAGGGTTGCACTTAGGGCTAGGGTTGCACTTAGGGCTAGGGTTGCACTTAGGGCTAGGGTTGCACTTAGGGCTAGGGTTGCACTTAGGGCTAGGGTTAGAATTAAGGTTAGAATTAGGGTTAGGGTTGCAATTAGGGTTAGGGTTGCAATTAGGGTTAGAATTAGGCTATGTGCACACGGTGCGGATTTGGCTGTGGATCCGCAGCGGATTGGTCACTGCGGATTCGTAGCAGTTTTCCATCACATTTACAGTACCACGTAAAACTATGGAAAACCAAATTCGCTGTGCCCATGGTGTGGAAAGTACAGCGCAGAAACGCTGCATTGTATTTTCCGCAGCATGTAAATTCTTTATGCAGATTCAGCAGTGTTTTACACCTGCTCCATAATAGGAATCCGCAGGTGAAATCCACAAAAAAACACTGGAAATCCGCAGGTAAAGCGCAGTGCGTTTTACCTGCAGATTTTTCAAAGACGGTGCGGAAAATTCCACACACAAATCCGCAACGTGGGCACAGAGCCTTAGGGTTAGGGCTGGAATTAGAGTTAGGGTTGGAATTAGGGTTAAGACTAGAGTTAGGGGTGTGTTGGGGTTAGGGTTGTGGTTTGGGTTGGGATTAGGGTTAGGGGTGTGTTGGGGTTAGTATTGGAGTTAGAATTGAGGTGTTTCCACTGTTTAGGCACATCAGGGGGTCTCCAAATGCGACATGGCGCCACCATTGATTCCAGCCAATCTTGCGTTGAAAAAGTCAAATGGTGCTATCTCCCTTCCGAGCCCCGATGTGTGCCCAAACAGTGGTTTACCCGCACATATGGGGTATCAGTGTACTCAGGAGAAACTGGACAACAACTCTTGGGGTCAAATTTCTCCTGTTACCCTTGGGAAAAAAATTGCGGGCTAAAATATCATTTTTGAGAAAAGAAAAATTATTTTTTATTTTCATGCCTCTGCGTTTATAAACTTCTGTGAAGCACTTGGGGGTTCAAAGTGCTCACCACACATCTAGATTAGTTCCTTGGGAGGTCTAGCTTCCAAAATGGGGTCACTTGTGTGGGAGTTCCAATGTTTAGGCACACAGGGGCTCTCCAAACGTGACATGGTGTCCGCTAATGATTGGAGCTAATTTTCCATTCAAAAAGCCAAATGGCATGCCTTCCCTTCCGAACCCTGCCGTGCACCCAAACAGTGGTTTACCCCCACATATGGGGTATCAGCGTACTCAGGACAAACTGGACAACAACATTTGGGGTCCAATTTCTCCTGTTACCCTTGGGAAAATAAAAAATTCCGGGCTAAAAAATCATTTTTTAGGAAAGAAAAATTATTTTTTATTTTCACGGCTCTGCGTTATAAACTTCTGTGAAGCACTTGGGGGTTCAAAGTGCTCACTATGCATCTACATAAGTTCCTTGGGGGGGTCTAGTATCCAAAATGGGGTCACTTGTGGGGGAGCTCCAATGTTTAGGCACACAGGGGCTCTCCAAACGCGACATCATGTCCGCTAATGATTTGAGCTAATTTTTCATTCAAAAAGTCAAATGGCGCTCTTTCCCTTCCGAGCCTTACCATGTGCCCAAACAGTGGTTTACCCCCACATGTGAGGTATCGGTGTACTCAGGAGAAATTGGCCAACAAATTTTAGGATCCATTTTATCTTGTTGCCCATGTGAAAATGAAAAAATTGAGGCTAAAAGAATTTTTTTGTGATAAAAAGGACTTTTTCATTTTTACAGATCAATTTGTGAAGCACCTGGGGGTTTAAAGTGCTCACTATGCATCTAGATAAGTTCCTTCTGAAGAATCACATATTTATGCACAACAAATACAGTGGGGCAAAAAAGTATTTAGTCAGTCAGCAATAGTGCAAGTTCCACCACTTAAAAAGATGAGAGGCGTCTGTAATTTACATCATAGGTAGACCTCAACTATGGGAGACAAACTGAGAAAAAAAAATCCAGAAAATCACATTGTCTGTTTTCTTAACATTTTATTTGCATATTATGGTGGAAAATAAGTATTTGGTCAGAAACAAACAATCAAGATTTCAGGCTCTCACATACCTGTAACTTCTTCTTTAAGAGTCTCCTCTTTCCTCCACTCTTTACCTGTAGTAATGGCACCAGTTTAAACTTGTTATCAGTATAAAAAGACACCTGTGCACACCCTCAAACAGTCTGACTCCAAACTCCACTATGGTGAAGACCAAAGAGCTGTCAAAGGACACCAGAAACAAAATTGTAGCCCTGCACCAGGCTGGGAAGACTGAATCTGCAATAGCCAACCAGCTTGGAGTGAAAAAATCAACAGTGGGAGCAATAATTAGAAAATGGAAGACATACAAGACCACTGATAATCTCCCTCGATCTGGGGCTCCACGCAAAATCCCACCCCGTGGGGTCAGAATGATCACAAGAACGGTGAGCAAAAATCCCAGAACCACGTGGGGGGACCTAGTGAATGAACTGCATAGAGCTGGGACCAATGTAACAAAGCCTACCATAAGTAACACACTACGCCACCATGGACTCAGATCCTGCAGTGCTAGACGTGTCCCACTGCTTAAGCCAGTACATGTCCAGGCCCGTCTAAAGTTTGCTAGAGAGCATTTGGATGATCCAGAGGAGTTTTGGGAGAATGTCCTATGGTCTGATGAAACCAAACTGGAACTGTTTGGTAGAAACACAACTTGTCGTGTTTGGAGGAAAAAGAATACTGAGTTGCATCCATCAAACACCATACCTACTGTAAAGCATGGTGGTGGAAACATCATGCTTTGGGGCTGTTTCTCTGCAAAGGGGCCAGGACGACTGATCCGGGTACATGAAAGAATGAATGGGGCCATGTATCGTGAGATTATGAGTGCAAACCTCCTTCCATCAGCAAGGGCATTGAAGATGAAACGTGGCTGGGTCTTTCAACATGACAATGATCCAAAGCACACCGAAAGGGCAACGAAGGATTGGCTTTGTAAGAAGCATTTCAAGGTCCTGGAGTGGCCTAGCCAGTCTCCAGATCTCAACCCTATAGAAAACCTTTGGAGCGAGTTGAAAGTCCGTATTGCCAAGCGAAAAGCCAAAAACATCACTGCTCTAGAGGAGATCTGCATGGAGGAAAGGGACAACATACCAACAACAGTGTGTGGCAACCTTGTGAAGACTTACAGAAAACATTTGACCTCTGTCATTGCCAACAAAGGATATATTACAAAGTATTGAGATGAAATTTTGTTTCTGACCAAATACTTATTTTCCACCATAATATGCAAATAAAATGTTAAAAAAACAGACAATGTGATTTTCTGGATTTTTTTTTCTCAGTTTGTCTCCCATAGTTGAGGTCTACCTATGATGTAAATTACAGACGCCTCTCATCTTTTTAAGTGGTGGAACTTGCACTATTGCTGACTGACTAAATACTTTTTTGCCCCACTGTATATGTGATTCTTCAGAATTTCTTTTAGTCTTTGCCTGATGAAGAGACCTGTGTAGTCTCAAAAGCTTGCAGTTTGTTACCATCTTTTCAGTTAGCCATTAAAAGGTATCTGTTATGAAAGGCAATTCAGTATCACAATGGACATGGAGGTCAGAGCACATACAGTGATCTGACAGTAACCCAAAATAATAGAACGAGCTCTGAGACGTGGGAACTCTGCAGACCGCAATCCCTGATCCTCTCCAAACACAACTAGAGGCAGCCGTGGATTGCGCCTAACGCTACCTATGCAACTCGGCACAGCCTGAGAAACTAACTAGCCTGAAGATAGAAAAAATAAGCCTACCTTGCCTCAGAGAAATACCCCAAAGGAAAAGGCAGCCCCCCACATATAATGACTGTGAGTAAGATGAAAAGACAAACGCAGGGATGAAATAGATTCAGCAAAGTGAGGCCCGATATTCTAGACAGAACGAGGATAGGAAAGATAACTTTGCGGTCTACACAAAACCCTAAAGAAAACCACGCAAAGGGGCAAAAAGACCCTCCGTACCGAACTAACGGCACGGAGGTACACCCTTTGCGTCCCAGAGCTTCCAGCAAAACAAATAGACAAGCTGGACAGAAAAAATAGCAACAAATAGCAAAGAAGCACTTAGCTATGCAGAGCAGCAGGCCACAGGAATGATCCAGAGAAACACAAGTCCAACACTGGAACATTGACAGGAAGCATGAATCAAAGCATTAGGTGGGGTTAAGTAGAGAAGCACCTAACGACCTCACCAGATCACCTGAGGGAGGAAACTCAGAAGCAGCAGTACCAGTTTCCTCCACAAACGGAAGCTCCCAGAGAGAATCAGCCGAAGTACCACTTGTGACCACAGGAGGGAGCTCTGCCACAGAATTCACAACAGGTATCAACCACAGAGGACTCTCAATTCTAAATATTTTTCTACCATATTTTGGTAATTTAGAAGAAAAAGTAGTAGACAGATAGATGGCAATATGACTGCAGGATCAGATTACACAATTTATCTGTAGTCTGATACAATGGAAGCATATAGGTTTGCATTAGAGATCAGAGGATATTTTAGGTTAGTTCACTATTATTCATTATTACAGATGCAATTGAGCAATCAATATAATGGATGCATAGGTGGAATTCCTCTTTAACTGTTCATACTGCATCCTCTGCAAAAGCTTTACATTAAGGTACCGTTACACTAAACGACTTACCAATGATCACGACCAGCGATACGACCTGGCCGTGATCGTTGGTAAGTCGTTGTGTGGTCGCTGGGGAGTTTGTTGTGAATTCTGTGGCTGAGTTCACTTCTGTGGTCACAAGTGGTATTGCAGTCTCTGGGCTTCCTCCCTCAGGTGTTTTGGTGAGCTTGTTGGCTGCCTTGCTATTTAGCTCCACCTGAGTCTGTCTTCCTTGCTCCTTGTCAATGTTCCAGTGTTGGATCTGAGCTACTGCATCTTTCCTTGGGCCTGCTGCTCTGCTAGATAAGTGCTTCTAGTTTGTTTTCTGTTTTTTCTGTCCAGCTTGTTATTATCTTTTGCTGGAAGCTCTGAGAAGCAAAGGGGTGCACCGCCGTGCTGTTCGTTCGGCACGGTGGGTCTTTTTGCCCCTTTGCGTGGTTTTCGTTTTAGGGTTTTTGGTAGACTGCATAGTTCTCTTTGCTATCCTCGCTCTGTCTAGAATATCGGGCCTCACTTTGCTGAATCTATTTCATTCCTACGTTTGTCTTTTCATCTTGCTAACAGTCATTATATGTGGGGGCTGCCTATTCCTTTGGGGTATTTCTCTGAGGTAAGTCAGGCTTGTATTTCTATCTTCAGGCTAGTCAGCTCCTCAGGCAGTGCCGAGTTGCATAGGTAGTTGATAGGCGCAATCCACTGCTGCTTCCAGTTGTGTGAGGATAGATCAGGTACTGCAGTCTACAGAGATTCCACGTCTCAGAGCTCGTCCTATTGTTTTGGGTTATTGCCAGATCTCTGTATGTGCGCTGATTACTGCACGCTGTGTTGCCTGATTGCCAGCCATAACAGTACAAGGAGCCCTTCAATGATTTCCAATAGAGGGAAAAAAGAAATCCTGACATCATTTTTTTTTCTTAGCTCTGTCTTCAGTCTTTTTTTTCCCCTAGACATTAGAGTGCTTCAGGACACAGCTGTGGACATGGATATTCAGGCTCTGTGCTCCTCAATGGATAATCTCGTTGTAAATGTACAAAAGATTCAAGATACTATTGATCAGAAATCGATGCTAGAACCAAGAATTCCAATTCCTGATTTGTTTTTTGGTGACAGAACTAAGTTCCTGAGCTTCAGAAATAATTGTAAGCTATTTTTGGCCTTGAAACCTCATTCTTCTGGTAATCCTATTCAACAGGTTTTGATTATTATTTCTTTTTTGCGCGGCGACCCACAGGACTGGGCGTTTTCTCTTGCACCAGGAGATTCTGCATTGAGTAATGTTGATGCATTTTTCCAGGCGCTGGGATTGCTTTACGATGAGCCTAATTCAGTGGATCAAGCTGAGAAAAATCTGCTGGCTTTATGCCAGGGTCAGGATGATGTAGAAGTATATTGTCAGAAATTTAGAAAATGGTCAGTACTCACTCTGTGGAATGAATCTGCACTAGCGGCTTTGTTCAGAAAGGGTCTCTCTGAAGCTCTTAAGGATGTAATGGTGGGATTTCCTATGCCTGCTGGTTTGAATGAGTCTATGTCCTTGGCCATTCAGATCGGTCGTCGCTTGCGCGAGCGTAAATCTGTGCACCATCTGGCGGTATTGTCTGAGAGTAAGCCTGAGCCTATGCAGTGCGACAGGACTATGACTAAAGTAGAACGGCACGAACACAGACGTCTGAACAGACTGTGTTTCTATTGTGGTGATTCTACTCATGCTATTTCTAATTGTCCTAAACGCACTAGGCGGTTCGATAGCTCTGCCGTTATTGGTACTGTACAGTCCAAATTCCTTTTGTCCATTACCTTAATGTGCTCTTTGTCATCTTATTCTGTCATGGCGTTTGTGGATTCAGGCGCTGCCCTGAATCTGATGGATTTGGATTATGCTAAACGTTGTGGATTTTTCTTGGAGCCTTTGCGGTGTCCTATTCCGTTGAGAGGAATTGATGCTACACCTCTGGCCAAGAATAAGCCTCAGTACTGGGCCCAGCTGACCATGTGCATGGCTCCTGCACATCAGGAAGTTATTCGCTTTTTGGTACTGCATAATTTGCATGATGTGGTCGTGTTGGGGTTGCCATGGCTACAAACCCATAATCCAGTATTGGATTGGAACTCTATGTCGGTAACCAGCTGGGGTTGTCAGGGAGTACATGGTGATGTTCCATTTTTGTCTATTTCGTCATCCATTCCTTCTGACATCCCAGAGTTCTTGTCGGACTTTCAGGATGTATTTGAAGAGTCCAAGTCTGATGCCCTTCCTCCGCATAGGAATTGTGATTGTGCTATCGATTTGATTCCTGGTAGTAAATTCCCTAAGGGTCGTTTATTTAATCTGTCCGTACCTGAACACACCGCTATGCGCAGTTATGTGAAGGAGTCCCTGGAGAAGGGACATATTCGCCCATCGTCGTCACCATTGGGAGCAGGGTTCTTTTTTGTAGCCAAGAAGGATGGTTCGCTAAGACCGTGTATTGATTACCGCCTTCTTAATAAGATCACTGTTAAGTTTCAGTATCCCTTGCCATTGATTTCTGACTTGTTTGCTCGGATTAAGGGGGCTAGTTGGTTTACTAAGATTGATCTTCGTGGTGCGTATAATCTGGTGAGAATCAGGCAGGGAGATGAATGGAAAACGGCATTTAATACGCCCGAGGGTCATTTTGAGTATCTGGTGATGCCGTTCGGACTTGCCAATGCTCCATCTGTTTTTCAGTCTTTTATGCATGACATTTTCCGTGAGTATCTGGATAAATTCTTGATTGTTTACTTGGATGACATTTTGATCTTCTCAGATGATTGGGAGTCTCATGTGAAGCAAGTCAGAATGGTTTTCCAGGTACTGCGTGCTAATTCCTTGTTCGTGAAGGGATCAAAGTGTCTCTTCGGTGTGCAGAAAGTTTCATTTTTGGGGTTCATCTTTTCCCCTTCTACTATCGAGATGGATCCGGTTAAGGTTCAGGCCATCCAGGATTGGACTCAGCCGACATCTCTAAAAAGTTTGCAGAAATTCCTGGGCTTTGCTAATTTTTATCGTCGCTTCATCTGTAATTTTTCTAGCATTGCCAGACCATTGACCGATTTGACCAAGAAGGGTGCTGATTTGGTTAATTGGTCTTCTGCTGCCGTGGAAGCTTTTCAGGAGTTGAAGCGTCGTTTTTGCTGTGCCCCTGTGTTGTGTCAACCTGATGTTTCTCTTCCGTTCCAGGTCGAGGTTGATGCTTCTGAGATTGGTGCAGGGGCGGTTTTGTCACAGAGAGGTTCTGGTTGCTCAGTGTTCAAACCATGTGCTTTCTTTTCCAGGAAATTTTCTGCTGCTGAGCGTAATTATGATGTGGGCAACCGAGAGTTGCTGGCCATGAAGTGGGCATTCGAGGAGTGGCGTCATTGGCTTGAGGGTGCTAAGCATCGCGTGGTGGTTTTGACTGATCATAAGAACCTTACTTATCTTGAGTCTGCCAAGCGCTTGAATCCTAGACAGGCCCGTTGGTCGTTATTTTTTGCTCGTTTTGATTTTGTGATTTCATACCTTCCGGGCTCTAAAAATGTGAAGGCGGATGCTCTGTCTAGGAGTTTTGTGCCCGACTCTCCGGGGTTATCTGAGCCGGCGAGTATCCTCAAGGAAGGAGTCATTGTGTCTGCCATCTCCCCTGATTTGCGGAGAGTGTTGCAGAAATTTCAGGCTAATAAACCTGATCGTTGTCCGGCCGAGAAACTGTTCGTCCCTGATAGGTGGACTAGTAAAGTTATCTCTGAACTTCATTGTTCGGTGCTGGCCGGTCATCCAGGAATCTTTGGTACCAGGGAGTTGGTTGCTAGATCCTTCTGGTGGCCATCTCTGTCACGGGATGTGCGTGCTTTTGTGCAGTCCTGTGGAATTTGTGCTAGGGCTAAGCCCTGCTGTTCACGTGCCAGTGGGTTGCTTTTGCCCTTGCCGGTCCCGAAGAGGCCTTGGACACATATTTCGATGGATTTCATTTCTGACCTTCCCGTTTCTCAAAAGATGTCTGTCATTTGGGTGGTCTGTGATCGCTTTTCTAAAATGGTCCATCTGGTGCCCTTGGTTAAATTGCCTTCCTCCTCTGATTTGGTGCCTTTGTTCTTCCAGCATGTGGTTCGTTTACATGGCATTCCTGAGAATATTGTTTCTGACAGAGGTTCCCAGTTTGTCTCGAGGTTCTGGCGAGCCTTTTGTGGTAGGATGGGCATTGACCTATCTTTTTCCTCGGCCTTCCATCCTCAGACTAATGGCCAGACCGAACGAACCAATCAGACCTTGGAAGCATATCTGAGATGTTTTGTTTCCGCTGACCAGGATGATTGGGTGTCATTTTTGCCGTTGGCTGAGTTCGCCCTTAATAATCGGGCCAGCTCGGCTACCTTGGTCTCTCCATTTTTCTGCAATTCTGGGTTCCATCCTCGTTTCTCTTCAGGACAGGTTGAGTCTTCGGACTGTCCTGGTGTGGATTATGTGGTGGACAGGTTGCAGCAGATCTGGACTCAGGTAGTGGACAATTTGACCTTGTCCCAGGAGAAGGCTCAGCTTTTCGCTAATCGCAGACGCCGTGTGGGACCCCGACTTCGTGTTGGGGATCTGGTTTGGTTATCTTCTCGTCATATACCTATGAAGGTTTCCTCTCCTAAATTTAAACCTCGTTTTATTGGTCCGTATAGGATTTTCTGAGATTCTCAATCCGGTGTCTTTTCGTCTGACCCTCCCAGACACCTTTTCCATACATAATGTATTCCATAGGTCGTTGTTGAGGAGATACGTGGCACCTATGGTTCCATCTGTGGAGCCTCCTGCCCCTGTTTTGGTGGAGGGGGAATTGGAGTATATTGTGGAGAAGATTTTGGATTCTCGTGTCTCTAGACGGAAACTCCAGTATCTGGTCAAATGGAAGGGTTATGCTCAGGAAGATAATTCCTGGGTTTTTGCCTTTGATGTCCATGCCCCAGATCTTGTTCGTGCCTTTCATGTGGCTCATCCTGGTCGGCCTGGGGGTTCTGGTGAGGGTTCGGTGACCCCTCCTCAAGGGGGGGGGTACTGTTGTGAATTCTGTGGCTGAGTTCACTTCTGTGGTCACAAGTGGTATTGCAGTCTCTGGGCTTCCTCCCTCAGGTGTTTTGGTGAGCTTGTTGGCTGCCTTGCTATTTAGCTCCACCTGAGTCTGTCTTCCTTGCTCCTTGTCAATGTTCCAGTGTTGGATCTGAGCTACTGCATCTTTCCTTGGGCCTGCTGCTCTGCTAGATAAGTGCTTCTAGTTTGTTTTCTGTTTTTTCTGTCCAGCTTGTTATTATCTTTTGCTGGAAGCTCTGAGAAGCAAAGGGGTGCACCGCCGTGCTGTTCGTTCGGCACGGTGGGTCTTTTTGCCCCTTTGCGTGGTTTTCGTTTTAGGGTTTTTGGTAGACTGCATAGTTCTCTTTGCTATCCTCGCTCTGTCTAGAATATCGGGCCTCACTTTGCTGAATCTATTTCATTCCTACGTTTGTCTTTTCATCTTGCTAACAGTCATTATATGTGGGGGCTGCCTATTCCTTTGGGGTATTTCTCTGAGGTAAGTCAGGCTTGTATTTCTATCTTCAGGCTAGTCAGCTCCTCAGGCAGTGCCGAGTTGCATAGGTAGTTGATAGGCGCAATCCACTGCTGCTTCCAGTTGTGTGAGGATAGATCAGGTACTGCAGTCTACAGAGATTCCACGTCTCAGAGCTCGTCCTATTGTTTTGGGTTATTGCCAGATCTCTGTATGTGCGCTGATTACTGCACGCTGTGTTGCCTGATTGCCAGCCATAACAGTACAAGGAGCCCTTCAATGATTTCCAATAGAGGGAAAAAAGAAATCCTGACATCATTTTTTTTTCTTAGCTCTGTCTTCAGTCTTTTTTTTCCCCTAGACATTAGAGTGCTTCAGGACACAGCTGTGGACATGGATATTCAGGCTCTGTGCTCCTCAATGGATAATCTCGTTGTAAATGTACAAAAGATTCAAGATACTATTGATCAGAAATCGATGCTAGAACCAAGAATTCCAATTCCTGATTTGTTTTTTGGTGACAGAACTAAGTTCCTGAGCTTCAGAAATAATTGTAAGCTATTTTTGGCCTTGAAACCTCATTCTTCTGGTAATCCTATTCAACAGGTTTTGATTATTATTTCTTTTTTGCGCGGCGACCCACAGGACTGGGCGTTTTCTCTTGCACCAGGAGATTCTGCATTGAGTAATGTTGATGCATTTTTCCAGGCGCTGGGATTGCTTTACGATGAGCCTAATTCAGTGGATCAAGCTGAGAAAAATCTGCTGGCTTTATGCCAGGGTCAGGATGATGTAGAAGTATATTGTCAGAAATTTAGAAAATGGTCAGTACTCACTCTGTGGAATGAATCTGCACTAGCGGCTTTGTTCAGAAAGGGTCTCTCTGAAGCTCTTAAGGATGTAATGGTGGGATTTCCTATGCCTGCTGGTTTGAATGAGTCTATGTCCTTGGCCATTCAGATCGGTCGTCGCTTGCGCGAGCGTAAATCTGTGCACCATCTGGCGGTATTGTCTGAGAGTAAGCCTGAGCCTATGCAGTGCGACAGGACTATGACTAAAGTAGAACGGCACGAACACAGACGTCTGAACAGACTGTGTTTCTATTGTGGTGATTCTACTCATGCTATTTCTAATTGTCCTAAACGCACTAGGCGGTTCGATAGCTCTGCCGTTATTGGTACTGTACAGTCCAAATTCCTTTTGTCCATTACCTTAATGTGCTCTTTGTCATCTTATTCTGTCATGGCGTTTGTGGATTCAGGCGCTGCCCTGAATCTGATGGATTTGGATTATGCTAAACGTTGTGGATTTTTCTTGGAGCCTTTGCGGTGTCCTATTCCGTTGAGAGGAATTGATGCTACACCTCTGGCCAAGAATAAGCCTCAGTACTGGGCCCAGCTGACCATGTGCATGGCTCCTGCACATCAGGAAGTTATTCGCTTTTTGGTACTGCATAATTTGCATGATGTGGTCGTGTTGGGGTTGCCATGGCTACAAACCCATAATCCAGTATTGGATTGGAACTCTATGTCGGTAACCAGCTGGGGTTGTCAGGGAGTACATGGTGATGTTCCATTTTTGTCTATTTCGTCATCCATTCCTTCTGACATCCCAGAGTTCTTGTCGGACTTTCAGGATGTATTTGAAGAGTCCAAGTCTGATGCCCTTCCTCCGCATAGGAATTGTGATTGTGCTATCGATTTGATTCCTGGTAGTAAATTCCCTAAGGGTCGTTTATTTAATCTGTCCGTACCTGAACACACCGCTATGCGCAGTTATGTGAAGGAGTCCCTGGAGAAGGGACATATTCGCCCATCGTCGTCACCATTGGGAGCAGGGTTCTTTTTTGTAGCCAAGAAGGATGGTTCGCTAAGACCGTGTATTGATTACCGCCTTCTTAATAAGATCACTGTTAAGTTTCAGTATCCCTTGCCATTGATTTCTGACTTGTTTGCTCGGATTAAGGGGGCTAGTTGGTTTACTAAGATTGATCTTCGTGGTGCGTATAATCTGGTGAGAATCAGGCAGGGAGATGAATGGAAAACGGCATTTAATACGCCCGAGGGTCATTTTGAGTATCTGGTGATGCCGTTCGGACTTGCCAATGCTCCATCTGTTTTTCAGTCTTTTATGCATGACATTTTCCGTGAGTATCTGGATAAATTCTTGATTGTTTACTTGGATGACATTTTGATCTTCTCAGATGATTGGGAGTCTCATGTGAAGCAAGTCAGAATGGTTTTCCAGGTACTGCGTGCTAATTCCTTGTTCGTGAAGGGATCAAAGTGTCTCTTCGGTGTGCAGAAAGTTTCATTTTTGGGGTTCATCTTTTCCCCTTCTACTATCGAGATGGATCCGGTTAAGGTTCAGGCCATCCAGGATTGGACTCAGCCGACATCTCTAAAAAGTTTGCAGAAATTCCTGGGCTTTGCTAATTTTTATCGTCGCTTCATCTGTAATTTTTCTAGCATTGCCAGACCATTGACCGATTTGACCAAGAAGGGTGCTGATTTGGTTAATTGGTCTTCTGCTGCCGTGGAAGCTTTTCAGGAGTTGAAGCGTCGTTTTTGCTGTGCCCCTGTGTTGTGTCAACCTGATGTTTCTCTTCCGTTCCAGGTCGAGGTTGATGCTTCTGAGATTGGTGCAGGGGCGGTTTTGTCACAGAGAGGTTCTGGTTGCTCAGTGTTCAAACCATGTGCTTTCTTTTCCAGGAAATTTTCTGCTGCTGAGCGTAATTATGAAGTGGGCAACCGAGAGTTGCTGGCCATGAAGTGGGCATTCGAGGAGTGGCGTCATTGGCTTGAGGGTGCTAAGCATCGCGTGGTGGTTTTGACTGATCATAAGAACCTTACTTATCTTGAGTCTGCCAAGCGCTTGAATCCTAGACAGGCCCGTTGGTCGTTATTTTTTGCTCGTTTTGATTTTGTGATTTCATACCTTCCGGGCTCTAAAAATGTGAAGGCGGATGCTCTGTCTAGGAGTTTTGTGCCCGACTCTCCGGGGTTATCTGAGCCGGCGAGTATCCTCAAGGAAGGAGTCATTGTGTCTGCCATCTCCCCTGATTTGCGGAGAGTGTTGCAGAAATTTCAGGCTAATAAACCTGATCGTTGTCCGGCCGAGAAACTGTTCGTCCCTGATAGGTGGACTAGTAAAGTTATCTCTGAACTTCATTGTTCGGTGCTGGCCGGTCATCCAGGAATCTTTGGTACCAGGGAGTTGGTTGCTAGATCCTTCTGGTGGCCATCTCTGTCACGGGATGTGCGTGCTTTTGTGCAGTCCTGTGGAATTTGTGCTAGGGCTAAGCCCTGCTGTTCACGTGCCAGTGGGTTGCTTTTGCCCTTGCCGGTCCCGAAGAGGCCTTGGACACATATTTCGATGGATTTCATTTCTGACCTTCCCGTTTCTCAAAAGATGTCTGTCATTTGGGTGGTCTGTGATCGCTTTTCTAAAATGGTCCATCTGGTGCCCTTGGTTAAATTGCCTTCCTCCTCTGATTTGGTGCCTTTGTTCTTCCAGCATGTGGTTCGTTTACATGGCATTCCTGAGAATATTGTTTCTGACAGAGGTTCCCAGTTTGTCTCGAGGTTCTGGCGAGCCTTTTGTGGTAGGATGGGCATTGACCTATCTTTTTCCTCGGCCTTCCATCCTCAGACTAATGGCCAGACCGAACGAACCAATCAGACCTTGGAAGCATATCTGAGATGTTTTGTTTCCGCTGACCAGGATGATTGGGTGTCATTTTTGCCGTTGGCTGAGTTCGCCCTTAATAATCGGGCCAGCTCGGCTACCTTGGTCTCTCCATTTTTCTGCAATTCTGGGTTCCATCCTCGTTTCTCTTCAGGACAGGTTGAGTCTTCGGACTGTCCTGGTGTGGATTATGTGGTGGACAGGTTGCAGCAGATCTGGACTCAGGTAGTGGACAATTTGACCTTGTCCCAGGAGAAGGCTCAGCTTTTCGCTAATCGCAGACGCCGTGTGGGACCCCGACTTCGTGTTGGGGATCTGGTTTGGTTATCTTCTCGTCATATACCTATGAAGGTTTCCTCTCCTAAATTTAAACCTCGTTTTATTGGTCCGTATAGGATTTTCTGAGATTCTCAATCCGGTGTCTTTTCGTCTGACCCTCCCAGACACCTTTTCCATACATAATGTATTCCATAGGTCGTTGTTGAGGAGATACGTGGCACCTATGGTTCCATCTGTGGAGCCTCCTGCCCCTGTTTTGGTGGAGGGGGAATTGGAGTATATTGTGGAGAAGATTTTGGATTCTCGTGTCTCTAGACGGAAACTCCAGTATCTGGTCAAATGGAAGGGTTATGCTCAGGAAGATAATTCCTGGGTTTTTGCCTTTGATGTCCATGCCCCAGATCTTGTTCGTGCCTTTCATGTGGCTCATCCTGGTCGGCCTGGGGGTTCTGGTGAGGGTTCGGTGACCCCTCCTCAAGGGGGGGGTACTGTTGTGAATTCTGTGGCTGAGTTCACTTCTGTGGTCACAAGTGGTATTGCAGTCTCTGGGCTTCCTCCCTCAGGTGTTTTGGTGAGCTTGTTGGCTGCCTTGCTATTTAGCTCCACCTGAGTCTGTCTTCCTTGCTCCTTGTCAATGTTCCAGTGTTGGATCTGAGCTACTGCATCTTTCCTTGGGCCTGCTGCTCTGCTAGATAAGTGCTTCTAGTTTGTTTTCTGTTTTTTCTGTCCAGCTTGTTATTATCTTTTGCTGGAAGCTCTGAGAAGCAAAGGGGTGCACCGCCGTGCTGTTCGTTCGGCACGGTGGGTCTTTTTGCCCCTTTGCGTGGTTTTCGTTTTAGGGTTTTTGGTAGACTGCATAGTTCTCTTTGCTATCCTCGCTCTGTCTAGAATATCGGGCCTCACTTTGCTGAATCTATTTCATTCCTACGTTTGTCTTTTCATCTTGCTAACAGTCATTATATGTGGGGGCTGCCTATTCCTTTGGGGTATTTCTCTGAGGTAAGTCAGGCTTGTATTTCTATCTTCAGGCTAGTCAGCTCCTCAGGCAGTGCCGAGTTGCATAGGTAGTTGATAGGCGCAATCCACTGCTGCTTCCAGTTGTGTGAGGATAGATCAGGTACTGCAGTCTACAGAGATTCCACGTCTCAGAGCTCGTCCTATTGTTTTGGGTTATTGCCAGATCTCTGTATGTGCGCTGATTACTGCACGCTGTGTTGCCTGATTGCCAGCCATAACAGGAGTTGTCACACAGACAGCTCTCTCCAGCGACCAACGATCAGGGGAACGACTTCGGCATCGTTGAAACTGTCTTCAATGATGCCGAAGTCCCCAGGTAACCAGGGTAAATATCGGGTTACTAAGCACAGGGCCGCGCTTAATAACCCGATATTTACCCTGGTTACCATTGTAAAAGTAAAAAAAAAAAAAAACAGTACATACTCACAGTCCGATGTCTGTCACGTCCCCCGGCGTCAGCTTCCCGCACTGACTGTCAGCGCCGGCCGGCCGTAAAGCAGAGCACAGCGGTGATGTCACCACTGTGCTCTGCTTTACGGCTGCCGATGCTGACACAATCAGTGCGGGAAGCTGACGCCGGGGGATGTGACAGACATCGGAATGTGAGTATGTACTGTTTTTTTTTTTACTTTTACAATGGTAACCAGGGTAAATATCGGGTTACTAAGCGCAGCCCTGCGCTTAGTAATCCGATATTTAACCTGGTTACCAGTGAACACATCGCTGGATCGGCGTCACACACGCCGATTCAGCGATGAGAGCGGGTGATCAGCGACCAAAAAAAGGTCCTGATCATTCCCCAACGACCAACGATCTCCCAGCAGGGGCCTGATCGTTGGTCGCTGTCACGCATAATGATTTTGTTAACGATATCATTGCTACGTCACAAAAAGCAACGATATCGTTAACGAAATCGTTATGTGTGACGGTACCTTTACTTTTTGTTATAGGAACATGCACAAAAGTCCTGTAGACTGACAAAAGCCATAGTTTGTCTTTTGTTTGCTTTTATCACTGATTTCTACATTTGTCTACAATCACCCATATATAGAAAAACCGCAACTGAAACAAATAACCAGTAACAGTGGACATATAAATTGGAGAACATCAATTTCAACAAAACTACTGGTACAATCAATCAATTTTGATTTTCCAGGAATAGTCACAATCATCTCTTTATTTAGTTTATGAAATGAAAGACTCAGAAAATGAAGAAGGCTGCATTGAGTTTGTTTACACCTGTTATCCAATTTCTGTAGAACACAAGACCCCAATAACCTTAAGTCAAAAGAATAACAATCTCAATACAGCACACCATTGTGAAAATCATCATTACGATTTGAGAGTTGACCTGAAAAATTCTGATGCTATAATGATGCCAATGGGCATGATGTGGTAGTGCTGGGTTGGGGTCAATCAGATAACACAAACACTCTATCCCTATAGGCACACATCCATGTGTACAAGACACAATGTCCAAGTGTCTTCTGACATAATTGCTGCACTACGAAAAATGCTTTGATCTTCAACCCAAGAAAATTGAACATACCTGAGATTTGAGATTGTGGCAATAGGCGGGAGTCGGGTTTCTTTGGAATTCCCAATTAAAAATACTAGAGCATAAAACACTAAAAAGAAGCTCTGTCATTTTTCACCTTCATCTACACTGATGTAAAATATCCTAAATGACACTGACTCTTGTATAGAGGAACTTCCCTGTCATAAGCTTTCTCCACCCGCTGAGCCATCTTTCATCCTCCCTGGTGCGACGTGATAAAATCTGGCATCTACAAGAGGCTTTGCAGATCGTATTTCCCTTCTTTTTGTGCTAATTGTCATAAAGGTTATAGCTTGTTTTCTTGTTTTACAATTGTGTTTTATTAGACAGTTAATACTGTTGTTTGGGATTATTGTGGTTTGGTGTAGGGGTTTCTTTTAAACAAAATTTTAACTAGAGAAATCTTTTTTATTTTATGAAAAATTCTGGCACTAGTTATTTTACTCTCATATGGGGAGACTTAGTTAAGCCACTTTTTCAATAATAAAGTAGTATTACAATGTCATAACTTTACAGAAAATCATTAAGATATGCCATCACCTATTGATCTGTGGTGTCTGACCTCTGGACCCTCATGGATCCTAGGAATGAAGGGTGAAATGTTATCTTATCACTACAGCTCAATTACGGGTTTCATAGAATAGTGATGCTCCTAGCCATCTACAGGTCCTTCTCAAAAAATTAGCATATAGTGTTAAATTTCATTATTTACCATAATGTAATGATTACAATTAAACTTTCATATATTATAGATTCATTATCCACCAACTGAAATTTGTCAGGTCTTTTATTGTTTTAATACTGATGATTTTGGCATACAACTCCTGATAACCCAAAAAACCTGTCTCAATAAATTAGCATATTTCACCCATCCAATCAAATAAAAGTGTTTTTTAATAACAAACAAAAAAACCATCAAATAATAATGTTCAGTTATGCACTCAATACTTGGTCGGGAATCCTTTGGCAGAAATGACTGCTTCAATGCGGCGTGGCATGGAGGCAATCAGCCTGTGACACTGCTGAGATGTTATGGAGGCCCAGGATGCTTCAATAGCGGCCTTAAGCTCATCCAGAGTGTTGGGTCTTGCGTCTCTCAACTTTCTCTTCACAATATCCCACAGATTCTCTATGGGGTTCAGGTCAGGAGAGTTGGCAGGCCAATTGAGCACAGTAATACCATGGTCAGTAAACCATTTACCAGTGGTTTTGGCACTGTGAGCAGGTGCCAGGTCGTGCTGAAAAATGAAATCTTCATCTCCATAAAGCATTTCAGCCGATGGAAGCATGAAGTGCTCCAAAATCTCCTGATAGCTAGCTGCATTGACCCTGCCCTTGATGAAACACAGTGGACCAACACCAGCAGCTGACATGGCACCCCACACCATCACTGACTGTGGGTACTTGACACTGGACTTCAGGCATTTTGGCATTTCTTTCTCCCCAGTCTTCCTCCAGACTCTGGCACCTTGATTTCCGAATGACATGCAAAATTTGCTTTCATCAGAAAAAAGTACTTGGGACCACTTAGCAACAGTCCAGTGCTGCTTCTCTGTAGCCCAGGTCAGGCGCCTCTGCCGCTGTTTATGGTTCAAAAGTGGCTTTACCTGGGGAATGCGGCACCTGTAGCCCATTTCCTGCACACGCCTGTGCACGGTGGCTCTGGATGTTTCCACACCAGACTCAGTCCACTGCTTCCTCAGGTTCCCCAAGGTCTGGAATCGGTCCTTCTCCACAATCTTCCTCAGGGTCCGGTCTCCTCTTCTCGTTGTACAGCGTTTTCTGCCACATTGTTTCCTTCCAACAGACTTACCATTGAGGTGCCTTGATACAGCACTCTGGGAACAGCCTATTTGTTGAGAAATTTCTTTCTGGGTCTTACCCTCTTGCTTGAGGGTGTCAATGATGGCCTTCTTGACATCTGTCAGGTCGCTAGTCTTACCCATGATGGGGGTTTTGAGTAATGAACCAGGCAGGGAGTTTATAAAAGCCTCAGGTATCTTTTGCATGTGTTTAGAGTTAATTAGTTGATTCAGAAGATTAGGGTAATAGGTCGTTTAGAGAACCTTTTCTTGATATGATAATTTATTGAGACAGGTTTTTTGGGTTATCAGGAGTTGTATGCCAAAATCATCAGTATTAAAACAATAAAAGACCTGACAAATTTCAGTTGGTGGATAATGAATCTATAATATATGAAAGTTTAATTGTAATCATTACATTATGGTAAATAATGAAATTTAACACTATATGCTAATTTTTTGAGAAGGACCTGTAGCTGTGCAGGGAATTACAGCCAGCCCCATACAATTGAATTGAGCTATGCTGCAGTTCACCTGCTTTGTGGGAGGCTGGGGCACTTCTGTGCTGAGAAAAGCATAAGAGCTCTGAATCAACAACCTTTTATTCTTAGCTGATTGAGGGGGCTCATAAAGGTACCGTCACATTTAGCGACGCTGCAGCGATCTGGACAATGATCCCGATCGCTGCAGCGTCGCTGTGTGGTCGCTGGAGAGCTGTCACACAGACAGCTCTCCAGCGACCAGCTATGCGAAGTCCCCTGGTAACCAGGGTAAACATCGGGTTACTAAGCGCAGGGCCACGCTTAGTAACCCGATGTTTACCCTAGTTACTAGTGTAAACGTAAAAAAAAAAACAACACTACATACTTACAATCCGGTGTCTGTCCCCCGGCGCTGTGCTTCTCTGCACTGACTGTGAGCGCCAGCTGGAATGCACAGCGGTGACGTCACCGCTATGCTCTGCTTTCCGGCCGGCGCTTACACGGTGCAGAGAAGCACAGCGCCGGGGGACAGACACCGGAATGTAAGTATGTAGTGTTTTTTTACGGCCCTGCGCTTAGTAACCCGATGTTTACCCTGGTTACCAGTGAAGACATCGCTGAATCGGCGTCACACACACCGATTCAGCGATGTCTGCGGGAGTCCAGCGACGAAATAAAGTTCTGGACTTTCTGCTCCGACTAACAATGGCACAGCAGGATCCTGATCGCTGCTGCCTGTCAAACTCAACGATATCGCTAGCCAGGACGCTGCAACGTCACGGATCGCTAGCGATATCGTTCAGTGTGACGGTACCTTAAGTCTGTTAAGTACTGTAGAGCGGTTGTAATGACCGAGCCTCTGTCTGGTCTCGCTCTGGTACTTTACAAATGGTGTTGCAGTCCCAGTGTGCTGGAGGGTGTGGTGGCATCACACTCATTTGTAGGCCACAGGCCTCCGATGCCTCCAGGCTTCAGCCTTCAAGAGCCGTGGCAAACAACTCAGGGGACACCTGTAAGCAGTTTGCAGGATGGAGTGATAGACAGGAGGCAGAGCAAGGGTTAACAAGATGTAACACTTTAATAAAACAAGGTATTCACTCCTCGCAGGGAGGTTAATGGTTAAAGGAGGGATAAGAGGGGTAGTAACTGTAAAACAATAGCAGTCTAACTAAATAATTTATCGTGTCCTGTATGGTCCTCTGCAGCAGATGATCCCACAGGGGGGTTGTTGAACGGTAATGGTTGGGCGATGTCCTCAGATGGGGTCCTTTATGTGATGGTCCGTCTTCTGGCGGCAGCGGTTGTTCTTCGGTACCTTCCGCTGAGACCGTAGTCCATAAGCACGTGCGGCCCGAATAATAAGAATAATCTTTATTTTTATATAGCGCTAACATATTCCACAGCGCTTTACAGGTTGCACACATTATCGTCACTGTCCCCGTTGGGGCTCACAATCTAAATTCCCTATCAGTATGTCTTTGGAACAAGCCGAAAGAAACAAGGCCGCGGAACTCTCAGAGTCAAGCGTAAATGGAAGGGAAGCAAGTGGCAGGTTAGGTCAAAAGTCTGTCAGGTACTCGGCCTTCTCTCTTCTGCATGTGTGCGGTACTCACAGTCACTGAGCACACGGCACTTCTGTCTCTGGCAGATACTGAGCGCATGGCACTTCTCTCTGCAGCGGTCCTGCTGGAGGTGGCAGGGACCAAACAACGCAGCACGTCGCGGCGCCGGTGCTCAGAGGACGGAGCACGCTGCTCACCCGGCTGCTTGCTGCTCCTGATTCACGCCAAACTGCTCGCGGCTGTGCGCGCTTTGCTTTTTACCTGCCCCTCCTACCCGGGTCATGATGTCAGTCCGGCTCCTCATTCCTTCCCCCAGGCAACAAAGGAGGCAGTTTCAACAGTTCTGGACCCAGCTTGGTACAGGTACTCGCGGCCTGGTCTTCCTCCTTACACAAGTTCTTTACAGCAAGTAAACATGTACTAGTCAGTTCAAGTTCATCAGGTGGTCACAGGTGGGATAGGGCACAGCAATTCACTTTTTCTTCCTCCTTATTACAACTCCACTTCAGTCCTGTCTCTAGTTAATGCTGGACTACCCCCAAACCCACTGACTGTCAGCCTGAGGGATTTCCTGTCCACCTCAGCAGTGCACCCGGGACCAGCCATCACCTTCTGTCTATACGGATTCCTCTCCATCTCTCCTATGCCAGATTTTGGGCTCTAGACATGACAGGAGCAACTGCTCAAGATACCAATAATGCCTTGCACAAGCAACACATGCTGCCCCAGCAACCCACCGCACCTGATCTTGACCTACACTATGCTCTTCTCTAACTCCTCCTAACTCTATCACTACCAGGATGTGCCCTCTTTTAAAATCACCACTAGTTCCCACCAACTGGGCTAGTTTATTTTACTCACTTGTATAGCGCCATTAATTCCACAGCGCTTTACAGACATCATCATCTCTGTCTCCATTGAGGCTCACAATCTAAATTCCCTATCAGTATGTCTTTAGAGTGTGGGAGGAAACCGAAGAACCAGAGGAAACCAAAGTTCTATCATTAACCATTTCCTATATTATCCTATAGACTAAACCTATTGTCATTATCCTGTACAGTACTCTATACTACTCACATTATACATTAATACTATACATGACTTATATAGTGTACATTACATCAAACACACATCACTGTTACATATAGAACCTAATGACATTATACACACATTACGGTTGGTATTTTCAGGTGCAGGAACAGGGTAAGACAGTTCACATCCCTACAGGTCAGATCTCCATGTTTCTAAATTATGCAGCTTAGCTAAATATCCCTGTCCCTATATGGAATATCTTTTTGAGTAAAAATCCTTTATTTTTTGTTTAGCTCTGCAAATACACTAAGGTTTTGCCTGGATCCCGGCCATCGCTTTGTTTCTTTTTGAGGCTAAGCTGCTTAGCTGTGCGTATGTGCCTCTTTAAGGACTAATATCAGTGGCGTAGGAAGGAGGGTGCGGGGGGGGTGGTCCGCCCCGGGCGGCACAATGCGGGGGGCGGCCGGCGCTGCAGGAGAAAGGGAAAAAAAAAAAAAAGACGACCCTTTAAATCTTCGGGCGACGCCGTCCGCCGCCACGACCAGGCTCCCCCCGCCCCTGGGCTCCCGCCCCCCGCTCTATACTCAACTCTCCTGGTTCCTGCAGCGCCGGCAGCTACAGCGTCCTCTGACTCTGCGACGTCTCAGAGCAGAGGGCGCGATGACGTCACTACTGTGCGCGCCGCTCTGCCTCTCTGTCCTGAGCGTCGCAGAGCCGGAGAGACGCTGACTGCATCGGACCTGCGCTAGGAACGGGAGAGGTGAGGATTTTACTTTTTTTTTTTTCTTTATGTCTGACTCTGGGGGCAATGCTGGAGACCATTGGGCAGATTGCTGGACACACCGGGGCAATACTGGAGACCATGGGGCAGATTGCTGGACACACTGGGGCAATACTGGAGACCATGGGGCAGATTGCTGGACACACTGGGGCAATACTGGAGACCATGGGGCAGATTGCTGGACACACTGGGGCAATACTGGAGACCATGGGGCAGAATGCTGGACACACTGGGGCAATACTGGAGACCATGGGGCAGAATGCTGGACACACCGGGGCAATACTGGAGACCATGGGGCAGATTGCTGGACACACAGGGGCAATACTGGAGACCATGGGGCAGAATGCTGGACACACCGGGGCAATACTGGAGACCATGGGGCAGATTGCTGGACACACTGGGGCAATACTGAAGACTATGGGGCAGAATGCTGGACACACTGGGGCAATACTGGAGACCATGGGGCAGAATGCTGGACACACTGGGGCAATACAGGAGACCATGGGGCAGATTGCTGGACACACTGGGGCAGATTGCTGGACACACTGGGGGTAATATGCTGGACACACTGGGGGTAATATGCTGGACACAATGGGGGTAATATGCTGGACACACTGGGGCAGATTGCTGGACAACATGGGGGTAATATGCTGGACACACTGGGGCAGATTGCTGGACACACTGGGGGCAGGACTTGGGGCATGATTGGAGACACGGGGCAGGATTGGATCATGGGGCAGGACGGATACGATGGAGGCTGGTGGGGCAGGATGGGGAGATCATATGGGGCAGGATGGGGAGATCATATGGTGTAGAATGGATAGTCATGAGGGCAGGATACGAGAACATATGGCTGGAGCCAGGAATGAGATAAACGGGGCCAGGGTGGGGAATAGTGTTGCCATAGGGGCTAATTAAGGGATATTATTACTGCAGTGATGTATTTATTTTATTTTTTGAGTATACTGTTTTAAATGGGGGGGCGGTACTGTTATTGTGCAGAGTGACACTATATCGCCTTTTTGTCTTCATGTGGTGTAATGTAGAAGTTGTGAAAAATTAAGTAATGTGTTCTGCAAGCGGAGCTCGAGATAACTGTGTTATTTCCTGCAGAAACGAGTCCTGGCTGGAAGGAATGATGGCTGTCTGTGCTGGATGAAAGATGAAGGACTTCACCTAGAGACGTCACTGGTGAGTGAGTGTTACCTATACACTGACACTATACACTGTATACTATATAGAGGTCCTGTGTACAATGTCACCAGTGATCTCTGTATTACCTCTACACAGACACTGCATACTAAGTACAGATCTCCTGTGAATACTGGCACTTATGGTGATAGTATTGTGTTGTTGTTTTTTTTATTACTGATCAGTATTGTAGTATTCAGTCACTATGTGGTGGTAATATGTGGTCTGGAAATGGTGTTGTGGTATTTGTCCCTTGTATGTAGTATTATTCGGTCACTATGTGGTCTGGTCACGGTGTGGTGGTATTAAGTCACAGGTTTGGCATGTGGGGGTGACACCATTAGGCCCAGTTTAAGTTCTACAAAACAGGAAAACCATTTTTGGTAACCTTTGTGTGTATTGGCCCGGGGGGGGGGGGGGGGGCGCCAAACTCGGGAACAGCCCCGGGCGGCAAAAGCTCTAGCTACGCCTCTGACTAATATATACTAAATGCTCCTGACTTCATCCAATGTTCATCTTCATTAGACTTTCTTATAGTATTTCCCACAGCAGTCTGGGATCGAACAACAAGGTTTATGGGTTTACGTCTACTGTAGTGCCTGCTCCATTTCTATATCATATGACCCCGCTACTGATCCTGACCTCGTCTTCTCATCTTCTTCTGTTCCTAACCTCTGCTAGCTCATGATTTACAATTAAAACACTGCCAGCCTCAATTTATAAAATGCTTAGCTACTAGTCCTCCATATAGAAGCATTCCATTGGGGTAGTCACCTTATAGAAATATAGCAATCAAACAAGGAGTACAAATATACAGCACATGGACTTGTGCTATTCGTTTGTACTCCGTCCGATCTATATGCTTTTAATTAAAGAAGATTCATATAATTTTACCTGGGGAGTGCAGCAATAGAATTTTTCTATATGGAGTATTTTTGTCTACTGCTGAGCATCACTTAAGACATTGGTGTAATCATATGTTGGGTCCATCTTCTACAATTTGAGGATGGTGGAAGAGTGGTGCCAACATTTCTTGCTTTTTGATTTCCAGCCCTCTGCCATAATTCAGTCTATTTAGGCACCAGATGACAGACAGCATTTTAATGGTGACAGGTTCCCTTTAAAGGGAATCTGTCACCCCTGCAACGTAT
This sequence comes from Ranitomeya imitator, assembly GCF_032444005.1. Classification (NCBI taxonomy): domain Eukaryota; kingdom Metazoa; phylum Chordata; class Amphibia; order Anura; family Dendrobatidae; genus Ranitomeya; species Ranitomeya imitator. The sequence goes on along the minus strand of NC_091283.1, from coordinate 762,690,582 downwards.
ATGACCTATTAATATGGGCATACAGGTAAGAGAAATGTTACACTAGTCCTTCCTGTATGCCTCATATTAATGGTCTTGTTGCTGAGAAATGTTATATTCTCTCTTTATGTTAATGATTTCTTTAAGGCTCCGGGGCGTGTGATGACTAGAAGAAATCTCTGCCTCCTGTCTTCATTGTAATACCTACCTCCTCCCATCAACATTAATTACGGCCCTGGGATCTTGTGCCTGTGCCCTGCCCTCCCTCAGAAATACACACCTCATCCTCTCTTCTGTGCGCACTGCACTCAGGGATCTTCTGCACAGGAGCCGGCATACCACTGTGACTCCAGTGTGCGTGCCGATAATATGCTCTCTGCACATCCTCCCTCGCTGCACACTCATTGCTAGGAACCAGGTGTACGTAGCAATGACTATGCAGGGAGAAAGTGGGGATAGCATCTTATCGGTGCACACACCAGAGGTCACTGGAGCGGAAGTCGCCTGCGCAGAAGATCCCTGAATGCAGTGCCTACAGAAGGGAGAATGAGGTATGTATTTTTGAGGGGACACAGGGGCAAGATTCTGGGGCCGTAACTGATGCTAATGGGAGGGGGGGGGTAGTATTACAATTTAGAAAAGGGGCAGAGACGTCTTCCAGGCACTGCATACCCCGAAGCCTGGAAGAAATCATTAACATAAAGACAAAATATAACATTTCTCAGCAACAAGACCATTAATATGAGGCATACAGGTAGGACTAGTGTAAGATTTCTATTACCTGTATGCCCATATCAATAGGTCATATACATCCCAGGGGTGACAGATTCCCTTTAAATAGTGCACAAGGGATCAAATAGAGAAGCAATCTAATGGAGTATACTGAAAAAACTAATAGTACTGCTTCACAAGGCCTCAATATGACTGTATATCTGCATTAATATTATGGAACCAGAACCCCCTCTTTGGTAAAAATAGCAGTGAAATATATCTGTAATTTCTACATGAAAAAAACACATTAAAAAATGTGAACTTGCAAAAATGGGATCTAAAACATTTAATACTTATTCATTAAATAGTCTTGCCAAAGACCAACATATGAAGGACCCATGTAAAAACAAGAAGGCCAAGAAACATACCCTCAAGGAGTGTTGTATATACCTTACAAAACAAATACAAATATTGTGGTACAAATCTTGATCTAAATATGTAATACCTATATGGAAGATTCTAGGGATCAAAACATGATCATAGCACAACCTTTTTGTACATCAAATGACATAATGAATAGGAATGGTCTCACCCAAAATCCTATTGGTTTCTCTGGTAATTGTTCAGAATAGCTGAGACCAACAAAATTGATATACTGGCAACAAGTATTCACCTGACGCGTTTCCTCCTGTTTCAGAATTCATCAGGGAAGTGTGGAATACTTCATCCAATGGAAAAATTCGAGGGTTTCCTACCGCTGCTCATGGGAAACCCAACATAGTATACCTCATAGAGTACTTACTCCAAGTAAATTTAAATATGCGCGAGCCAGAATCATCAATGCATGGCTTCCGAGTATATCAGTGTGTCATGATCTATAGAGCATGGTGAAACGTGAGGCTCACTATCAGCGCGTCACATCCGGTACATGGATTGCATCATGAGATGCACGCATGACCATCAGGTATCAATCTGATAGTGTCACTTCCTGTGCACCCCAGGAATTACCATCGATATGCAAATATGGAACACAACATTGTTCTTTAAGATACGAAACATATGAAAGAAGTAAGTATGTAACAAGGCATCTAAATGAAGATGATTACCAAGACAGTTCCATAGGCACAGCTATAATTTATCTCTATATAGAATGGCCATTAAGTCCATTCATAAAATTACAAACAAAATTGTGTTTGAAACAGAAATTCAATATATAACAATGGGGAAGAAACTATATTAAATATTTAAGAGAGTAGACGAAATAAGCATTTGATCACTTGCTGATTTTGTAAGCTTGCAGGACATGAACAGTCTATAATTTTAAGGGTAGGTTAATTTTAACATTGAGAGATAGAATATTAAAAATAAAATCCAGAAAATCACATTGAGTTTGGATCGCTCCCGTGTAGGGCAATGGGGTACTCTGTACCGGGTCCTTCGGTTCTCAAGGGGGATGTCACGGTGGCTGACCCAATCCGTGGCCCTCGGGAGGTCCATTGTTAAAGGGAAAGGTCTTTAAAGGGATCATGTTTGTGACGCCACCTGTGGTATTCGGTCAGGGTGACCGACGCTGCTTAGGGGTCCGCTGGGGTGATGTTATGGCAGCTAGATGGTGTACCTTCCCACAGGTGAAGTGTGTCCCCAGGGCTTCCCAGTGTGTAGATGGTGGATGGTGTGAGGCGCAGTGAAGAACGAGGACACAAGGTTGCAGTCTCTTTACCTTTTTACTGAAGGCTTCGGCATTCACAGTCCAGAGCACCAGATCACAGGGCAGGCAGAGTCCCGCCGGTCTGAAGGCAAATCCAGAGTCCCTTTATCCAGGTGGAAATCAGTAGCGCCTGCGTGTTGTAGTACCTTCCTGCTGAGCTTTTTGTAAGGTCCTCACAACTGATTTTGGTGTTCTAGATGTTATGTCCCTCTCTGTCACCCAGATGAATAGGAACAAACCCGTATGACTGATGGCCTGAGGCTTTTTACAGGGACTCTTGCACGCCCCGGCCCCCACATGTTGCCACCGTGCCTCCTGGGTATAGGGCGGATCAGTAACTTGGAATTAGCTGTCCTGCCGGTCTCTGGAGCAAGGCATAGAGACTGTTGCTCCCTTGGTGTTCCGGCTACCGGATCCTGTGCCTCAGAAGGAGGCAGCCTTTGCATGGCAGAACTCCTTCTGGTTTCCTCTCCTTTTGCTATGACTTTGTTTCCCACCTTCTACAATACAATTCGCTGTTCATGTCTCTTTCTTAGGATGCTGCCGCACGTGGGGCAGGCGCAGCTCCGTGGCCTTCTGTCTAGGCCTCTGACAGGATCCCACCCCTGTCAGGGACCCTCTCTGTCAGCAGCTACTTGATGTTCCTCCTTCCTCTCTGTCTGCCTGACAGGAAGTGTCTAACTTCCTATCCAGACCACCAATTTTACCTAATTGTGAAGAGTGCCCTAATAAATAGGAGCATAGCTCCCCCGGAGTGTGAAGTGTGTTGCATGGTTTGTGATACCTGGTAAAGAGATCTCTTTTATTGCCTTCAAACGTAACATCACTCCCCCCTAGAGGAGAATGATATTACCGCAACGACCAGGACCCTGGGTGTTATGTTTGCTAATGACAGGTGTTATGAAGGCAATCCAGAAACACAGTGTGCTTAGCGATCAGAGCGCACACAGTGATCTGACAAATACCCAAAAATACAAGAACGAGCTCTGAGACGTGGAAACTCTGTAGACTGCACACCTGATCCTATCCTAAACACAACTAAAAGCGGCTGTGGATTGCGCCTAACAACTACCTAGGCAACTCGGCACAGCCTAAGAAACTAGCTAGCCTGAAGATAGAAAAATAGGCCTGACTTGCCCCAGAGAAATTCCCCAAAGGAAAAGGCAGCCCCCCACATATAATGATTGTGAGTAAGATGAAAAGACAAAACGTAGGGATGAAATAGATTCAGCAAAGTGGGGCCCGATATTCTAGGACAGAGCGAGGACAGTAAAGCGAACTTTGCAGTCTACAAAAAACCCTAAAGCAAAACCACGCAAAGGGGGCAAAAAAAACCCACCGTGCCGAACTAACGGCACGGCGGTACACCCTTTGCGTCTCAGAGCTTCTAGCAAAACAAAAGACAAGCTGGACAGAAAAAAAGCAACAAAAAAGCAAAAAGCACTTAGCTATACAGAGCAGCAGGTCACAGGAACAATCAGGAGAAGCTCAGATCCAACACTGAAACATTGACAAGGAGCAAGGATAGCAGCATCAGGCGGAGTTAAGTAATGAAGCAGTTAACGAGCTCACCAGAACACCTGAGGGAGGAAGCTCAGAAGCTGCAGTACCACTTGTGACCACAGGAGTGAATTCAGCCACAGAATTCACAACAGTACCCCCCCCCTTGAGGAGGGGTCACCGAACCCTCACCAGAGCCCCCAGGCCGACCAGGATGAGCCGCATGAAAGGCACGAACAAGATCGGAAGCATGAACATCAGAGGCAAAAACCCAGGAATTATCTTCCTGAGCATAACCCTTCCATTTAACCAGATACTGGAGTTTCCGTCTAGAAACACGAGAATCCAAAATCTTCTCCACAATATACTCCAATTCCCCCTCCACCAAAACCGGGGCAGGAGGCTCAACAGATGGAACCATAGGTGCCACGTATCTCCGCAACAACGACCTATGGAATACATTATGTATGGAAAAGGAGTCTGGGAGGGTCAAACGAAAAGACACAGGATTGAGAACCTCAGAAATCCTATACGGACCAATAAAACGAGGTTTAAATTTAGGAGAGGAAACCTTCATAGGAATATGACGAGAAGATAACCAAACCAGATCCCCAACACGAAGTCGGGGACCCACACGGCGTCTGCGATTAGCGAAAAGTTGAGCTTTCTCCTGGGACAAGATCAAATTGTCCACTACCTGAGTCCAGATCTGCTGCAACCTATCCACCACAGAATCCACACCAGGACAGTCCGAAGACTCAACCTGTCCTGAAGAGAAACGAGGATGGAACCCAGAATTGCAAAAAAATGGAGAAACCAAGGTAGCCGAGCTGGCCCGATTATTAAGGGCGAACTCAGCCAACGGCAAAAAGGACACCCAATCATCCTGGTCTGCAGAAACAAAACATCTCAGATATGTTTCCAAGGTCTGATTGGTTCGTTCGGTCTGGCCATTAGTCTGAGGATGGAAAGCCGAGGAAAAGGATAGGTCAATGCCCATCCTACCACAAAAGGCTCGCCAAAACCTTGAAACAAACTGGGAACCTCTGTCAGAAACAATATTCTCAGGAATGCCATGCAACCGAACCACATGCTGAAAGAACAAAGGTACCAAATCAGAGGAGGAAGGCAATTTAGCCAAGGGCACCAGATGGACCATTTTAGAAAAGCGATCACAGACCACCCAAATGACTGACATCTTTTGAGAAACGGGAAGGTCAGAAATGAAATCCATCGAAATATGTGTCCAAGGCCTCTTTGGGACCGGCAAGGGCAAAAGCAACCCACTGGCACGAGAACAGCAGGGCTTAGCCCTAGCACAAATCCCACAGGACTGCACAAAAGTACGTACATCCCGTGACAGAGATGGCCACCAGAAGGATCTAGCCACTAACTCTCTGGTACCAAAGATTCCAGGATGACCAGCCAACACCGAACAATGAAGTTCAGAGATAAGTTTATTAGTCCACCTATCAGGGACGAACAGTTTCTCTGCTGGACAACGATCAGGTTTATTCGCCTGAAATTTTTGCAGCACCCGCCGCAAATCAGGGGAGATGGCAGACACAATGACTCCTTCCTTGAGGATACCCGCTGGCTCAGATAAACCCGGAGAGTCGGGCACAAAACTCCTAGACAGAGCATCCGCCTTCACATTTTTAGAGCCCGGAAGGTACGAAATCACAAAGTCGAAGCGGGCAAAAAATAACGACCAACGGGCCTGTCTAGGATTCAAGCGCTTGGCAGACTCGAGATAAGTCAAGTTCTTATGATCAGTCAATACCACCACGCGATGCTTAGCTCCTTCAAGCCAATGACGCCACTCCTCGAATGCCCACTTCATGGCCAGCAACTCTCGATTGCCCACATCATAATTACGCTCAGCGGGCGAAAACTTCCTGGAAAAGAAAGCACATGGTTTCATCACTGAGCAATCAGAACCTCTCTGTGACAAAACCGCCCCTGCTCCAATCTCAGAAGCATCAACCTCGACCTGGAACGGAAGAGAAACATCTGGCTGACACAACACAGGGGCAGAACAAAAACGACGCTTCAACTCCTGAAAAGCTTCCACAGCAGCAGAAGACCAATTAACCAAATCAGCACCCTTCTTGGTCAAATCGGTCAATGGTTTGGCAATGCTAGAAAAATTACAGATGAAGCGACGATAAAAATTAGCAAAGCCCAGGAACTTTTGCAGACTTTTCAGAGATGTCGGCTGAATCCAATCCTGGATGGCTTGGACCTTAACTGGATCCATCTCGATAGTAGAAGGGGTAAAGATGAACCCCAAAAATGAAACTTTCTGCACACCGAAGAGACACTTTGATCCCTTCACAAACAAAGAGTTAGCACGCAGGACCTGGAAAACCATTCTGACCTGCTTCACATGAGACTCCCAATCATCTGAGAAGATCAAAATGTCATCCAAGTAAACAATCAGGAATTTATCCAGATACTCACGGAAGATGTCATGCATAAAAGACTGAAACACAGATGGAGCATTGGCAAGTCCGAACGGCATCACTAGATACTCAAAATGACCCTCGGGCGTATTGAATGCAGTTTTCCATTCATCTCCTTGCCTGATTCTCACCAGAATATACGCACCACGAAGATCTATCTTAGTGAACCAACTAGCCCCCTTAATCCGAGCAAACAAGTCAGATAACAATGGCAAGGGATACTGAAATTTAACAGTGATCTTATTAAGAAGGCGGTAATCAATACACGGTCTCAGCGAACCATCCTTCTTGGCTACAAAGAAGAACCCTGCTCCCAGTGGTGATGACGATGGGCGAATATGTCCCTTCTCCAGGGATTCCTTCACATAACTGCGCATAGCGGCGTGTTCGGGCACGGATAAATTAAATAATCGACCTTTAGGGAATTTACTACCAGGAATCAAATTGATAGCACAATCACAATCCCTATGCGGAGGTAGAGCATCGGACTTGGGCTCTTCAAATACATCCTGATAATCAGACAAGAACTCTGGGACCTCAGAAGGGGTGGATGACGAAATCGACAAAAATGGAACATCACCATGTACCCCCTGACAACCCCAGCTGGATACCGACATGGAATTCCAATCCAATACTGGATTATGGGTTTGTAGCCATGGCAACCCCAACACGACCACATCATGCAGATTATGCAACACCAGAAAGCGAATAACTTCCTGATGTGCAGGAGCCATGCACATGGTCAGCTGGGCCCAGTATTGAGGTTTATTCTTGGCCAAAGGTGTAGCATCAATTCCTCTCAATGGAATAGGACACCGCAAAGGCTCCAAGAAAAACCCACAACGTTTAGCATAATCCAAATCCATCAGATTCAGGGCAGCGCCCGAATCCACAAACGCCATGACAGAAAACGACGACAAAGAGCATATCAAGGTAATGGACAGAAGGAATTTGGACTGTACAGTACCAATGACGGCAGACCTAGCGGACCGCTTAGTGCGCTTAGGACAATCAGAAATAGCATGAGTGGAATCACCACAGTAGAAACACAGACCATTCAGACGTCTGTATTCCTGCCGTTCAACTCTAGTCATAGTCCTATCGCACTGTTATAGGCTGAACTGGATGGACAAATGTCTTTTTTCGGCCTTTCTAACTATGTTACTATGTTACTATGTTACTGCATAGGCTCAGGTTTAACCTCAGGCAGTACCGCCAAATGGTGCACAGATTTACGCTCGCGCAAGCGTCGACCGATCTGAATGGCCAAAGACAAAGACTCATTCAAACCAGCAGGCATAGGAAATCCCACCATGACATCCTTAAGAGCCTCAGAGAGACCCTTTCTGAACAAAGCTGCCAGCGCAGATTCATTCCACTGAGTGAGTACTGACCATTTCCTAAATTTCTGACAATATACTTCTATATCATCCTGACCCTGGCACAAAGCCAGCAAATTTTTCTCAGCCTGATCCACTGAATTAGGCTCATCGTACAGCAATCCGAACGCCAGGAAAAACGCATCGACACTACTCAATGCAGGGTCTCCTGGCGCAAGAGAAAATGCCCAGTCTTGAGGGTCGCCGCGCAAAAAAGAAATAATAATCAAAACCTGTTGAATAAGATTACCAGAAGAATGAGGTTTCAAGGCCAGAAATAGCTTACAATTATTTTTGAAACTTAGAAACTTAGTTCTATCTCCAAAAAACAAATCAGGAATAGGAATTCTTGGTTCTAACATAGATTTCTGATCAATAGTATCTTGAATTTTTTGTACATTTATAACGAGATTATCCATTGAAGAGCACAGACCCTGAATATCCATGTCCACACCTGTGTCCAGAATCACCCAAATGTCTAGGGAAAAAAAAAAAGTGAACACAGAGCAGAAAAAAACAAAAAAAAACAAATGATGTCAGAACTTTTTCTTTCCCTCTATTGAGAATCATTAGTTTGGCTCCTTGTACTGTTATGTTTGCTAATGACAGGTGTTATGAAGGCAATCCAGAAACACAGTGTGCTTAGCGATCAGAGCGCACACAGTGATCTGACAAATACCCAAAAATACAAGAACGAGCTCTGAGACGTGGAAACTCTGTAGACTGCACACCTGATCCTATCCTAAACACAACTAAAAGCGGCTGTGGATTGCGCCTAACAACTACCTAGGCAACTCGGCACAGCCTAAGAAACTAGCTAGCCTGAAGATAGAAAAATAGGCCTGACTTGCCCCAGAGAAATTCCCCAAAGGAAAAGGCAGCCCCCCACATATAATGACTGTGAGTAAGATGAAAAGACAAAACGTAGGGATGAAATAGATTCAGCAAAGTGGGGCCCGATATTCTAGGACAGAGCGAGGACAGTAAAGCGCACTTTGCAGTCTACAAAAAACCCTAAAGCAAAACCACGCAAAGGGGGCAAAAAAAACCCACCGTGCCGAACTAACGGCACGGCGGTACACCCTTTGCGTCTCAGAGCTTCCAGCAAAACAAAAGACAAGCTGGACAGAAAAAAAGCAACAAAAAAGCATAAAGCACTTAGCTATACAGAGCAGCAGGTCACAGGAACAATCAGGAGAAGCTCAGATCCAACACTGAAACATTGACAAGGAGCAAGGATAGCAGCATCAGGCGGAGTTAAGTAATGAAGCAGTTAACGAGCTCACCAGAACATCTGAGGGAGGAAGCTCAGAAGCTGCAGTACCACTTGTGACCACAGGAGTGAATTCAGCCACAGAATTCACAACACCTGGGGCGCTACATATAAATTATATAAATGTATTTGCATTTTGCAGTGAGAAATACGTATTTGATCCCCTACCAACCATTAAGAGTTCTGGCTCCTAGAGACCAGTTAGACGCTTCTAATCAACTCGTTACCTGCATTAAAGACAGCTGTCTTACATAGTCACCTTTATAAAAGACTCCTATCCACAGACTCAATTAATCAGTCAGACTCTAATATTTACAGATTCTACAACATGGGAAAGACCAAATAGCTTTATAAGGATGTCAGAGAAAAGATCATAGACCTGCACAAAGCTGGAATGGGCTACAAAACCATAAGTAAGACCCTGGGTGAGAAGGATACAACTGTTGGTGCAATAGTAAGAAAATGGAAGAAATACAAAATGACTGTCAATCGACATTGATCTTGGGCACCATGCAAAATCTCACCTCGTGTGGTATCCTTGATCATGAGGAAGGTCAGAGATCCGCCTAAACTACATGGGGGAACTTGTTAATAATCTCAAGGCTGCTGGGACCACAGTCACCAAGAAAACAATTGGTAACACATTACGCCGTAAAGGTCTAAAATCCTGCAGTGCCTGCAAGGTCCTCCTGTTCAAGAAGGCACCTGTGCAGGCCCATGTGAAGTTTGCAAATGAAGACCTGGATGATTCTGTGAGTGATTGGGAGAAGGTGCTGTGGTCAGATGAGAAAAATTGAGGTCTTTGGCATTAACTCAACTCGCCGTGTTTAGAGGAAGAGAAATGCTTGCCTATGACCCAAAGAACACCGTCCCCACTGTCAAGCATGGAGGTGGAAACATGTTAACCCCATTGATCAAGTACAGCATAAATTAAAGGCCTATATAAACTGTAAAACCTCCCATGTCATCTATGCTTTGATCTGTCCATGTCCTTGTATCTATGTAGGCCAGACTTCGCAAGAATTGCGGCGCAGGATACAAAGCCATCTTTCTACCATCAATACAGCAGCAGTGGACAGTCGAAAGGGCAAGACTCTCAGCACGGTGGCTTCTCATTTTCTTTTACATCATGGGGGCAGCTGCACCAAGATCAAAGTTATTGGCCTGGAACATATCAGGAGCTCAGGCAGAGGTGGTTCTCTACACAAGCGACTACTACAAACTGAGGCACGTTGGATTTATTCCCTCCACTCCACAGCGCCTCAGGGAATCAATGAAGACTTGCTTTTTACGGGTTTTTTGGGGTAAACCTTTTGTCTTGTGGGCAGGGTCTGGACTGACTCTACAGGGTATGCTTTGTGTTAATTTTCAAGGGGTCTGGATACAAAAGGCGGATTGGGGCTTACAGGTCCTGGAATATGAAGATCAGGCGTTATGTTCATATGGTTTGGTTGGCTGCTTGCTGATCAGAGCTACAACAGCCGACATGACAAGAGTGGACTAGATATCAGCTACAACAGCTATTGATCCCTTGTGGGATAATTAGCTTTACTGTATGTTTTTGTGTATATTTCTTTTGATCTTGTGTGTGTCTTTTTGATTTTTTGCTTATTTTTTATACTGTTTTTGTATCTTCGAGTATTTTGTTCAAGCATATAGGATATATTTTTCCTAATATTGGTTAATGATTTTGGGTTTTGGATGCATGTTTATGTTTATGTTTTTGTTTTATTGTTATTATTATTATTATTATTATTATTATTATTTCTTGTTTGGTATGTATTTTGTTTATTTTCTAGGTTTATGTTGCTGTTCTATACATGTCATAGCCAACGTTATATGACTGTCCACAATAACTCCAGTAACCCCCTGTTTTTGTTATGGTGTTATTTTTCCTGTTTATGGGTCTTTTTGTGGACCGTTCCCATAACAATTTCTTTTTGGTAACCCCTCGTCCATGTTCTGGCGCTGCCCCTCTTTATGGGTCCCACATGGAACCACTAGATTCCTTATTGGCGCATGCGTATTCTTCTTCCCCTTAGGTCTCATGCGGACGGCCGGTTACTTTACCGGCGCGGGCGCATTTGACCACTGTGGGCAGAGACGTCTGCCCACTCTGCACACATTTGGTCCTCTGCGCAGCTGTATATCGCTCGGCGCTTGGGAATTCTATTTCCGGTTTCTGGTTTCCGGTCCACGGTGATGCACACGGCGGCGTCTGGAGATCACTGTAGCTCACTATTTAAGGAGTGAACTTATGGAGGTAAGCACTTCCCCTGACGAAGCGGCTTCTTTTCTGCCGCGATACGCGTTGGGTTCAGCTGCCTCCCGGGCCTGTCACACTCTTGGCTGCTACCTTTGGCTGCTGTCTTCACCCTCCCTATTACAGGTGATTATTGGGTGTTTGGGCGGCACGCTGCTCTGCTTGGGGTACCTTTTCCACTTGAGACCACTTTGCTTCCTGCCTTTATTAGAAGGTGGTATGGACTACATCCGCTTTACTCTTTATTCTGTTCCCTAATGGTGTGCCAATTTTTGGCTTTAATTTATGCATCAGTTAGGGGTTCAAAGGACCATTCATGTGTATGTATAACTGAGCGTTGATGTTCCTTACTTGTGGTGATTACCTTATATCAGTGTATATTTGGATCCCTTGCAGTGTGCAATAATAGTGATATATATTTTTTGTATTCGCTATTACCTTGGTGTTATATCTGCAGCATGTGTAATGGTGTACAGGCCTTATGTATGGGGGGGAGGTAGCTGGTGATTGTATTGGTTTTAACTGTTTTTAATTATGCTTCCAATAAAGTTGTTCCTTTTTGATATATATTATTGGTGGTGTGCGAATATGATTTAGTGGCGCCTTTTTCTGTTTGTTTTCATATTATCTTTGCCACTTAGGTTCGCACTCCTATTTGTTCCTATATAAATACTTAATATCAGAGTGCGCCAGCTCCTTATAAATTTTGGATGTTATGGGGGTGTATCTCGGCTAAAGGCACAGGACTACCTCACCACATCAATGGGAGAATGGATGGAGCCATGTGCCATAAAATCCTTGAGTGACAACCTCCTTCCCTCCGCCAGGACATTAAAAATGGGTCGTGGCTGGGTCTTCCAGCAAGACAATGATGCAAAACATACAGCCAAGGCAACAAAGGAGTGGCTCAAAATGAAGCACAATAAGGTCATGGAGTGGCCTAGCCAGTCTCCAGACCTTAATCCCATAGAAAACTTCTTTGGTGAGTTGAAGCTCTGAGTTGCCATGAGACAGCCTCAAAATCTTAATGATTTAGAGATGATCTGCAAAGAGGAGTAGACCAAAATTCCTCCTGACATGTGCGCAAACCTCATCATCACCTACAGAAAACGTCTGATTACTGTGCTTGCCAACAAGGGTTTTGCCACCAAGTGTTAAATCTTGTTTGCCAGAGGGATAAAATACTTATTTCTCACTGCAAAATGCAAATAAATTTATATAATTTATACAATGTGATTTTCTGGATTTTATTTTTAATTTTCTCTCTCTCAATGTTAAAATTAGCCTACCCTTAAAATTATAGACTGTTCATGTCTTTGTCAGTGGGCAAACTTACAAAATCAGCAAGGGATCAAATACTTATGTCCCCCACTGTATAATTGGTAAATGTTTAATGAATTAAATGACAATAAGGCTATGTTTCCACGTTAAGGATTCGTTCAGGATTTGCTGTGGATTAGACGCTGCGTACAGCTGCAGCGTCCAATCCGCAGCGTCCAGATGTTATAGCATAGTGGAGGGATTTTATGAAATCCCGTCTCCACTATGTGTGCAGGGGCGCATCCGGCGGCCCTGCGTAACCGACATGCGGCACATCTTTCCAGACTGCAGCATGTCTATTTATCTTAAATAACCCACAGTCTATGAATACGATGCAGTGATTCCGCATGTGCTCAATGAACACATCTGAAATCACCGTGCGTATAACAGGAAGTGGCGCTTTTGGTGAAGCGTGGTATCCGCTGCGTCCAAAGCGCAGAGATTACGCCCCATGGAAACATAGCCTAAAGACATCATAAAATGGTTCAGAAAAAAAAAATGGGAGTATGTATAGGTAGTAATGCATTAGGAAAATCATGTAGTGTGGAATCAAAGAGGGATTTAAGAAATGTTAGTATGTAGGGGACTAGGTACATAAAGGTTAGGGGAGGGGGAATTAGTGTACTAAGGATGCCCTATTAAGATTAAGGTGCTATCTATTTGAGCTAACCCTGCCTGCCCGTGGACATTGGAACCCTAATAACCTACGCCACTGGGGCCCCCACTTGTCGTCGACTCTCCCTAACGCTCCCTACATAAAGCATGTAGAAAAAATGACAAAAAAACACTGTTGACATTGTTGCATAATGTATTGGGTCAAAGAAAGGGGTTATGGTAAAAGGATGAATTTGTAACCAGCAGATTTATGGTACACATTCTGCATTAATGTACAGTACAATACATATGGATCAAAATTTTGAAAAAAGGGAAATATCTGTGTGAATAAATGAGTATGCTATGAATTTCCAAATCTGCAGAAAGCTTATTATGTTGTAGCACAAAGGAAAGTCCACATGTAACACATGCGCATTTTACTGCAGAAATATAGCTGATCTGCAGCAATACCCAAAGAGGTATTTTTCTACTAAACGTGATCTAAATCTAAGGTGTCCTACTGTGGCACTGTGGCCAAATGGCAACAGATACAGGGCCATGACCACAATATGGATGTTAAAATGCACCTGTAGTCCACAACTTGATCCTGAACACTTCACAATGAAATAATATATACAGTGTAAAATACGCAGTACACTTTGAAGAACCAAAAGGGCTTAAGAGGGTTAGAATATCAAAAGCTAAAGCCACATTTAGAAAATCTATTAACCGTCACACAATGAATTAGAAGAGTAGAGGGATTTTCCAGTATCACAATATTGATGGCTTCCCGTTAGAAAAGGCCATCAATATCAGAACATTAGGGGTCAACTCTCAGTACCCCTTCCGATCAGTGGTGGGCATACCATTGGTGCTCCTGCACAGGGGCCCAGGAGGTAAGGGGGCCACTTCTACCTCTAAAGCAAGTGGAATTGTGCTACTGGGTTGCAGAGGGGCCATATAGTTCTTGCTCAATGAATGGGACAAAGCTGCACTGTGATATCCAGCACAGCCTCTACTAGGTAGACACCATGCAGATACACAGGGGCAGAACATTTAAAAGACCACGGCCCCTTTAAACAGCTGATCATTGTCAATTGGGCTCTAAAAGACATACCCTTAGTATGGGCCACCTATCTAATAATGATAACCCATCTTAAGGGTAGGCAATCAACATTGTGATCCTGGAAACGCTGGAGTCCTGGGTTCAAACCCCACCAAGGACAACATCTGCAAAGAGTTTGTATGCTCTCTCCGTGTTTGCGTGGGTTTCCTCCCACATTCCAAAGACATACTGATAGGGAATTTAGATTGTGAACCCCGTCGGGGACAGCGATGATAATGTGTGCAAAACTGTAAAGCGAGGCGGAATATGTTAGCGCTATATATATAAAAAGATTTAAAAAAGATTCAGACGGTATTAGCGCATCTGGCTATGCCTTCTGTTGTGAATTCTGTGGCTGAATTCACTCCTGTGGTCACAAGTGGTACTGCAGCTTCTGAGCTTCCTCCCTCAGGTGTTCTGGTGAGCTCGTTAACTGCTTCATTACTTAACTCCGCCTGATGCTGCTATCCTTGCTCCTTGTCAATGTTTCAGTGTTGGATCTGAGCTTCTCCTGATTGTTCCTGTGACCTGCTGCTCTGTATAGCTAAGTGCTTTTCGTTTTTTTGTTGCTTTTTTTCTGTCCAGCTTGTCTTTTGTTTTGCTGGAAGCTCTGAGACGCAAAGGGTGTACCGCCGTGCCGTTAGTTCGGCACGGTGGTTTTTTTTTGCCCCCTTTGCGTGGTTTTGCTTTAGGGTTTTTTGTAGACTGCAAAGTGCGCTTTACTGTCCTCGCTCTGTCCTAGAATATCGGGCCCCACTTTGCTGAATCTATTTCATCCCTACGTTTTGTCTTTTCATCTTACTCACAGTCATTATATGTGGGGGGCTGCCTTTTCCTTTGGGGAATTTCTCTGGGGCAAGTCAGGCCTATTTTTCTATCTTCAGGCTAGCTAGTTTCTTAGGCTGTGCCGAGTTGCCTAGGTAGTTGTTAGGCGCAATCCACAGCCGCTTTTAGTTGTGTTTAGGATAGGATCAGGTGTGCAGTCTACAGAGTTTCCACGTCTCAGAGCTCGTTCTTGTATTTTTGGGTATTTGTCAGATCACTGTGTGCGCTCTGATCGCTAAGCACACTGTGTTTCTGGATTGCCTTCATAACACCTGTCATTAGCATACATAACAGTACAAGGAGCCACCTAATTATTCTCAATAGAGGGAAAGAAAAAGTTCTGACATCATTTTTTTTTTTTCTGCTCTGTGTTCACTTTTTTTTTCCCCCTAGACATTTGGGTGATTCTGGACACAGGTGTGGACATGGATATTCAGGGTCTGTGCTCTTCAATGGATAATCTCGTTATAAATGTACAAAAAATTCAAGATACTATTGATCAGAAATCTATGTTAGAACCAAGAATTCCTATTCCTGATTTGTTTTTTGGAGATAGAACTAAGTTTCTAAGTTTCAAAAATAATTGTAAGCTATTTCTGGCCTTGAAACCTCATTCTTCTGGTAATCCTATTCAACAAGTTTTGATTATTATTTCTTTTTTGCGCGGCGACCCTCAAGACTGGGCATTTTCTCTTGCGCCAGGAGACCCTGCATTGAGTAGTGTCGATGCGTTTTTCCTGGCGCTCGGATTGCTGTACGATGAGCCTAATTCAGTGGATCAGGCTGAGAAAAATTTGCTGGCTTTGTGCCAGGGTCAGGATGATATAGAAGTATATTGTCAGAAATTTAGGAAATGGTCAGTACTCACTCAGTGGAATGAATCTGCGCTGGCAGCTTTGTTCAGAAAGGGTCTCTCTGAGGCTCTTAAGGATGTCATGGTGGGATTTCCTATGCCTGCTGGTTTGAATGAGTCTTTGTCTTTGGCCATTCAGATCGGTTGACGCTTGCGCGAGCGTAAATCTGTGCACCATTTGGCGGTACTGCCTGAGGTTAAACCTGAGCCTATGCAGTGCGATAGGACTATGACTAGAGTTGAACGGCAGGAATACAGACATCTGAATGGTCTGTGTTTCTACTGTGGTGATTCCACTCATGCTATTTCTGATTGTCCTAAGCGCACTAAGCGGTCCGCTAGGTCTGCCGTCATTGGTACTGTACAGTCCAAATTCCTTCTGTCCATTACCTTGATATGCTCTTTGTCGTCGTTTTCTGTCATGGCGTTTGTGGATTCGGGCGCTGCCCTGAATCTGATGGATTTGGATTATGCTAAACGTTGTGGGTTTTTCTTGGAGCCTTTGCGGTGTCCTATTCCATTGAGAGGAATTGATGCTACACCTTTGGCCAAGAATAAACCTCAATACTGGGCCCAGCTGACCATGTGCATGGCTCCTGCACATCAGGAAGTTATTCGCTTTCTGGTGTTGCATAATCTGCATGATGTGGTCGTGTTGGGGTTGCCATGGCTACAAACCCATAATCCAGTATTGGATTGGAATTCCATGTCGGTATCCAGCTGAGGTTGTCAGGGGGTACATGGTGATGTTCCATTTTTGTCGATTTCGTCATCCACCCCTTCTGAGGTCCCAGAGTTCTTGTCTGATTATCAGGATGTATTTGAAGAGCCCAAGTCCGATGCTCTACCTCCGCATAGGGATTGTGATTGTGCTATCAATTTGATTCCTGGTAGTAAATTCCCTAAAGGTCGATTATTTAATTTATCCGTGCCCGAACACGCCGCTATGCGCAGTTATGTGAAGGAATCCCTGGAGAAGGGACATATTCGCCCATCGTCATCACCACTGGGAGCAGGGTTCTTCTTTGTAGCCAAGAAGGATGGTTCGCTGAGACCGTGTATTGATTACCGCCTTCTTAATAAGATCACTGTTAAATTTCAGTATCCCTTGCCATTGTTATCTGACTTGTTTGCTCGGATTAAGGGGGCTAGTTGGTTCACTAAGATAGATCTTCGTGGTGCGTATATTCTGGTGAGAATCAGGCAAGGAGATGAATGGAAAACTGCATTCAATACGCCCGAGGGTCATTTTGAGTATCTAGTGATGCCGTTCGGACTTGCCAATGCTCCATCTGTGTTTCAGTCTTTTATGCATGACATCTTCCGTGAGTATCTGGATAAATTCCTGATTGTTTACTTGGATGACATTTTGATCTTCTCAGATGATTGGGAGTCTCATGTGAAGCAGGTCAGAATGGTTTTTCAGGTCCTGCGTGCTAACTCTTTGTGAAGGGATCAAAGTGTCTCTTCGGTGTGCAGAAAGTTTCATTTTTGGGGTTCATCTTTACCCCTTCTACTATCGAGATGGATCCAGTTAAGGTCCAAGCCATCCAGGATTGGATTCAGCCGACATCTCTGAAACGTCTGCAAAAGTTCCTGGGCTTTGCTAATTTTTATCGTCGCTTCATCTGTAATTTTTCTAGCATTGCCAAACCATTGACCGATTTGACCAAGAAGGGTGCTGATTTGGTTAATTGGTCTTCTGCTGCTGTGGAAGCTTTTCAGGAGTTGAAGCGTCGTTTTTGTTCTGCCCCTGTGTTGTGTCAGCCAGATGTTTCTCTTCCGTTCCAGGTCGAGGTTGATGCTTCTGAGATTGGAGCAGGGGCGGTTTTGTCACAGAGAGGTTCTGATTGCTCAGTGATGAAACCATGTGCTTTCTTTTCCAGGAAGTTTTCGCCCGCTGAGCGTAATTATGATGTGGGCAATCGAGAGTTGCTGGCCATGAAGTGGGCATTCGAGGAGTGGCGTCATTGGCTTGAAGGAGCTAAGCATCGCGTGGTGGTATTGACTGATCATAAGAACTTGACTTATCTCGAGTCTGCCAAGCGCTTGAATCCTAGACAGGCCCGTTGGTCGTTATTTTTTGCCCGCTTCGACTTTGTGATTTCGTACCTTCCGGGCTCTAAAAATGTGAAGGCGGATGCTCTGTCTAGGAGTTTTGTGCCCGACTCTCCGGGTTTATCTGAGCCAGCGGGTATCCTCAAGGAAGGAGTCATTGTGTCTGCCATCTCCCCTGATTTGCGGCGGGTGCTGCAAAAATTTCAGGCGAATAAACCTGATCGTTGTCCAGCAGAGAAACTGTTCGTCCCTGATAGGTGGACTAATAAACTTATCTCTGAACTTCATTGTTCGGTGTTGGCTGGTCATCCTGGAATCTTTGGTACCAGAGAGTTAGTGGCTAGATCCTTCTGGTGGCCATCTCTGTCACGGGATGTACGTACTTTTGTGCAGTCCTGTGGGATTTGTGCTAGGGCTAAGCCCTGCTGTTCTCGTGCCAGTGGGTTGCTTTTGCCCTTGCCGGTCCCAAAGAGGCCTTGGACACATATTTCGATGGATTTCATTTCTGACCTTCCCGTTTCTCAAAAGATGTCAGTCATTTGGGTGGTCTGTGATCGCTTTTCTAAAATGGTCCATCTGGTGCCCTTGGCTAAATTGCCTTCCTCCTCTGATTTGGTACCTTTGTTCTTTCAGCATGTGGTTCGGTTGCATGGCATTCCTGAGAATATTGTTTCTGACAGAGGTTCCCAGTTTGTTTCAAGGTTTTGGCGAGCCTTTTGTGGTAGGATGGGCATTGACCTATCCTTTTCCTCGGCTTTCCATCCTCAGACTAATGGCCAGACCGAACGAACCAATCAGACCTTGGAAACATATCTGAGATGTTTTGTTTCTGCAGACCAGGATGATTGGGTGTCCTTTTTGCCGTTGGCTGAGTTCGCCCTTAATAATCGGGCCAGCTCGGCTACCTTGGTTTCTCCATTTTTTTGCAATTCTGGGTTCCATCCTCGTTTCTCTTCAGGACAGGTTGAGTCTTCGGACTGTCCTGGTGTGGATTCTGTGGTGGATAGGTTGCAGCAGATCTGGACTCAGGTAGTGGACAATTTGATCTTGTCCCAGGAGAAAGCTCAACTTTTCGCTAATCGCAGACGCCGTGTGGGTCCCCGACTTCGTGTTGGGGATCTGGTTTGGTTATCTTCTCGTCATATTCCTATGAAGGTTTCCTCTCCTAAATTTAAACCTCGTTTTATTGGTCCGTATAGGATTTCTGAGGTTCTCAATCCTGTGTCTTTTCGTTTGACCCTCCCAGACTCCTTTTCCATACATAATGTATTCCATAGGTCGTTGTTGCGGAGATACGTGGCACCTATGGTTCCATCTGTTGAGCCTCCTGCCCCGGTTTTGGTGGAGGGGGAATTGGAGTATATTGTGGAGAAGATTTTGGATTCTCGTGTTTCTAGACGGAAACTCCAGTATCTGGTTAAATGGAAGGGTTATGCTCAGGAAGATAATTCCTGGGTTTTTGCCTCTGATGTTCATGCTTCCGATCTTGTTCGTGCCTTTCATGCGGCTCATCCTGGTCGGCCTGGGGGCTCTGGTGAGGGTTCGGTGACCCCTCCTCAAGGGGGGGGTACTGTTGTGAATTCTGTGGCTGAATTCACTCCTGTGGTCACAAGTGGTACTGCAGCTTCTGAGCTTCCTCCCTCAGGTGTTCTGGTGAGCTCGTTAACTGCTTCATTACTTAACTCCGCCTGATGCTGCTATCTTTGCTCCTTGTCAATGTTTCAGTGTTGGATTTGAGCTTCTCCTGATTGTTCCTGTGACCTGCTGCTCTGTATAGCTAAGTGCTTTTCGTTTTTTTGTTGCTTTTTTTCTGTCCAGCTTGTCTTTTGTTTTGCTGGAAGCTCTGAGACGCAAAGGGTGTACCGCCGTGCCGTTAGTTCGGCACGGTGGGTTTTTTTTGCCCCCTTTGCGTGGTTTTGCTTTAGGGTTTTTTGTAGACTGCAAAGTTCGCTTTACTGTCCTCGCTCTGTCCTAGAATATCGGGCCCCACTTTGCTGAATCTATTTCATCCCTACGTTTTGTCTTTTCATCTTACTCACAGTCATTATATGTGGGGGGCTGCCTTTTCCTTTGGGGAATTTCTCTGGGGCAAGTCAGGCCTATTTTTCTATCTTCAGGCTAGCTAGTTTCTTAGGCTGTGCCGAGTTGCCTAGGTAGTTGTTAGGCGCAATCCACAGCCGCTTTTAGTTGTGTTTAGGATAGGATCAGGTGTGCAGTCTACAGAGTTTCCACGTCTCAGAGCTCGTTCTTGTATTTTTGGGTATTTGTCAGATCACTGTGTGCGCTCTGATCGCTAAGCACACTGTTTCTGGATTGCCTTCATAACACCTGTCATTAGCATACATAACAGCCGTCCTTGACCTTATTGAATGCTGTTCGCAGGAAATAAATTTAATATATAATATTTGAAGTAGAAAACGGGAAGAATTGCATTCTGTCCTCCATGTTCTCTGCAGAAGGCAGCAGGGAATACTGAAGCATCAGAATATTCCTTATCTATAATATTCCTTAATGTATCAATGGAGAGTTCATGGTTCTAATATTTTGCGTAATTGAAAAAAGTTATGAAGTATAGAACAGGTTTGAGAAAACATGACAAAGCCTCACTGCACCAGTGCAGAAGCATTTGGTGTATGAGGTAATGTAATCCCATTTCTGGGAATGAGAGACCGGCCTTGTATTCTTCTCTAGGGCACAGACAGACCATCTGGGGAAGCACCGTAATATAAATGATCTCTCACCACCCTAACCTGTCATAAACATGCAGGTATCACATATCTGTACGGCAAGAGGTTTAGGACTCTGGATTCTTTTGTCAGGCTTCATTGTTGCCCTTCTAACAAGTATTTCTGCATATGGAGTAAAAGACTCACTGCCGGCTGTGGATAATGGACCATGGAAGGCAGTGTGGAGGCCTGAAAACTTTTTAATTAAGTACTTTTTTGGTACAATCCATGATATCACAAATTTGACTAAAACCTTAAAGGAAACATCAACTTTACATATTGTAATTCACGTCTTCAGGGAACACTAAATCTAGAAGTAAGATAGCTTGGTTGTCTATCAGTCCCACAGAAATGGAACTCAGCGGCAGAGTACATGCACTTTTGGGGAGTTTCGATTTCCTGAAGTGGTAAAAAATGTGGCTAACTATATACAAATGTTCAGTTTCAGCTCATTAGAGTTAGTCTACAAAAGGCTAACGGAGGTGGTACTTGTAACCTCCCAGATTATCCACTGTGAGCCTGGTTACTCTTTTTGCTTTAGAGCAGGGGTCACCAACCTTTGGCTCGGGAACCTCATGTGGCTCATGGGTCCGTGATGTGTGGCTTGTGGCTGTCTGCCAACTTTATGTACTAGCACCAGGTCTAGCAAATGACTATGAAGAGCAGGTCTCCAAATGGTGATTATTGTGAGTAGCTTCGCATCGAAGAGCAGATCTGGATGTGCATATTCTGGTCATGGGGGTGGAGAGATAAATGTGGTAAACTGAAGATAGGATGATACTGCCAGATAAAGACCGGTACATGAAGCTGGATGTGATTGTGTGGTGAGTGTCCTTGATACGAGAATACCAGGTAGAGGTTAGGTGAGAACCCTTGGAAGTAAGTATGCTGCCTATAAAACAGTATGGCACAAGAACTCGGTGTAATTTCTGAGGGTCAAACTTTGACTGTCATTGTACCAGTAATAGTTGACTCTTTGTGTCACTACTCTGGGTTGGCACTGAATGTGGCTGGTGCCCATCTTTCAGGGCTGAATATACCTCTTTGGTTAAAGGGAACCTGTCACCAGTTTTGTCATATATTAACTAAAACTATCATGTTATTCAGCACCTGTGCTGCACTCCAGAAATGCTTATATAACCCCCTTACCCCCCCTTGTATACACCCCAAAAATCTTTTTAATTTCTTTCCAACATCGAGCATAATAGTACACCGATGTCGGACTCCATCCCTTTGATGTGGGCTCCGGCGCGGAGCCCACATCTTTTCCGGCACATGTCAGCTATTTTGAACAGCTGACATGTGCCTCTAACAGCTGTGGGTGGAATCGCGACCCAGCCGTGGCTGTTAACCCATTTAATGCCACTATTAATCTCTGACAGTGGCAATGTAACAAACGCTTCCACCCATTGGTGACCTCGTCACCTAATCGCGGGTCAACGATGGGTCAGCATGACAACGAGAGGTCTCCAGCAGACCTCTATGGTTGTCACTGCTGGATTGATATGAGCACCGACCACTGCTCATAGCAATCTGGCAAGATTGCAAGTGAGAAATTCTGCTGCATACAGGCGATCTGATCATCGCCTGTATGTAGCAGAGCCGATCGGATTATGGCAGCTTCTTGTCTCCCATGGAGACTATTGAAGCATTCCAAAAGTTAAAAAAAATATTTTTAAAAATATTAAAAAAATAAAAAAATATAAAAGTTCAAATCACCCCCCTTTTGCCCCATTCAAAATAAAACAATAAAAAAATCAAACATACATATACAGTGGGGCAAAAAAGTATTTAGTCAGTCAGCAATAGTGCAAGTTCCACCACTTAAAAAGATGAGAGGCGTCTGTAATTTACATCATAGGTAGACCTCAACTATGGGAGACAAACTGAGAAAAAAAATCCAGAAAATCACATTGTCTGTTTTTTTAACATTTTATTTGCATATTATGGTGGAAAATAAGTATTTGGTCAGAAAAAAAATTTCATCTCAATACTTTGTAATATATCCTTTGTTGGCAATGACAGAGGTCAAACGTTTTCTGTAAGTCTTCACAAGGTTGCCACACACTGTTGTTGGTATGTTGGCCCATTCCTCCATGCAGATCTCCTCTAGAGCAGTGATGTTTTTGGCTTTTTGCTTGGCAACACGGACTTTCAACTACCTCCAAAGGTTTTCTATAGGGTTGAGATCTGGAGACTGGCTAGGCCACTCCAGGACCTTGAAATGCTTCTTACGAAGCCACTCCTTCATTGCCCTGGCGGTGTGCTTTGTCATTGTCATGTTGAAAGACCCAGCCACGTTTCATCTTCAATGCCCTTGCTGATGGAAGGAGGTTTGCACTCAAAATCTCTCGATACATGGCCCCATTCATTCTTTCATGTACCTGGATCAGTCGTCCTGGCCCCTTTGCAGAGAAACAGCCCCAAAGCATGATGTTTCCACCACCATGCTTTACAGTAGGTATGGTGTTTGATGGATGCAACTCAGTATTCTTTTTCCTCCAAACACGACAAGTTGTGTTTCTACCAAACAGTTCCAGTTTGGTTTCATCAGACCATAGGACATTCTCCCAAAACTCCTCTGGATCATCCAAATGCTCTCTAGCAAACTTCAGACGGGCCCGGACATGTACTGGCTTAAGCAGTGGGACACGTCTGGCACTGCAGGATCTGAGTCCATGGTGGCGTAGTGTGTTACTTATGGTAGGCCTTGTTACATTGGTCCCAGCTCTCTGCAGTTCATTCACTAGGTCCCCCCGCGTGGTTCTGGGATTTTTGCTCACCGTTCTTGTGATCATTCTGACCCCACGGGGTGGGAGTTTGCGTGGAGCCCCAGATCGAGGGAGATTATCAGTGGTCTTGTATGTCTTCCATTTTCTAATTATTGCTCCCACTGTTGATTTCTTCACTCCAAGCTGGTTGGCTATTGCAGATTCAGTCTTCCCAGCCTGGTGCAGGGCTACAATTTTGTTTCTGGTGTCCTTTGACAGCTCTTTGGTCTTCACCATAGTGGAGTTTGGAGTCAGACTGTTTGAGGGTGTGCACAGGTGTCTTTTTATACTGATAACAAGTTTAAACAGGTGCCATTACGACAGGTAATGAGTGGAGGAAAGAGGAGACTCTTAAAGAAGAAGTTACAGGTCTGTGAGAGCCAGAAATCTTGATTGTTTGTTTCTGACCAAATACTTATTTTCCACCATAATATGCAAAAAAAATGTTAAAAAAACAGACAATGTGATTTTCTGGATTTTTTTTTCTCAGTTTGTCTCCCATAGTTGAGGTCTACCTATGATGTAAATTACAGACGCCTCTCATCTTTTTAAGTGGTGGAACTTGCACTATTGCTGACTGACTAAATACTTTTTTGCCCCACTGTATTTGGTATCACCACATTCAGAATCTCCCGATCTATCAATATAAAAAAAGAATTAACCCAATCGCTAAACGGCGTAACAATAAAAAAGTCAAAATGCCAGAATTACGTTTTTTTGGTCGCCGCAATTAAAATGCAATAACGGGCGTTCAAAAGATCGTATCTGCACCAAAGTATCGGAAAATGGAACAATTTTCTTTTCTTTAAAATAACTTTGGAATTTTTTTTCACCACTTAGATAAAAAAAGAACGTAGACATGTTTGGTGTCTATGAACTCATAATGACCTTGAGAATCATATTCGCAGGCCAGTTTTAGCATTTAGTGAAAATGGTGAAAAACAAAAACAAAAAACCACTGTGGGATTGCAATTTCACCGCACTTGGAATTTTTTTCCCATTTTCCAGTGCCCGATATGTTAAAACCAATGGTGTCAATCAAAAGTACAACTCTTACCACATTGAAAAGTTATGGCTTTGGGAAGAAGGGGAGCAAAAAACGAAAACGCAAAAACGAAAATACATCTGGGGGTTAAGAGGTTAGGTTCTCCCACGCTGTACGGTAATTCAGTTGGACTGGTCCGAAGGGTGTGGTTTCGGGCTTCTCCATTCCTTTCCTCAGCTGCTGCTCGCTGTCCTCCTTTTTCAAGTGACATGGATCATGGCACGCGTAATCCACATTGCTGGGCGAAATTTTGCATCTGCGCACTATGATTTAATCTAGTGTGGGATCATCCACACTTATGTTTTCATCTCTGACCACATTTAATTAATAAGATGCTGCTTTTGTCTGTACGTAGTGATTCCAATACTGTATATAGTGCCAAGTACTGTTCCTATAAGGGGGGGGAAGGAGGGGGTGGACCACACTTTAATAATTGGCTATTTGAGTGCACAACCCCTTTTAAGGGCATGTCCCTACATAATTTATCACTGCCAGTGGTGACTGGACAGGGTCAGCGTATGCACCTCTAACCAATTGTCAATTTAAAAA
This sequence comes from Ranitomeya imitator, assembly GCF_032444005.1. NCBI lineage: Eukaryota > Metazoa > Chordata > Amphibia > Anura > Dendrobatidae > Ranitomeya > Ranitomeya imitator. The sequence continues at coordinate 762,665,458 of NC_091283.1, read as the reverse complement.
GGCAGTCCAATGCACCTTTTTCCATCACTTTGTTCCTACCTGATTATCACAATCTGGTAGTTCCCTGTAGTTGAGCCTCGTCTTCGATTCTCCCAGAATCCATCTAGATTTTCAGATTTCACCCTACATTATATTTCTTTAACCCCTTAAGCCCCGAGGGTGGTTTGCACGTTAATGACCGGGCCAATTTTTACAATTCTGACCACTGTCCCTTTATGAGGTTATAAATCTGGAACGCTTCAACAGATCCCAGTAATTCTGACAATGTTTTCTCAGGACATATTGTACTTCATGATAGTGGTAAAAATTCTTTGATAGTACCTGCGTTTGTTTGTGAAAAAAACGGAAATTTGGCGAAAATTATGAAAATTTCGCAATTTTCCAAATTTGAATTTTTATGCAATTAAATCACAGAGATGTGTCACACAAAATACTTAATAAGTAACATTTCCCACATGTCTACTTTACATCAGCACAATTTTGGAACCAAAATTTTTTTTTGTTAGGGAGTTATAAGGGTGAAAAGTTGACCAGCAATTTCTCATTTTTACAACACCATTTTTTTTAGGGACCACATCTCATTTGAAGTCATTTTGAGGGGTCTATATGATAGAAAATACCTAAGTGTGACACCATTCAAAAAACTGCACCCCTCAAGGTGCTCAAAACCATATTCAAGAAGTTTATTAACCCTTCTGGTGCTTCACAGGAATTATTGGAATGTTTAAATAAAAATGAACATTTAACTTTTTTTCACAAATAATTTACTTCAGCTCCAATTTGTTTTATTTTACCAAGGGTAACAGGAGAAAATGGACCCCAAAAGTTGTTGTACAATTTGTCCTGAGTACACCGATACCCCATATGTAGGGGTAAACCACTGTTTGGGCACATGACAGAGCTCGGAAGCGAAGGAGCGCCATTTGACTTTTCAATGCAAAATTGACTGGAATCGAGATGGGACACCATGTTGCGTTTGGAGAGCCCCTAATGTGCCTAAACATTGAAACTCCCCACAAGTGACACCATTTTGGAAAGTAGACCCCCTAAGGAACTTATCTAGAGGTGTGGTGAGCACTTTGACCCACCAAGTGCTTCACAGAAGTTTATAATGCAGAACCGTAAAAATAAAAAATCATATTTTTTCACAAAAATTATGTTTTCGCCCCCAATTTTTTATTTTCCCAAGGGTAAGAGAAGAAATTGGACCCCAAAAGTTGTTGTACAATTTGTCCTGAGTACGCTGATACCCCATATGTGGGGGTAAACCACTGTTTGGGCGCATGGGAGAGCTCAGAAGGGAAGGAGCGCCGTTTGACTTTTCAATGCAAATTTGACAGGAATTGAGATGGGACGCCATGTTGCGTTTGGAGAGCCACTGATGTGCCTAAACATTGAAACCCCCCACAAGTGACACCATTTTGGAAAGTAGACCCCCTAAGGAATTTATCTAGATGTGTTTTGAGCGCTTTCACCCACCAAGGGCTTCACAGAAGTTTATAATGCAGAGCTGTAAAAATAAAACAAAAATTTTTTCCCACAAAAATTATTTTTTAGCCCCCAGTTTTGTATTTTCCCGATCGTAAGAGGAGAAATTCAACCCCAAAAGTTGTTGTCCAATTTGTCCTGAGTGCGCTGATACCCCATATGTGGGGGGGGAACCACTGTTTGGCCGCATGGGAGGGCTCGGAAGGGAAGGAGCGCCATTTGGAATGCAGACTTAGATGGAATGATCTGCAGGTGTCACATTGCGTTTGCAGAGCCCCTAATGTACCTAAACAGTAGAAACCCCCACAAGTGACACCATTTTGGAAAGTAGACCCCCTAAGGAACTCATCTAGATGTGTTGTGAGAGCTTTGAACCCCCAAGTGTTTCACTACAGTTTGTAACGCAGAGCCGTGAAGAAAAAAAAAAAAATTTCCCCCCAAAATTATTTTTTAGCCCCCAGTTTTGTATTTTCCCGGGGGTAAGAGGAGAAATTCAACCCCAAAAGTTGTTGTCCAATGTGTCCTGAGTGCGCTGATACCCCATATGTGGGGGGGGGAACCACTGTTTGGCCGCATGGGAGGGCTCGGAAGGGAAGGAACGCCATTTGGAATGCAGACTTAGATGGAATGGTCTGCAGGTGTCACATTGCGTTTGCAGGGCCCCTAATGTACCTAAACAGTAGAAACCCCCCGCAAGTGACACCATTTTGGAAAGTAGACCCCCTAAGGAACTCATCTGGATGTGTTGTGAGAACTTTGAACCCCCAAGTGTTTCACTACAGTTTATAACGCAGAGCCTTGAAAATAAAAAATCTTTTTTTTCCCACAAAAAATATTTTTTAGCCCCCAGTTTTGTATTTTCCCAAGGGTAACAGGAAAAAATTGGATCCCAAAAGTTGTTGTCCTATTTGTCCTGAGTACGCTGATACCCCATATGTTGGGGTAAACCCCTGTTTGGGCACACGGGAGAGCTCGGAAGGGAAGGAGCACTGTTTTACTTTTTCAATGCAGAATTGGCTGGAATTGAGATCGGACGCCATGTCGCATTTGGAGAGCCCCTGATGTGCCTAAACAGTGGAAACCCCTCAATTATAACTGAAACCCTAATCCAAACACACCCCTAACCCTAATCCCAACAGTAACCCTAACCACACCTCTAACCCTGACAAACCCCTAACCCTAATCCCAACCCTATTCCCAACTGTAAATGTAATCTAAACCCTAACCATAACTTTAGCCCCAACCCTAACCCTAACTTTAGCCCCAACCCTAACTGTGGCCCCAACCCTAACCCTAATCCTAGCCCTAACCCTAACCCTAGCCCTAACCCTAGCCCTAAATAAATACATTTTTTTAATTTTTCCCTAACTAAGGGGGTGATGAATGGGGGCTTGATTTACTTTTATAGCGGGTTTTTAGCGGATTTTTATGATTGGCAGCCGTCACTCACTGAAAGACGCTTTTCATTGCAAAAAATATTTTTTGCGTTCCCACATTTTGAGAGCTATAATTTTTCCATATTTTGGTCCACAGAGTCATGTGAGGTCTTGTTTTTGGCGGGACGAGTTGACGTTTTTATTAGTAACATTTTCGGGCACGTGACATTTTTAGATAGCTTTTTATTACGATTTTTGTGAGGCAGAATGACCAAAGACTAGCTATTCTTGAATTTCTTTTTGGGGAGGCGTTTATACCGTTCCGCGTTTGGTAAAATTGATAAAGCAGTTTTATTCTTCGGGTCAGTACGATTACAGCGATACCTCATTTAAATCATTTTTTTATGTTTTGGCGCTTTTATACGATAAAAGCTATTTTATAGAAAAAATAATTATTTTTGCATCGCTTTATTCTCAGGACTATAACTTTTTTATTTTTTTGCTGATGATGCTGTATGGTGGCTCACTTTTTGCAGGACAAGATGCCGCTTTCAGTGGTATCATGGTTATTTATATCTGTTTTTTTGATCGCGTGTTATTCCACTTTTTGTTCGGCGGTATGATAATAAAGCGTTGTTTTTTGCCTCGTTTTTTTTTTTTCTTACGGTGTTTACTGAAGGGGTTAACTAGTGGGCCAGTTTTATAGGTCGGGTCGTTACGGACGCGGCGATACTAAATAAGTGTACTTTTATTGTTTTTTTTTTATTATTTAGATAAAGAAATGTACTTATGGGAATAATTTTTTTTTTTTTTTCATTATTTAGGAATATTTTTTTTATTTTTTTTTACACATTTGGAAAAATTTTTTTTAACTTTTTTACTTTGTTTCAGGGGAGGACATCACAGATCAATGATCTGACAGTTTGCACAGCACTCTGTCAGATCACCGATCTGACATGCAGCACTGTAGGCTTCATCACAGTGCCTGCTCTGAGCAGGCTCTGTGAAGCCACCTCCCTCCCTGCAGGACCCGGATGCCACGGCCATCTTGGATCCGGGTCCAGCAAGGAGGAAGGAGGTAGGAGACCCTCGCAGCAACGCGATCACATCGCGTTGCTGCGGGGGGCTCAGGGAAGCCCGCAGGGAGCCCCCTCCCTGCGCGATGCTTCCCTATACCGCCGGCACATCGCGATCATGTTTGATCGCGGTGTGCCAGGGGTTAATGTGCCGGGGGCGGTCCGTGACCGCTCCTGGCACATAGTGCCGGATGTCAGCTGCGATAGGCAGCTGACACCCGGCTGCGATTGGCCGCACTCCTCCCCGTGATCGCGGCCGATCGCCTATGACGTTCTATACCGTCGGTGGGAATTAAAGCCCACCCCACCTCGACGGTATAGTACGTCATATGGGATTAAGGGGTTAAGCTCCGCTATGAATCCCATGATTCAGCTACAGAAAGAAAAATTCTGCTTGCTATTGTAACACTGTGATTATCCTTTCCTCTATATTCTTCTAAAGCTGACCATACATATTAGGCCTAACGCCGATCGTTCAGGTGACAGCCATCACAGCTTACTCTCTCATACATTGGCTCGTTCTTATGTGTTCTCGATGAGAAAGCTGCCTGCTGACATGTCAGGTGGGTGGGATGGCTTATCTCTAGGAGAACCATGAGATCGGCAGGACAAAATCAGACATTCTCAATTGACTTCTTCCTTGACAATCAGTCGGCTGGCTCCCTCATACACATTAGACCATCGGCTGAACCCGACGATATTGGCGGGTATGGCCAACATTTATCTAAAGTGTTTGGGGCCCTTAAGCCTTTAACTTATGCAGCCATGCAAATACTAAAAAGGTGTATATAAAAGTAAAAGATCTTTACTGTGAGGAACAGTAGTTACTAAACATGACAAAGTTGAACTATCATTTTAAATTGAGCAGATTTACAATCTCTCTTACATAAAAAAGGACATGTACATTCTGTCAAGTTTTCAGGGAAGATCACATATGTCACCAGTATGTTCTCAAAACGTCACGTTAGCAAAAATTTTTCACATCATTCAAGTTCTGGACACATGGTGTACACATTTCTTGCTATTAAAGTGTGCTGCTCTGCATTCATTAAACTGTATGTACCAGTCACAATAAACTTTATCTTAAAGGGCTTTCCCAGGACTTTTACTTTGATGGCCTAGCCTTAGGATAAGTCATCAATATCTGATCAGTGGGGATGTGACACCCGGCACCCCATGATGGTTAGCTATTCCCGATGTCGACGGAGGCCAGATGTGCTGACTTGTGGGGCTGCACAGCTCAGTCAACGGGATAGTGGCCACGACTGGGTACTCAAATGAACATGAGACAGATGTGCAGTACCTGGCAGCCCTGGCATTTGAAATCACACAGGCCCATGCTGTCCCCGTCCCCAAGAACTAGATGCAATATATTACTAATATTACTCTGGATGGAGGAAAGCAAGATTCACTACAAGACCAATATTTCTAATGATACCCGTGGCCCAGTGGGGTAAGTGACGGAGTCAGCGACTTTGTGCTCCATCACAACTCTTAACAGTATGGTACAGTGTCTTGAGAACACCGATTCTGTTAACAACGTAGCAGACAAGGCAGCCCATGACCAGACAGGCCCTTCTGGCATTTGCCAGAATTGCCAGTCTGGCCCTGCCTGGCAGTGTATACTATGCACATCTGAGTGATACTGACACAAGAAGCAGTTGATCGGTGAGGGCTGCTGGGTGTTTTCATTTCCACTGATCAGATATTGATAACCTATTCTAAGACTAGGCCATCAATAGAAAAGTCCCAGTTGTTAAGTGTAACGGGGTCTACCAAGCTGAGGTACCTCTTTCAGTACCACCCCGTGTTTCAGGAGGTCCACTCTGCTTTGGCTGGAGTCTGAATGAAGGACGCTGGCTGGAATTCCTTGGTTTCATGGGTGCATATAAAAGATCACTGCTTCTCCACGTATTTCCAGTCTGACAACACTTTACTCACAGGGCACAGAATATATCACACAGATACAGAGGGCAGGCCAATAGAAAAGCGGCAGGACAGACATACATTACAATAGCCGCAGGTGGCCGGAGCCTGCCAATATTTACTGTGGGAATTACAAAGGTGGGGGGCGGAAAAAAGGGGAATATAGTGTCCCCTCTGCCTAGGGGCGCAGCCTGTGGGCTGATGCATTAAGGACTTGCATCTCACATGGAACCTATTATACCTACATATAACTGCACAACATATTCTGGGTGCTGAGTGGTTCTGTAACACGTAACACCAGTCAACCCCTGTAAGAAAAAAAAGTAATTTGTGTTTTTGCCTTTTTTTTTTTAGCAATAGTCGGCAATTTTGCTGTGACACCACAACACTTGTGAAAATAAATGTACCAAAGTAGCTACTTTAGCTAAAGGGGTTTTCCCATTTCCAAGATCCTATCCCAATATATACTAGGTGTAATAATAATATTATCACACACCTCTAATTAGAAATGTAGTATACTTTTTCTGATTCAATATGTCTCTTTCCCTATGTTCAAGCATTGCAGGACCTTAGGTATCCATGGTTATGACCACTGATATAGTGATAGATAGTTAGCTATTTGCTAGTGGTCGTAACCATGGATACCTAGGGTCCTGCAATGCCTGCACATGAGGAAAGAGACATAAGACATTTCTAATTGGAGGTATTCGATAACATTATTATTTTTACACCTATTACATATATATTGGGAAAGGATCTTGGGAATGGCAGTACCCCATTAAATTATACAATTTATTTCAGTCAGCACTAAACTACTATGATGTTGAAAGCCATGATATCCTGCATTGGCCATGCAGGCTGCTCCCAGTAGGACAAGCAACATGAGGCATGAAAAAAAATGGCTGTATCAGGGGTTCCACAACCATATCAATGCAATGCAGAGCTATTAATGCACCTGAAATTCGGGGGTCTCCTTACCACACATTATGCCATCCCATGCCATAAGGGGGATGACTGCACTTTTGTGCCCACCTCAAAAACTGGGAAAATGAGGTGAGGTAGAGCACATAGTGACCCTATATGGTTCAATAGAGTCAATGGCCCCATCAGTGGATACGCCTGAATACTGTTTTTCATGACTTCCGTTAGAAGACCTGCCAGTGCCACTGATGTCTGGCTAAAATGTGAACCCAGACTTAAGTTGTAATAACTTTCTGCATTAGTATACAACTTTGTTTCAAATCTTATTTGGCAGAACCTGGAGAATGTGGCACACGTAAACAGGCTAATTAAGCTTGCTTTTGGCTTGTCTTGAAGCATACTAGTGGTACAGTTGGAATAAATTGATTTTTGCATGCAAGTGCCTACACATCCCAGATGGTATGAGTTTACAGCTTTAGATGCAGACTGATTGTGGAAGAACAGTTTTCCTGCTCATCTGGGAAATATTAAACAGTTGGTAACTGTTCTCAGCTTGCATTATGAAATGTGTCTAGCTTCAGCTTTAAATAGTCTGCCTCAAAAGTCTGCAGAATCAATCCTCCGAGTCAGGTGTAGTACTCAGATAGAAGCTGGCTTCTTGGCCAATTTGGTCACTCTAGGTCCGATTATATATACGCTCTGTGTGGGCTAAATATGAAGTGATTCTCCAGACTTATATGATTTTCAGTATGCTTTGAAGGGAACCTATCACCTTGGAAAATGCCATTAATGTGCAGATACGTGATTAATCTGCAGGTTTATAGCATTCTGACACTGTGCTGCGCTGACACTGAGACCCCTGCTACTGGCAGGAAATGAACTTTATTCCCACCCAGCAGTATTCTACTTCCTGTCATAATGGTGCTGCCGACACGGTTTCAGTCATCGCTCTGTTTATAGATAAGGGTGGTCAGGGCAGCCATCAGGGCATTACTGCTCTTACTGGTGTATGGGACCCTCTTTTTGCTTCTGCTCACTGGGCCCCACAGGCAGGATTCGTCCGGTTCAGTAACTGAGTGGGCGTCCTTGGATGTTAATCTATTGTAAATCTATTGCAGCAACAGTTAACACCAGCCAGCCAATCAGAGGCCAGCAAGTAAAGTAATCACTGCACTCGTATGGTGAAAGTTATTTGCTCCAAGTATAAAGTTTATTCAGACAATAGTAGTGGTGAAGCGATAGGCAAAAACGTTTCGGCCAACCCGTGGCCTTGATCACAATATCACTGTAACAAATAGAAAAAATAATCAAATGACTACAAATATACAATACAATATATACAATATATACAATTGCCGAAGCATATATACATTCAGAATACATGTCAAGGATAATCGCCAAGATGAATTGTGGTCCAAAATTACAGATACATGATCTCACACTTTGCACTGACGAGGGGCAGTACTCTGAAACACAGTGTCTGCAAATTGAGATTCTGATTTGGCTTTTATCCTAAGTCATATGTCAAAGCTCGTTAAAGGGTCGATATTGACTTTTATGACTGCTACTTCCAATAGGTAGAGCTACAGCTAAAGCCCTGTTCCTCTTTGAAGAGACAATTTTCAAATCTCGGATAGCAAAGTAATTGAAGAACTGATATTCAGCTCCTTTGCTCCTTTTGAATCTGTATTTTATAAATGACTTTATATCTAGTGATAAGTGAACGTGCTCGGATAAGGTGTTTTCCGAGCATGTTCGGGTGTTATTCGGCATGATCGAATAATATGTTCGAGTCCCCGTGGCTGTTTGTTTGCGGCTGTTAAAAGCCGCAACCCATGCTGGCATTTCCTAGCAAACAGGCCATCTCCGCATGTGTTGTGTCTGTCCAATAGAAGCGAATTATGCAGCCACGGGGACGCAAACATATTATTCGAGCAAGCCTGAGATACTCGGATAAGACCTCAGCATGCTCGGATACCACGTTATCCTATATAAACGCTAGGCCACATGTTGCTCGGGTTACTGTGAGCAGCCTGCATGGCCCAAATGTGCTACCATGGCATGCAGGGTCTCCAGACTTATCTCCCATCCAGTATATCTGAAACGTCATTGGTAGGCAATTGCACAGGGAGCTGCCAGCAGTGGATCTTGATGATTGGAGGAGCACATGTGGCAGTATTTTAAGGCCTAGATTCAAAAACCTACTTGCCTCTTTGCTTGACATTATGGGAAAATCTAAATAAATCAGCCAACACACCAAAAAAAAATGGCCTTCCACAAGTCTGGTACATACTTGGGATTATTTTCCAAGTGCCCAAAGGTCCAACATTCAGCTGGTCAAATAATCTGGAAGTTTACACACGAAACATCACACCGTTCAGGTAGGAGATGCATTCTGCAGAGATCATTGTATTTTGGTGCAGAAAACATTAATCAGCCTAAAAACACCAGCAAAAGACTTTGTGAAGATGCTGGAGGTACAAAAGGATTGATATCGATAATAGAACATGCCCTATGTAGAAATGGAATAAACGGCTGCTCAACAAAGAACAGCCACTGCTCCAAAAGTATCCTAAAAAGTCAAGGTTACAGTTTGCAACTATCACAAAGGAATCAAGCTCTTACTTATTGGAGGAATTTTCCCTTGTCTGATTAAACAAAAATGTAATTGTTTGCCATAAATACCATTGTTAAAGGGACTCTGTCACCTGAATTTGGAGGGAACAATCTTCAGCCATAGGGGCGGGGTTTTTGGGTGTTTAATTCACCCTTTCCTTACCCACTGGCTGCATGCTGGCTGCAATATTGGATTGAAGTTCATTCTCTGTCCTCCGTAGTACATGCCTGCACAAGGCAATCTTGACTTGCGCAGGCGTGTACTATGGAGGACAGAGAATGAACTTCAATCCAATATTGCAGCCAGCGGGTAAGGGAAAGGGTGAATCAAACACCCAAAAACCCCGCCCCTATGGCTGAAAATTGTTCCCTCCAAATTCAGGTGACAGAGTCCCTTTTAAAGCTTGCTCGCTAATAGGTCAACAATGAACCCAGGCATACTTCCAGAGTAGCTTGAAGGGAATCTGTCACCAGGTTTCTGCCTATGCACAGTGTACACACATTCAGCATTCTGAGCACTGGTAGATCTACAGCAGATAAAACCGTGATTTCATTAACACTGTAGCAAGCAGTCCAGTAAGTAACACATTGCTGGAATTGGTTTCTCTGTCCCTACATCAAGCTGCTCTCAGATGAGGAAGCTAAAACCTGGGGAAGGATTCCCCTTAAAGGCTATGTGCACACGTCATTGAGTTTTCTCAGGTGAAGCCATTTCAGGAAGATGGTGGTGGTCGTTTTCCTGAGGTGGCTTTGCCAACAGTAATCTATACTGTTAAAGGGAACCTGTCACCAGGTTTGGCCGATAAGAGATACGGCCATCACCTTTCAGGGCTTATCTACAGTATTCTATAATGCTATATATCTGCCCCCAATCCAACCTGTAAGAGAAGAAAAATAACTTTTATTATACTCACCTGCGGTCCGGTCTGATGGGAGTCCCTGGTCTTGGTCCGGCGCCTCCCAGCTTTTTATGATCCCGGTCCTCCTGCTTGCTCCATGTGGATAACGCTTCCCTTTGTCATCCACACAGTCTCCATGGCACAGCGCTCCTTCGCAGGCGTACCTCTCTGACCTGTCGAGGGCAGAGCAAAGTACTGCAGTGCGCATGCATGACCTTTCCTGGCACCTCCGCACTGCAGTACTTTGCTCTGCCCTCAATAGGTCAGAGAAGTACGCCTGCGCAAGAGCGTTTTACCGAGGAGACGTGTCATCCACATGAAGCAAGCAGGAGGGCGGCATTGCAAGAAGATGGGAGGCGCTGAACCAAGACCAGCGACGCCCATCGGACCGGACCGCCCCGCCCTGCAGGTGAGTATAATAAAAGTTATTTTTCTTCTCTTGCAGGTCAGGTTGGGGGCAGATATAAAGAATTATAGAATGCTGTATATCAGCCCTGAAAGGTGGTGGATGTATCTCTTATCGGCCAAACCTGGTGATAGGTTCACTTTAAGTATAGAGAGTGGGCTGCTTTCTAAGAAAGGCATCAAAAGAATGAGCACGTCACTTATTTTAACAGCTTGTTGAACAAAAGTTCAACAACACCAAAATTACATTTTTTTGGTCTCTGCAAATTGTTCAAAAACCTCTATATCAAGTGATCAAAACATCACATCTATCTTAAAATAATATCAATAAAAATGTTACCTCACCCTCCAGAAATAAGCCATCACACAGCTCCACTGACCGAGAAATTAGAGCTGTGCGAGTCTCTAAATAAGGCGACACAATCCCCCCAATTTTTTGTGTGTGCAAATTTCTGATTCTTTTTCACCAGGACAATTGTAAAAAAAAACAAAACCTGGACTTGGTATTACCATAATCATACTGATGAGCAGAATCATATTACGAGATGATTTTTACAAAAAAATTTACAATGTAAAAACAGTTCCCAAAAAACAATGTCAGAATTGGATTTTTTTTTACAATTTCTCCCCACTTGGAATTTTTTTTTCCTGTTTTCCAGTACACTAAGTGATAATATGAATGGGGCCATTCAAAAGTACAACTTATCCTGCAAAAAACAAGCCTTCATATGATTATATGGACAGAAAAATAGAGTTATGGCTCTGGGAAGAAGAGGAGTATTAAAAGGAACTGGAAATATGATTTACCTTATATATCAAATGGCTTGAAGAATGCAGAGAATAAAGTCCATTAACAATCCGAGTCAGCACAGCCTAAAAGAAAAAGAAACGTACGGTAAATATTAAAAAGTACAAGCTGAAATATCATTAAAATTGCAAATTATTCAATAGCATAGAAATGGAAAGGATGCTTTAATTAGTTGATGCAAACACAAAGGAATGTAGAAAATGTTGTGAGGATATCTTAAAATTGATCAGAAATTATAATTTCCCTCATTCCAGTTACTAGAATTATTCACAACACCGAAAATAGTAACCACGGACACACAATGCCCGGTGACAGGCTAATTAGGGAAATCTAGGAAACTTAATTATTAGGCTTTCTTTAATGAAGCATAGCAGCTTCTAATTGTGAAATTAAACCACTCATCTCCACCAGGTTCTATCTTCTGGATGAACCTAAATGTTATTGATTCAGTAGTTTCCTTGGGGAGAGCAGATTATATTGGGTGATCACTAGTTTTTTATGCAAGACCAAAAAAATGAGTGCTTCCATGTAACTTAGGCCGGCTTCACACTCAGCGTATGAAAATATGGTCCGTTTTTTACGGCCGTAATACGCTGAAAATTCTCCAAAATAGTGGTCCGTAGCTCCTCCGTAGGCAGGGTGTTTCAGTGTTTTTTGCGCATGGCATCCTCCGTATGTAATCCGTATGTCATCCGTACTGCGTGTTTTTATCGCAGGCTTGCAAAACCGATATACGGATATACAAGGGATCCATGTGTAAAAAAAAACCAAAAACATATATACTATATATATATATATATATATATATATATATATATATATATATATATATATATATATATATATATGTCAGTAGACACATATATGTATATATATTAATATACATATATGCTAGCCACCTTAGGGAGAGACCCAAGTTGGGCTAAATGTAGCGGGACGAAAGAGACCGAAAAGCCCTCTACTTAAAGGAAATACATAGTGGATGCTTTCCTGAAACGGAAAGTACTTGCAAGCAGCATAATACAAAGAATAACAGGTTTACCCAGAATCCTTTGCAGTTGCCCCACTCCATACAGCCAACCAATTCCAGCCCTGTGCTGATGAGGGCCTAAAGCCCGAAACACGTGTCCACAGGTAGGAATTGGTTGGCTGTGTAAATTTAGAAACTAATCTGCAGCATTGCACGCTTGGCGGTTCCAAGCGCTGTGGATTAGACAGGGGTGGAAAGAGATGATTTGCATAGCTCCGCCTACTGCAAAGGATTCTGGGTAAACCTGTTATTCTTTGTATTATGCTGCTTGCAAGTACTTTCCGTTTCAGGAAAGCATCCACTATGTATATATTAATATTTCATCCAGCGCGATATAGCAGAAAGCCGGTAATTCAATTACCGGCTTTTGCTTTCTCCTTCCTAAACCCGACATGATATGAGACATGGTTTACATACAGTAAACCATGTCATATCCCCATTTTTTTTTGCATATTCCACACTACTAATGTCAGTAGTGTGTCTATGCAAAATTTGGCCGTTCTAGCTAGTAAATTAAAGGGTTAAATGGCGGAAAAAATTGGCGTGAGTAGTAAAGCCAGTGACTGAGGGCAGATATTAATAGCCTGGAGAGGGTCCATAGTTATTGGCCCCCCCTGGCTAAAAACATCTGCCCCCAGCCACCCCAGAACAGGCACATCTGGAAGATGCGCCTATTCTGGCACTTGGCCACTCTCTTCCCATTCCCGTGTAGCGGTGGGATATGGGGTAATGAAGGGTTAATGTCACCTTGCTAGAAAGCTCCCTGGCTCGAGTTCATATGAGGACAACCAGCAGAGGGCGCCTCTTATGAACTCGAGCCTGGGAGCTTTCTAGGAAAGTTCCCACGATCTAGGAACAGCCAGCAGAGGGCGCCTCACCGCAAATGCAGGTAAATATAGGTCAATGACCTACTTTACCTTCATTCCCCGGGGTTTTGCAGACATGAGCAACGTTGCATTAGCAAAGCTCATGGCTGCAAAATATTTTAACCCCTTCAGATGGATTTACATCGTTGGACGTGACAGATCCTCGTAAGGTATGTATATTGTTGGTTTATTTTTTTTTATTTACAGATCGAGGGTCTTCAGTGAGTGGATTGAGAGTAGAATAAATTAATACAACAACCTTTGTGATTTTTTCATTAAATTAATTTTTAATAATGTGTGTGTTTTTTTAACCCTTTACTAGTATTGGATTAATAATGGATAGGTGTCAGAATTGACGCCTCTCCATTATTAATTTGGCTTAATGTCACCTTACAATAGTAAGGTGGCATTAACCCTTCATTACCCCATATCCCACCGCTACACGGGAATGGGAAGAGAGTGGCCAAGTGCCAGAATAGGCGCATCTTCCAGATGTGCCTTTTCTGGGGTGGCTGGGGGCAGATGTTTTTAGCCAGGGGGTGGGGGGGGGGGGCAATAACCATGGACCCTCTCCAGGCTATTAATATCTGCCCTCAGTCACTGACTTTACTACTCTGGCGGAGAAAATTGCGCGGGAGCCCACGCCAATTTTTTCCGCCATTTAACCCTTTAATTTACTAGCTAGAACGGCCAAATTTTGCATAGACACACTACTGACATTAGTAGTGTGGAATATGCAAAAAAAAATGGGGATATGAGATGGTTTACTGTATGTAAACCAGGTCTCATATCATGTCGGGTTTAGGAAGGAGAAAGCAAAAGCCGGTAATTGAATTACCGGCTTTCTGCTATAGCGCGCTGGATGAAGTAATAATATATATACATATATGTGTCTCAATGACATATATATATATATATATATATATATATATATATATATATATATATATATATACCTATTCTATGTGTACACATTTATTCTACCTATTCTTCTGTAAACTTTCAGTGTGATTTTACTGTACACCGCACTGAATTACCGGCTTTTCTCTCTAACAGCGCTGCGTATTCCTCGCAAGTCACACTGCTGGTCCGTGTGTAATCCGTATTTTTGGGGCTTCCATAGACTTTCATTGACGTTTTATTTGCGCAATACGGTGACAAACGCAGCATGCTGCGATTTTCTACGGCCGTAGAAAGCCGTATAATACTGATCAGGAAAATACGGCAGATAGGAGCAGGGGCATAGAGAATAATTGTGCCGTATTTTATGCGAGTTTTACGGACGTAGTTTCTGCGCTCTTACGTCCGTAAAACTCGCTAGTGTGAGGCCGGCCTTACATTGTGATCTATGATGGTGAAGTCACAATTGACTTGAGGTGGACACAGACAGAAGAGGACTTCTGTGCCAGAGTTGCCAGCTTTACTTTCTAGTTTTTCTGGACAGTTTCTTAAAAAATTACTGACAGCCAACTTTTTTACAGACCCATTTGATGGCCATAATACTTCATTAAGATTATAAGTGATCTATGTCTACAGACCATAAATCCTGTATCAAGACATAAGTCGCATTCACTGTGAACTGTATAACGATGATAATTACAGTCAGAAAAATCTGTCTCATCATTTAAAAAAAAAAATCACCAACACTTAAAAAAATTTACAGGCAGGGAAAAAAAAGAAAAAAGTGCCCTATTTTTACAGCTTGGCCAGGAATTACTGAATGGTTGGTAACCCTGCTCCATGCATGAACAATATTATGATGCAGATTTCACCTGCTTTGTAGGTGGTAGTGTCCCCCATATCTTTGGGGTCCCTGAGAGGCTGTACAGTTGCACCAATGCTATGTACTACTCCTGTTAAGCCAAAAAAAAAAAAAATCAATAACGCTTAAAAAAGCAAAGTGCTAGGTTCCCCAAAAAATCCCATATTTTAACTGGTGATAAAGGCATTTACTGCATTAGTGGAGAAAGAGATCATTTTTTTTTATTCCATAGACTTGCAGACGAATAAAGGTATAAATTCAACAATAATCGCCAGCTGCAGGTCCGACGCCATCCCAGCTACAGCACACATGATGACGACCCAGCTGCAAGCCTATGAATAAATAAAGCTTTCTTGGAAAACCCTTTTAAAGGGAACGTATCATCAGAAAATTACCTAATGTTTAAACTATATTTTTATTTTAAATGTATTATATATATAATAGTTATATGAAAAGTTTTAATAGTAATAATAATAATAGTAATAACAATAATATATATAACTAGCTGAAGAGCCGGGCGTTGCCTGGCCATAGTAAATATCTGTGGTTAGTTATAGCACCTCACTTGTCTTATTTTCCCATCACGCCTCTCATTTTCCCAATCACATCTTTCATTTTCCCCCTCACATCTTTCATTTTCTCCCTCACACCTCTCATTTTCTCCCTCACTCCTCTCATTCCCCCCTAACACTTGTCATCTCAACCTCACGTCTGTCATTTTCTGATCACTCCACTATTTTTCCTTACTCCTCTCATTTTGCACTCACACCTTTTCATTTTCACCTCACACCTCTCATTTTCACCTCATCACCTCAGTATATACATGTTTGTCATCTCCCTTATATATAGTATACATCTGTATGTCATCTCCTGTATATAGTATATAACTGTATGTCATCTCCCCTGTATATAGTATATACCTGCTGTGTGTCTTCTCCCCTATGTATAGTATATACCTGAATGTCATCTCCTTCTATATATAGTATATACCTGTATGTCATCTCCTCCTGTATATAGTATATACCTGTGTGTCATCTCCCCTGTATATAGTATATATCTGTGTGTCATCTCCTCCTGTATATAGTATATACCTGCATGTCATCTTCTATATATAGCATATACCTGTATGTCATCTCCTCCTGTATATAGTATATACCTGTAGGTCATCTGCTCCTGTATATAGTATATACCTGTGTGTCATCTCCTCCTGTATATAGTATATACCTGTATGTCATCTCCTCCTGTATATATATATGTACCTGTATGTCATCTCCTCCTCTATATAGTATATACCTGTGTGTCATCTCTCCTGTTTATAGTATATACCTGTGTGTCATCTCCTCCTGTATTAGACCTTGTTCACACGTTATTTGCTCAGTATTTTTACCTCAGTATTTGTAAGCTAAATTGGCAGCCTGATAAATCCCCAGCCAACAGGAAGCCCTCCCCCTGGCAGTATATATTAGCTCACACATACACATAATAGACAGGTCATGTGACTGACAGCTGCCGTATTTCCTATATGGTACATTTGTTGTAGTTTGTCTGCTTATTAATCAGATTTTTATTTTTGAAGGATAATACCAGACTTGTGTGTGTTTTAGGGCGAGTTTCGTTTGTCAAGTTGTGTGTGTTGAGTTGCGTGTGGCAACATGCATGTAGCGACTTTTGTGAGATGAGTTTTGTGTGGCAACATGCGTGTAGCAACTTTTTGTGTGTCGAGTTGCATGTGACAGGTTAGTGTTGCAGCAAGTTTTGCGCATGGCGAGTTTTGCGCGTGGTGAGTTTTATGTGTGGTGCCTTTTGAGTATGTGCAAGTTTTGTGTGAGGCAACTTTTGCATGTGTTGCAACTTTTGTGCATGTGGCAATTTTTCCGCGTGTGCAAGTTTTTGCGTGTGGCGAGATTTCCATGAGGTGAGTTTTGCAAGAGCCTAGTTTTTGCATGTGGCGAGTTCTGCGCGTGGCGAGTTTTGTGTGGCGACTTTTGTGTTTCGACTTTTATGTGGCGAGGTTGGTGTATTTGTGGTGAAATGTGTGCTGAGGGTAATATGTGTTCAAGCACGTGGTAGTGTGTGGCGCATTTTGTGTGTGTTCATATCCCCGTGTGTGGTGAGTATCCCATGTTGGGGCCCCACCTTAGCAACTGTATGGTATATACTCTTTGGCGCCATCGCTCTCATTCTTTAAGTCCCCCTTGTTCACATCTGGCAGCTGTCAATTTGCCTCCTACACTTTTCCTTTCATTTTTTCCCATTATGTAGATAGGGGCAAAATTGTTTGGTGAACTGGAAAGCGCGGGGTTAAAATTTCACCTCACAACAGCCTATGACGCTCTCGGGGTCCAGACGTGTGACTGTGCAAAATTTTGTGGCTGTAGCTGCGACGGTGCAGATGCCAATCCCGGACATACATACACACACACACACATACACACACACACATTCAGCTTTATATATTAGATATCTTATTATTGTTGTTGTTATAATTATTATTACTTTTTATATCAATATCTGCATTGAAAAAAAAATCATGTAATTCTCACCCTGGCCATAGTCATAGTCATAATTAGCAAGGCTGAAAAAAGAATTTTTTCCATCCAGTTCAGCCAATATTCCATCAGAATAAATCCCCAGATCTACGTCCTTCTAAGGATCCTAATCACTGTAAGATACAATATTGTTCTGCTCCAGGAAGACATCCAGGCCTCTCTTGAACCCCTCGACTGAGTTCGCCATCACTACCTCCTTAGGCAAGGAAGTCCAGATTCTCACTGCCCTAACAGTAAAGAATCCTCTTCTATGTTGGTGGAAAAGCCTTCTCTCCTTCAGATGCAGAGAATGCCCCCTTCTGACCGTCACCTTCCTTGGTATAAACAGATCCTCGGAGAGATATTTGTATTGTCCCCTTATATACTTATATATGGTTATTAGATAGCCCCTCAGTCATTTTTTTTGTAGACTACTGGAAATAATCCAAATTTTGCTAATCTCTCTGGGTATTGTAGTTCCCCCATCCCCTTTATTAATTTTGCTGCCCTCCTTTGTAATCGCTCTAGTTCCATTATATCCTACCTGAGCAACGGTGCTCAAAACTGTACACAGTACTCCATGTGGGGTCTAACCAGGGATTTGTACAGAGGCAGTATAATGCTCTCATCATGTGTATTATTATTATTATTATTATTTATTTACATAGCACCATTAATTCCATGGTGCTGTACATGAGAAAGGGGTTACGTACAGCGTTATAGATATCGTTTACAGTAAACAAATTTACAATGACAGACTGGTACAGAGGGGAGAGGACCCTGTCCTTGCAGACTTACATTCTAGGTGTATCCAGACCTCTTTTAATGCACCCCATGATCCTATTTGCCTTGGCAGCTGCTCCCTGGCACTGACTGTTCCAGGTAAATTTATCATTAACTAGGATCCCCAAGTCCTTCTCCATGTCAGAGATTTACCCAGTGATTTCCCGTTCAGTGTGTAATGGTGATATTGATTCCTTCTTCCCATGTGTATAACCTTACATTTATCATTGTTAAACCTCATCTGCCACCTTTTGGCCCAAGTTTCCAACTTATCCAGATCCATCTGTAGCAGAATACTTTCTTCTCTTGTATTGACTGCTTTACATAGTTTTGTATCATATGCAAATATTGATATTTTACTGTGTAAACATTCTGCCAGGTTAGACATAGGCCACTATGTCTAATTTAAGGCTCATACTTCCTTTGGGACACATGAACATTAGTAGCAATAGACTGACTCAGAACCTGTCTTTTGCATAGAAGCCTCTGGAAGTTCTAATCTGAATATGTTCTAATTTGGGCAAAGGTCATTGTGAAGGAAGAGGGAGGAAGTGAGCTCTGATATCACCTATTGTGAATGGTGGATCCTGTGCTAACTTTATATATAAAAGGTGTTTTCCTTTTATTGTAATCCTGTCTGTGATGATAATGAGATCGCTGAAAAACCTTTTGGAAAGAAAAGGGAGTATGAGTCAAACCTAATGCCAGTGTGAAAATTGCAAGATTTCAGTTCTTCAATTTAGACCATGACAAATATATTACTTTTTAAAATATATTTAACATAAAATATTTAAACAATAGGTCATCTTCTTATGTATTTTATGTAAGAATTATCATTGGGAAATTGTGTGGCTACATATCACCATGAACATCCGTCTCCGCACATATTCGTTCATACCGCCATTATTCCTGCTAGTATGTGAACCTTTATATAAAGGGCAAAAGCAACAGAACAGAACAGCAGCGATGATACCAGGAGTTTTCAAATAGGAAATTCAGCTCTGCGATATATGTTCCACATGTTGAGAAATGTGATTTCGAGATGATATGAATACAAAATAAATCATTATGGTTCTGCCTAACTTTCATGTTCTACAGTCAACTTTTCTGGATTTTAAGGCCTTGATAGAAGAGAAATGCTTCATTGTTCGGTTAGCCACTGAAGTTGCCTACACTTCTTAATGCATGAGTCATGGCTTTAGTGAAGGATACTAATGGCACACACATTTTATATATTTCAGTGGCCCACACAATTAATGGAGACTATTCCAGATCGGAAATGGAAAAAAAAACACTTGTAAAAAGCTAATGGGGACACAAGGTTTCTGAAAACATTCCACATTTCTGTAGAAGTCAAGCAGACCTCTGTATAAGTGGGAATACAGAGCTTTTCAGCTTTTTCATCAGACGCTTCACACATAGCGCAGCAGTCACGTCTTAGATAAAGAGAAAAGGCTTCCAGCAGTTTTCTGAGCGCTCTGCGTACTTGTAAGTAACTTGGCTGGAGGACGGGAGCCTTGGAAGAAAACTTGGGTGCAAAGGAAAAAAGATCCTACAGCAAGCATGTTATGGTGATTGTAGATTTGAAACTTCACTATTTCTAGATTTATGAGTCACAGCTCTCCTTCTATATAATTTGTTTTCTCCTGAGCACCTCCTGTTCTAGTGAGCACCTTCGTGATCGTGATAACAGCTCTGAAAATGACCAAAAATACATTTTGCAACGATAACCATACAAAAAGAAAAATATATCACCTCCGCACTGCCGTAATTCGTTAGACCCTTATGCCTCCAAACCTTTCTTTGCTGTTATAACTGTTTACAGAGTTCCTTTTGAAAAAAACAACCCAGGTGCTGCTTCCAAAAATCAGATCATAGAGAACATACAAAAAAGCAACAAAGCAGAGCGCACTCACTGGTGTTGAACTGTCAAACTTTTATTCGGACATAACGTGATACAGCAGGGAGGGATGTGAATACACACGGACCGGTCATTTATTCCCACCTTAATGTCACGTTTCCATGTTCGGTATTTGGTTAGTATTTGACCTCAGTATTTGTAGCCAAAACCAGGAGTGAAACAATCAGAGTAAAAAGTGCTCAGAGTAGGCCAGTGGCCCAACAATGCTGCCTATCTGAAATGTCAATCAATCAGGAGCTACGGAGTGGTGTGTTTCTAAAAAGACATTGTGAGACCCACTCTTTAGGCCACGTGCACACATTCAGTATTTGGGCAGTATTTTACCTCAGTATATGTAAGCCAAAACCAGGAGTGGAACAATCAGAAAAAGTATAATAGAAACAAGTCACCACTTCTGTATTTATCACCCACTCCTGGTCTTGGCTTACAAATACTGAGGTAAAATAATGATCAAATACTGAACATGTGAACATAGCCACAAGGTCATGTCCCAACAGAGATAAAAGGCCGCAGATTCTCCACTTCCGCTTTTTTTTTCTGTGTGTAGAAAATCTGCATTGTTTTACAGTTCAAGCAAAGTGGGTGTGATTTCCTTAAAATTATAGGCATTTGGAATTACTATGCCACTCTGTACAGGGTGGGCCATGTCTATGGATACACCTAAATAAAATGGGAATGGTTGGTGATATCAACTTCCTGTTTGTGGCACATTAGTATATGGGAAGGGGAAAAGTTTTCAAGATGGGTGGTGACCATGGTAGCCATTTTGGATTCAACTTTTTTTCAATCGGAAGCGGGTCATGTGACACATCAAACTTATTGAGAATTTCACAAGAAAAACAATGGTGTTCTTGGTTTTAACATAGCTTTATTCTTTCATGAGTTATTTACAAGTTTATGACCACTTATAAAATGTGTTCAAAGTGCTGCCTATTGTGTTGGATTGCCAATGCAGCCCTCTTTTCCCACTCTTAACACACTGATAGCAACACCGCAGAAGAAATACTAGCACAGGCTTCCAGTATCCATTGTTTCAGATGCTGCACATCTCGTATCTTCACAGGATAGACAATTGCTTTCAGATGACCCCAAAGCTAAAAATCTAAGGGGGTCAGATCGGGAGACCTTGGTTGCCATTCAACTGGCCCATGATGACCAATCCACTTTCCAGGAAACTGTTCATGTAGGAATGCTTGGACCTGACACCCATAATGTGGTGGTGCACCAAAAAAGTTGGATCCAAAATGTCCGACTTCAAAATGACCACCACGGTCACCACCCATCTTGAAAACTTTTCCCCTCCCATATACTAATGTGCCACAAACAGGAAGTTGATATCACCAACCATTCCCAATTTATTTAGCTGTATCCATATAAATGGCCCACCCTGTATTATGGAACATTTTTCCTCATAGACGTCTATGGTGAGCCTCTAAAGCACATGTAAAAGTCTAATCGCTGCATTTCTGCACTAACACTAAATGCTGCTCATCAAATGCATTAAAAAAGGAGATTTTTTTCTAAATGTTGTTGCCTTTTTGGATATACAGTGCAAACACCAATACAGCTGGATGGAAGTATTTGGTCATTTTTAAGCACTTTTATTTTTTAGTGATGAGTTTTATGTCATATTCATTAAATTGCTGCATGCGATTCACAAATTTTATGCAAAGTAAAAAATGGCCTCCCTGTCTTAAACCATTTTTTCTACTTTTTAGATTCAGGCAGAAATTGCAAAATTACATAAAAATTGGTAAAAAAAAATTTACGTACATAAAATCACTCCAGAGATAGATTAGAGCACATTTGCTACAAATTTGGCATATTCTTGAAAAGTTGCAAATGACGTTTCAGGAGAAAACTTCTGCAAACCCTAAACCTTGCCCATGGTGGCAAAGTTAAAAAAAAGCAAAAGAATCAGGCAAACACAAAATAAAAATAAAATAGATATCAGTAAAGGTACGAATGGAAAAATGAGTTTGACACAAAGCACCAAAAAAATCAACAAAAAACAGGTGCAAATGCAATGAGGAATCCGGCCCCATCTATGTTTTCATTTTTTTTTATTTGTCTCACTAGATTGTAGTACAAACTGATGAAAAAAATGGATCACAACTAATGCTGTTTTAACATCAATTGTCATTAGTTAGGGCACTAAGAACTCCGGATGATGGCCTAAATACATGGAAAATAGGCCCAAACTGTTTTCTCTATGCTGCAGCCTCATAAACACCGTTCCAATGGTAGAACTTAAAATAGTACCCAGTAGCGCTGCAAACTTTAGAAAAAACTCTACAGTATGCAAAGTAGTTCTCAAGTATCTGTAATGTGTATCTAGGCCATGCGAGTGTCCTGGTCAACCAGCACTAATACAGCTCCTCTTCTATTAACTGACAAAAGATTACACTCCTCACATCATCCGCAGTTCTTACGTTGAAATAACTTCTGGGTCACCAGCTTCTATAGTCATTTATCACTTCAACAACTTTACCAAATCGAGCACATTGTTGAAAAGCAAATAAAGATGTTAAGGTATATTGTCACCAACATGCACAAGGCAAGGCTTATCTGCCCAGAATCGAAAACGAAAAACTCCCAAAACTTTTGCGTAACTTGTAGTTGATTTTGCAACTCTTGGTGTTTTCACACCAGTTTCAGCCATATCTGCAAAGTGGGCATAGCATGGGTGGAAAGGTGCTTGGCAAACCCACCTGACAAACTCTTCAAAAGATACGCCACTTCAATGGCCCCTTCATTAAAAATGACGTTGTCACAATCCATTTTTTGATGTGTGGCAGCTCCTCTAGTTCCACTGTAATTTAAATGTAGCTTTTTTCCTTTCAGGCCAGCAGGGGTTAATGTCAGTTTCCCTTGCTGGCAGGTTGCTGCAATTGCAGAGTTGCTAGGTTAGCTGATGTGGGTGGTGACCACTCCCATCATCCTGTAAATGGTCACCTGATGCATCAGCTGACTGTTGGTGATAGAGTTATTCTATGGAGACCAGACTTGCATTTGCAGCTTTCTGGTGTCAGTACTATATCAGCTATTTCTGAAGTTCGGAGTTCTCTTTGTGTCCTCTGCGGTGTGGAGTTTAGCAGCGGAGTCTGGAAGCTAAGTGTAGTGTTTTCACCTTATCTGTCTCATGCTTATCACTCCCCCCATGTTGTACCATCTGCAGTGGTGAGGCTAGCGCCTTTGCCAGGCAGTGCACTAGCCAGGGCAGGGCGAGGTGACAGCGAGGGATGAGGTTCATGATGGCGGGGGGAGGGACCCACGTAGGGTGTTAGGAGAGGGCAGGGACAGGCTCAGGCTGGAGATCAGGAGGTGTCCCAACCCTCATTCCTTATCGGCAGGGCTTTCCTCTCCCCATTTCCATCCGGTTGAGTGTGTGTTGTGCCGTCCACAGACCAACCTCCTGTGGGTCGTGACAGACGTACGAAACTTGGACAACCCCTCTTTCATCATCATATTTCCCCCATGAAAAAAAATAACAAAAAGCAGCTTATTGGCTTATTCCTTCACATCCAAAGGAAGTCAGAGAGCAGAAGCACCTTCTTACTTCTTCCAGATGCCAGTTTTGTCTGAAGGAAGTGAAAGAAGAGCAGCCACTGATTGGCCGCAGGGCCCCTGGCGGGCACTGGAGGTGAATATAGCTGCCATTACTTTACATGGGAGAAATATAGTGATAAAAAAGGGATTTGCCCATGTAGTAGACAACCCCTTTCCTGAATCAGGCCCTATGCATGTGCAGGTTCTCTGCTGTATATCATAGCATGCAGATGAAGAAGGAAGCATCATGAACATGCTCTTACCTTTGATATGTAAAATGAAATGTCATCTTGAGTACCAAATCTTTACAAAATGTCTACATGACGTTCTAATTATGAGTATTTCTCCTTACCCCTTCCCTTCATTTCCCCCCTTATCTTTCTTACTCAATAAAGATTTACTCTCCCTCATCTCCATAGCCACCATTTTCACAATTTCTCCACCTATTTTCCTCACTATCTGGTTACCATAGGATATATTCCAGTTTATTTGTATATTAAAATAATAAAAATTAATGGAAAGAGGATGCTTAGGAACCAATTTGCAGTTGAGACAAGACTTTAAAACAACTTTTTTCTAATGTATGCGGGGCAACAGGACACTGATCATATTTTGGGACAATGTTTGCAAGACAAACAACATGGTGGGTACAGTTTAGAAGGATAAAATGTTGGGGGACAGGTTCCCTTTCAAATGTCTGTATTGGATTACTATGGCCAAGAGTTGCTTTATATCTAATGGACAGTGCAAACTATTTTAATAACTAACATGTTAGTAATATATGTGAAGCCAGCGAAGTCAACACAAAATTATTGTCCTTGATCATATAATGGAAAAGTTAATCTAGCTTGCAATATTTAAACCTCATTCCAGTGAACATATATAACTTACTTCTATGAATAATTGCTGTAAGATCGCCTATGCTTGAGCAAATCTGGTGTCAGAAAAGTCATTCTAAAACTAGGCAACAATCCAAGGAAACATCAGCCAGAGTGAGGTGTAGACACATTTTCTAATCTCTGTGTAAAATAATTTATAGGTTATCAGATACCATGATTTACTTTTCCCTGTGTCATTGATGGTCTGACTGTACAAGTTGATGTGTGTCATTATTTAAAAGCTTAAAGTCAATAGTGGGCGGTTTGCTCCAGAGCGCCAAGAAGGTAGCCCCAAAGGAAGGGGGAAAGTGCAAAGTCCCCCCACAGCTCCAGCCGAACACCTCCAATGGAGGATACAGACACAGAAAAAAAAAGAAAACTCAGTCTAAGGAGCGCAGAAAGAAGACTGACACCAGGATAGGGTTAAACCACAACGCGTTTCAACGGAAATACCGTCTTCATCGTCTACCTGATGAAGACGGTATTTCCGTTGAAACGCGTTGTGGCTTACCCCTATCCTGGTGTCAGAGTCTTCTTTCTGCGCTCCTTAGACTGAGCTTTCATTTTTTTTCCCCATTATTTACAAGCTTGACTGCATCAATCTCTGGAGCTGGCAAGGCAATGGGCCGATAAACTGGCCACCGGAAGCATTTTTACTACCTCCGAGTATTTGTTAGTGTTCGGAGATTTAGTTTTCATCACCTCAGCTGAATGATTTAGAGCTACTAGCCAGGCTGAGTACATGTGGGGGTTGCCTGGTTGCTAGGGAATCCCCACATGTAATCAAGCAGGCTAATAGCTGTAAATCATTCAGCTGCCGCAATGAAAACTAAATCGCCGAGCAGTCATAAATACTCAGAGACCACCCGAGCGTGCTCGGGAAAACCTGAGCAAGAGTATATTCGCTCATCACTAATTTCTACTTGTTTTATATTGATGGATAAACCTGAATAGAGAACTTGTTTCAAAAGTGAGCAGAAAGTGTAAAGTTAAAGGGGTTATCCGGCGTTGGCGTACAAGTCTGCAATCAACTTGTGACTCTTCTTATCACGCGCACTGTGAGGATTATCCATTGCCGGCAGCGGGAATGGGCGGTCATAAGACATGCGATTTGCATGCTTCTGGCAAAATTCCAACTAGCCATGTCTGGCCTTGCTAAATTCGCTTGCACTTAGCGAAGCCACACACGTTTAGTCAGACTGTGATCGCTTGTATGCAAATGTAAACTTGCGATCACATGCCCCCCCTTGACAATGGGCAGTATGTGCGCTGTGAGGATTCACAAGTCTGTACTCACATAAAGAGACTTCTGCCCCAAGGTCACACAACCCCTTAAATTGTATGGGCTAAAATATAGTTGACATAGCACAAATCCCACCAATCTTAAGAAAGAAAAATGTTTCTAAGAAGGGGTAAATTGCAAAGTTGTTTGTTTTTACAAGCAACAATTCTACCTATTTATGATGATGTGAAAACCGGTATGTACGTTGAGCCGCGAGCGTTGCCGCATTGTAAACAGACATGCTGCGTTCTGGAAAGACGCGCCGCATGTCAGGTTACGCGGGTCTGCCGCCTGCGTCTTTTAACGCATAGTGGAGATGGGATTTCAGGAAATCCCCTCCACTATGCTGTAACATCTGGATACCGCCGCCGAACCGTAAATTTACCATAGAATGTCATTAGATGCGGTAAAACCACATCTAATGATTAGTCACATGCGTAGTAACTGTGTAAACGCAGCTTACTATCCATGTCTACTAATTTAAATAATCTCTTACCTGTCACACCGCCAGAAGTCCATGTCCACTGCAGTTCTCGCCATAACTTAGCTTACCGCGAGAACTGCCGTGCACATGACTGGGGTTTTCTCCGGTCACTACTCTGGTTCTCATGTTCAGCTGATCAGCTGATTGTGAGAACGCTGCAGTGTAGGTGATCGCTGGATAGTTATCTCCGGCGATCATCTACAAGCTCTGCTATGTCTGGATGTCAGGGATCCAGATGTAGCAGAGCTGGACTCATCATGGGACACTCGTTATTTAGGACTGCATCGGATACAGGGAGTATACTGTTGGTTTATTATTTTTATTTTTTTCAGACGATCGATGGCTTCACTTGGATTACCAGTGTAATAAAGATGGCAAAACTGCGTGGTGTTTTATTTCATTAAAATACTTTATTCGGCATGTGTGTGTTTTATTAACCCTTTACCAACTATAGGGTTAGTAATAGCAGGTATCTTATTGACGTCTCTCCATTACTAAGCCGGTTTAATGTCACCTTACAAAGGAGACATTAACCCCTTATTACCCCATATGCCACCGCTACAGGGCAGTGGGAAGAGAGAGGGTAAGTGCCAGAATTGGCACATCTTACATCTATCATTTCTGGGGCAGCTGGGACCTGGTATTTGTAGCCAGTGGGATGCCAATATGCATGGCCCCTCTCTAGGCTATGAATATCAGCCCACAGCTGTCTGCTTTGCCTTTCCGGCTATAAATTATAGGGGGATGTCATTTTTTTGGGGGGTCCTCCTATTGTAATAGCCAGTAAAGGCTAGATATACAGCTGCGGGCTGATATTCATAGCCTGGGAAGCTCCATGGGTATTAACCCCTTCCTAGGCTACAAACATCGGCCCCCAGCCGCTGGCTTTCCCACTATGGACTTGAAAATTGCGCGGGAGACCTTTCAATTTTTTATCCATTTTTTTTTTTTTAAATTAAACAGATATTACTTTTAAGGCCGGGGTCACACTTGCAAGAAACTCGCACGAGTCTCGCACCTCAATACCATCCACTGCAGCTGGCACTCGGGACCGGAGTGTGCGCAGGCATGTACTATGGAGGACATAGAATAAACTTCAATCCAATATTGCGGCCAGCATGCAGCCAGCGGGTAAGCAAAGAGTGAATCAAACACCCGAAAACTCCGCCCATATGACCAAAAACCGGTCCTGCCAAATTCAGGTGACAGGTTCCTTTGAAGGAGGCCTTTTGCTTTTTCTGTTTCATGGCTACCTATCAAGAACTGCAACCACTTTCAAGGGAATAATGACAATAATCTACATAATTTATTATGATGGGGAGGATTAAATAACATTTGTATTTAATATGGAGTGACATTAGAGCTTATTTCACTTTTCAATACACTAGTGGTCACTTTCTCATGAAAAATATAGCGATCAAGCAATTAACTACTATTGATTTAGAGCAGTGTTCCCCAACTCCGGTCCTCGAGAGCCACCAACAGGTCATGGTTTCAGGATCTCCTTTGTATTGCACAGGTGATAATTGCATCACCTGGCCAGGCAAGCATTCAATCACCTGTGCAATACTAAGGAAATCCTGAAAACATGACCTGTTGGTGGCTCTCGAGGACTGGAGTTGGGGAACACTGATTTAGAGTGTGGGACAATAAAAACAAATGCTTAACCACTTGTTTCTTCCTTCAGCAGTGGCAGCGAACCTATGGTATGCATGCCAGAGGGGGCACGCAGAGCCCTCCCGGTGGGCACGTGCGACATCTCCTCCGGACAACTGCCTCCACCACTCTTCTCAGCTTCCTTGTCATCTCCCTGATCACTAGCACTGTGGCCACTCTCCTCTGCACACGCGCCGTCCCATGAGGTCACGCATCCTTCCATCAGTCTGCAAGCTGGCTGAGGAGAGTGGCGGTGCTAGTGCCCAGAAGTAGGATTGTAATATATGAAGAGACCAGATCAGGCATTGGAACGGGCAGAAGTGAGCTGTTACCGTATATACTCATGTATAAGCAGAGTTTTTCAGCACATTTTTTGTGTGGTGAAAACGCCCCCCACAGCTTATACACGAGTCATTGTCCCAGAAGAAGGCGGGGAGGGGGAGCGGCAGAGCAGCGGGTCACAAGAGGCAGGAGCCGGCGGCTGTGGCTAAAGCCTGTGCCTGCTGCTAAAGAGAAATTAATTGTCACTGCACTGGCACTGAATATTCATTTCTCTTAGGCCAGTCTCTCACATCCAGATAATTCCGGTACCGGAGTTATCCGTGTCCGTGTGCTCACGTAGGCCATCCGTGTGGGATCCGTGTGATGTCCGTTAGTACGTTTTTAGGGTCCGTGTGCTGTACGTGTGCTGTACGTGTGCTGTACGTGTGTCTGTGTCCGTGTATTGCAACAATTTTTACAATTTTAACCCTATGACAGGAAAAACGCACACGGACAGCACACGGATGGCACACGGACAGCATCTGTGTGCGGTACGTGTTTACACGGACCCATTGACTTTAATGGGTCCGTGTGATCCGTGCGCTCCCATGAACACTGACATGTCTCTGTGTTTTGCAAACGGACACGGTCCATGAAAACACACTGACATGTGCAGAGACACATTTATTTTAATGTGTCTACGTGAGTCAGTGTCTCCGGTACGTGAGGAAACTGTCACCACACGTACCGGAGCCACTGACGTGTGAAACCGGCCTTATAGCGCGCACAGTGTCAGCAGCAGTCGTCGGCTTCCAGCAGCCGTGGTATAACGGGTGCCCACTCATTAAGGTAATAAATATTCACCTCTCTCCACTCCCAGAGGTGTGGAGAGAGGTGAATATTCATTACCTTAATGCCTTAATAAGCTGGAACACGTGATCGCTCAGGTGCAGATGCTGCTGGCACAGGAACAAGATGCTGCAAGGAAATTAAGTAGGATGTTTTTTGTATGCTTTTCTCATGGGGGCCCTACATACCAGGATAGGGATGAGGAACCATGCCTGCAAGGATAGGGATGAGGAGCCATGCATACCAGAATGGGGATAAGGAGCCATGCATACAAGAATAGGAATGAGCAACCGTGCATACCAGAATGGGGATAAGGAGCCATGCAGACAAGGATGGGGATAAGGAGCCATGCATATAAGAATAGGAATGAGGAGCCGTGCATACCAGGGCAGAGATGAGGAGCTAAGCATACCAGGACAGAGATGAGGAGCCATGCAGACAAGAATGGGAATAAGAAGCTATGCATTCATGGATGGGGATTAGGAGCCATGCATACAATGATGGGGATGAGGAGCCAGGCATACAAGGATAGGGATAAGGAGCTATGCAGACAAGGATGGGGATGAAGAACCATGCATACCAGAAAAGGGATTAGGGGACAATGCATACCCTGCTTATACTCAAGTCAATAATTTTTCCCAGTTTTTCGTGGCAAAATTAGGTGCCTCAGCTTAT